>NW_027187400.1:7228912-7236109 GCF_028583685.1 Petaurus breviceps papuanus | reverse complement strand
TTCCTTCCTTCCTTCCTTCCTTCCTTCCTTCCTTCCTTCCTTCCTTTTTCTTTCTCTATTATTTCCTATACATATATAGGAAATAAATACAAGGTAATTTAGGGGAGGGGAAGCACTAGCAGTCAGGGTCAGGGGGGCACAGTTGATCAATAAGTATCTATTAAGTATTTTACTATGTGCCAGGCACTGTGCTAAGAGCTGCAGATACAGGCAGAAAAAAAGGCAGTCCCTGTCCTTAGGGAGCTTACATTCTAATGGGGAAGATGACACATTAAAAAGGGAAGCTGAAAAAAAGGGAGGCAGAGGGTTGGAGGTACCCCATTGGGAGGGCATTCTAGAGGATGCCAAGAGCATAGCCTGGAGAGGAATTAAGACCTGGATGCCTGGATACCCTTCTTAAGGAGAGGGTCTGGGAGGGAGACATCCAGTTGGAGGGAGAGGCTGCTGGGGTGGAAGATCCTTCCAATATGTGAATGCCCAGCCTGGTATGTCCTGAAGAGGTTTCTGAGGGGATTTCTGGATCAGGGAATGGTGCTTGAGGAGAGCTTTGAAAGAAACAGATTTCTAAGAGGTGGGGGTGAGGAAGGGGTGTATTCCAGAATGTGAAAGCACAGAGATATAGGGTCACGAGCATGGAAACCGAACGTTGGAACATGGACAGGCCGAGCTGGCTGGCTGTCAACTCAATGAGGGGAAACAAGAGGTAATAAGCTGGAAAGGGAGGTTGGAGCCAGGTTGTGAAGGGCTTTCAATTTGAGACAGTGAAGTTTGTATCTTTTCCTGGAGGCAAGAAGAAGGGACTATGTAGAAAGCAGGGAGGGTGTCCTAAAATGTAGGTGTTCCTTAAGGTAGCTTTAAGCTCTTGGAACTCTCTGGATTATACATCGTCACCAAGAGCTGAAGACTGCACTAAGACTTTTGGGACACCCTCTATTTCTTCCTACACTGTACTTCTGATTCTTTGTTTTCTATTTTTTTTCTTTCAGAGAGTTCTCATTTCATGGGTGTTTCCTGTATTAAGTCAATCAACAAGTATTGTTGTCAACCCCTACTGTATGCTGAGGGCAGCAGTGGATAGAATGTGGGGCTTGGGCTCAGGAAGACTGGTCTTCGTGAGTTCCAGCCTTAGACACTTACTAGCTGTGTGACCCTGGGCAAGTCACTTAACCCTTTTGCCTCAGTTTCCTCATCTGTAAAATGCGCTGGAGAAGGAAATGACAAACCACTCCAGTATCTTTGCCAAGAAAACCCCAAATGGGGTCACAGAGAGTCAGACATGAGTGAAACAACGGAACAATAACAAAATCACATGCCAGGCACTGTGGGGACAAAATATCACGAAGGAAACAATTCCTTCCTCCAAAGAGCTTAGATTCCAGAGGGGAAGACAAGTAGACATACAAATATGTAAATTAATTTCATAGCATAATTGATATTTAATAGTTAATTGATTGAATAGAATAAATATAAAGAGAAGAAATACAAAAAAATACCAAGTAGTTAAATACAAAAAGTGCTTAATCCAGTTAATAGTAAGTTAATATAGTTAGTAGTAGTTAATATAAAATATAAATTTACATTCGAATATAAAATGTATAACTTCATAAATTATTTAAATAGAATAAAGAGAATGAATATGGATAAGGACAAAGTAGTTAAGTACAAGAGCCTTGGGAGGGAGGGCCGCTGGCCCTTGGGACATTCCGAGGCCTTCATGCAGAAGCTGGTGCTTGGGCTGCCCCTTCTGCTCCGGGCCTGCATGGAGGCAGACCAGTGTCGAAGGAGCAGCGACCTGTCCCTGTGTTCCAGCAGGTCTACACGGTCTATTTCCTGGCTCTGGGCCATCCCTTTTCCCTTTGTGACTCTTTTTCCATATGCACACATGCTCTTAATAGCCCTGATGCCCTTGAGGGGGAAAACATCCGGGTATCGAATCTCAGCACCAGATTCCAGGCCCTGCAGGGTGACTTCTGTGCATTTTTGGCTTTTCTAGTCCTCATGCTCCAGTTTTTAATTAAAATGCGTTAGCTGTAAAGTCAGCAGCTTTTCTTTGGCTGGTTCCTACTTTAGATGGGACTCTGGGCCATCCGGACGCCATGGGCAAGTGGCCCTGTTGGAAGGACCTAGGGTCTCTGCTGTTTGTCTCTCTGCCACTACCTTCTTTGTCCTAAGGATACCTCTTGTTTCTATAGGGCTCTGAGGTTATAGAATTTGTCTCTACAACAACCCTGTGGAATAGGGAAGGCAAGTTTTATTACACCCACTTTATAGATAAGGAAACTGAGACTCCAAGTGTAGAAGCAACCTTCTAGGGCCACCCAACTTTCTTTTTAATATCCCTGTTGGGTATTGAACAATCAGTAAGTATTTATGAAGCATCTACTATGCTCCAGGCACTGTGCTAGGCACTGGGGATACAACTTAAAAGCAAAATAAACTCTGCCCTCAAAGGGATAATTCTTCTTTTTAAAAAAATCCCCTTCCGTCAGTCTCTTTCTTCCTCCCAGATATTTAGCACTCAACCCCTGACTTATTTAGAAGTGATAGGAGAATTTTGACAAGGGAGGACAGAGTAGAGGGCTTCTGGATTTGGAGCAAGAGGAACCGGACTCAAATATTGGCTCTGCTATTGTACGGAGTGCAGAGTTGATAGTGATATGAGCATGGCCCGGGCACCTCAAGAAACATGGTGGTCCTGTCCAGCTGGTCTCCAGTCAGAAGACAGGGATGCAAGGCGGAGGCATTTGCAGTGTGAGGAGGCTTGAAGAAAGTATCAACCAACAATTAAGACTAGAAATAAAAGGTGCAGAAAATTTCATATGTATGTGTACATACATATGTATGTGTATACACATATATACACATGTATGTGTATGTACACATATATACACATGCATGTATAAACATACACAAATATATATATGCAAATTTTATATTTTTCGGAAACCAGATTTGAACCTAAATCTCCCTGATTCCAAGACCAACTCTATCCATTCTGCCATGTGGTTTGTGATGATTTCAAGATTTATAGTGCAGTGGAAATAACACTAAATTATATATAACATAGTATAATATATACGGTATAGTATAATATACAGTATAATACCATATCATATGATATAATATAGTATACAATGTCTATATCTATCTCTTTATCATTTGTGCCTCTTCTTTCTAGGCCACTGGAACTTCACCACTTTGCCCATTTTCCCATTAAGATAATTAGCTCTCCTTAAATCTTGCCTTTTGCGTTCACCCTCTTAGTTCTCCTTCCCAGCTTTATATACTGTTCATATCTACAGGTATCCTTCCTACATCTTCATCTAAGTCATTGTCCAATGTTGAGAGAATTAGGTTAGAACCGATGGAGATGGAATTAGGTCACATCCAATATGATGAAACTTAAGATAAACATCAAGTTCTATGTTTAGGTTCAAAAAATCAACTTCATGGGTATGACATGGAGAAAGTGTTTCATAGGTATTATTTAAATGGGCTTTAAAGGGATTTGAATGGAAAGTAAGCTCAATTGGTGGGAAGCAAACTCCAGGCAAGGGGGCTCCAGAGACCAATGTAGAGTCTTGGATTTGGGAAGTGACGGTAGCATTGTGTTCTGTCTTGGTCAGACACATTTGGAGTCCTTTGTTCACTTCTGGACACCTAAACTAAAGAATGTCTAGAGACAGGAGACCAGAATGGAGACCATCCCATGCTAAGATTGGTGAAAGGAACTGGGAATATTTTGATCAAGGAAGACAGGATGGCAGGGTGGGGGTGGGAATAAGCATTTGAAAGACTGCCATGTTGAGTAAAGAAGAGACTTGTTACACAGGTCTCTGGAGGGCATACTGGAGCAAGGAGCAGTAGATTTAGGCTTAATGTTAAGGAAGAACCTGCCCACCAATCAAAACTATCCAAAAGTGAAATCAACGCCTTAGGAAGTGGTTGGTTCTGCCTCACTGGCGGTCTTCAGGCAAAGGATGGATGCTCATTTGTCAGTGATATTATTGAAAGTCAACAAGCACTTATTAAATACCTACTGTGTACCAGGTACTTTGCTAAGCACTGATTCTCTTGGCATAGTGGAAAGAGCACTGGACTTGAAATCAGGAGGGCGCGAGTTCAAATCCTGCCCCGGACACTATCTTTGGGCTGAATCGTTTCATTTCTCCGAGGCCTAGTTTTCTTATCTTAATAATACCTTTAGTGCCAATCTTCCAGGGTTGTGATGCTCAGATCATACAGTTTAAAGTAAATGGCTTTGCCATCTTTAAAGTGTTAATAGAAATGTCAGAAGGTGAGCCACAAAGGACCTCATTGCCTTGCAGCCCATTTTGACTTAGGCCCAGAGAGGGTGTAACTCACTCAAATTCACCCACGTCCCAGTAGCAGAATTGGGATTCAAACTCAGGCCTTCTGACTCCAAAGTCAGTGTTTTCCCCCTGTAATCATGCTTCTTCTAACTTTTACTAATAGGAGGGTAAAGGTATGTAGTAGCTTGAGAGCTGGCTTCTAAGTCAGGAAGATCTGGGTTCAGATCCAACCTCTGATGCACATACTAGCTGTGTGACTAGTCACTAACCCCTCAGTGCCCCGAGGCAACGCTCTGGGGCTATGAGCTATTGTGAAAGTGCTGATCTATAGGGGGGGGTGGGACAGGTGGAGGTAGGGGCACCATAGAACACAGAGCTCTGGGGTCTGGCATCAGGAAGACTCATCCTCCTGAGTTCAAATCCAACCTCAGACAGTAACTGGCTGTGTGACCTTGGGCACGTCACTTAACCCTGTTTGCCTCAATTTCCTCATCTGTAAAATGAGCTGAAGAAGGAAATGGCAAACAACTCCAGTTTCTTTTCCAAGAAAATCCCAAATGGGGTCATGGAGAGTCAGACACAACTGAACAAGAAGAACATGGAAAAAGCTATATTGTAGTTTGCTTGAATAGTTATCTCCAAAATAGGCTTTGTAAGACACTTCCTCCCAACTCAGTCCCCAGTCGCTTATTCCCATCCCCTGTGGAATCCCTCACCTGAGTGATCTCCAGAGACTAAGGTCCCATTGGCAGATTCCCTGTTCTGCAGTTTGGAAGAAGGCATTCAGGCCCTCTCTGGCCCACATTGACAGTTTGGCCGCCGACACGGCCCGCGTGCAGGCTCCATTTGCCATCCATTTAAGTTGGAGTTGGACATATGGGAACGACAGAAGCTTTTTGGCCTGGTCTAGAGACAGGGGAGCTGGAGACTGCAAATTCTATTAGGGGACAACGAGAGAGGCTGATGGATGAGGCTGAAATTGTCAAACGCAGTTCGATTAAAGAAGAAGGTGAAGACTCTCGGGGCAGGGGCCACGATGCGAGGGACTCATATGGGAAGATACATATCTCCTGATTGGACATAATGGCAGCAGAGTTTACCAGCCCGTTGTACTCAAAATCAATCACAGGATTTAGAGCTAGAAGGAGTCTCAGAGACCATCCAATCTCATTCCCTTATTTCATAAAGGAGGAAACTGAGTCTCAGAGAGGAGAGGTGTAGCTGGCTGGAAATGGGGAGAAGACTGTGTTGATCCCCCTCCTCTCATGGAGACCCTGGAGCCCATGACCCTGCCCTCTGGCCAGAGGGGCGTTCCCTAGCTAGGGAAATCAGGGGAGGATTTGCAGAGGAGTTGGCATTTTGGATGGGCCTTGAAAGATAGGGCAAAGGTAAGGAAGATGCTGGAAGTAGGTGGTAGGGAAGGGGAAAAGGCATTCCAGGCAGTCACAGAGGTATGACAAAGGGACTAGCAAGTAGTCTAATTTGGGTCTACTGCAGAAGTGGGGATGGGAAGACAGATTGAGGTAAGGCTTGAAAGGTCAAGCACTACCAGATTTAGGCCTTGAATGTCATGATTGGGCATTTAGCCTCTGCTCACAAGGGAGCTAGTGGCCAGTTTCAAGAAGGGGAGTGATAGGGTTAAAACTCGGCAGAGGGATGCCAAGAATTTAAAATGAGTACTTGGGGAAACTGGGTCCCTCTGAGGCTGACTGTATTCTAGGGGTCAGTGGCTACTAAAGGTATTATTTGCAAAGCTTCCCCTTGTGACTTATTGGTAGTAATACTAATTCCCATTTCTACAATATTTTAATACTTACCAAGCACTTCCTCATAGCAACCCAGTGGAAGCAGGTTCTGAGAGTATCAAGAATAGTGGCTATAGGAATGAGCTTGGAATCAGGGAGACCTAGGTTCAAATCCTACCTTTGACAGTTATTAGCTGTGTACCCATGGGCACGTTTCTTAATGCCTCAGAGTCCCAGTTCTTCATTTGGAAATCAGGGCTAGTAATGCCTTTAGTACCCATTTCACAGAGTTATTGTGAGATCCAAATGAGAAAGTATGTGTAAAATCCCTCTGTAAACATTAGACCTTTGTAGAGGCATGGAAGATTGGCCCAAGATCACACAGGGAGTCTGGATTTGAACCCAGGTTTTTTGACTCCAGGGCCCCATTGCCTGTTTGCCCTTGGAAGTAGAAAGTCCCTGTACTGACAGTAGCTGAGATATCATCAAAAAGGCAAGAGGTAGGTCCTAGTCTCTGAATGACTCTGTTTGTGGGGATCTATTGGATTTACAGTAATCTTTAATTATAAAAGCCATTACTTGAGAATGGATTATCAATGCTGTTCATTTTTGTACGTTGCCTAGTAACGGCCTTTTGTGCCCGAGACATATGTGTTTCTGTAGTTTCAGGCTGAAGGAGTGAAACCTTCTTCTGTCTTAGCCTTTTTCTCATCATGGTCTTATAAAAAGCTATTCTGAGGGATGCTGGCCAAGTCCGGAGGATGAAAAATGGCCCCAGTTTGACAGTGGGAGTACTTGCAGAGGCTTTCTTTCCAGCTGATGTTGCTCTGGGTAATGCTCCTTCCCCCCACCCCCACTCCCCCACAAGATAAAAACATTTTTTTTCTCTAAACAATTGACCACGTTCTCTTCTCATCTTTTAAACGACATTATACTCCATGGGAATCTTAGAATCATAGGATTTTGGACTGAAATACACCTTTGAACATGTTAGAGACGTTAGAATACAGAGTACCAGAGCCAAAGGGGACCTTAGAATGAATGTCAGAGCTGGGAGGGCCCTTAGAACACAGGATATCAGAGCTGAGAGGGCCCTTAGAACACAGGATGTCAGAGCTGGGAGGGCCCTTAGAACACAG
>NW_027187400.1:7209895-7228902 GCF_028583685.1 Petaurus breviceps papuanus | reverse complement strand
CCCTTAGAACACAGGATGTCAGAGCTGGGAGGGCCCTTAGAACACAGAATGTCAGAGCTGGGAGGGTCCTTAGAACAGAGAATGACAGAGCTAAAAGGGGCCTTAGAACACGGAGGTTGGACCTTGGGCCTCAGAATACAAAAGGGACCTTAGAACCTAGAATGTCAGAGTTGGGAGGGATCTTAGAGGATGTTGTAGTTGGATAGAACCTTAGAAACCAAATTGAATTTCTCATTTTATAGATGGAAAAACTGAGGCTTAGAAAGAAGAACCTTCCTACCTAAGTTCACATTCAGAACCAATGGCAAAATCAGGCCTGGGTTTCCATGCCTCCTGATTCCCATTCCAGTGTCCTTTGCTCTGGGTCCTCCTGGTCCATGCTGTAGGGTACTCTTGCCTTCTGGAAGAGTGTCAGGGAGAGAGGATAAAGGGGGAAGGAGAGGGAGACAGAGACAGAGAGTGAAAGAAAAAGACAGAGAGGTGAATATTATATTCTTCCTCTTTTTTTTTTTTAAGATCCTTGGTAGAGAAAGTAGGGCATCCCTTTTTTGGGTCAGACATAATCATTGCCACTTGTGCAAAGCCTCTTCTCCCTACTGGTTTTCACCAAATCACAGGATCTTATAGTTGGAAGGGCCCTTGGAGGCTGCCTAGTCCAGCCTGTCCTGGAACAACATGGCCATTGAGTGACCATCCAGCGTTGGCCTGAATGAGCGGGAGCCCGCCTCCTCACACAGCAGCTTATTCCACTTGCTGGCAGTGCCAATTCTAAGGAAGTTTTCCTGACCTCAAGCCCAAATTCGCCTCTTGATGACTTTGACCCCTTGTTCCTAGATCTGCCTTTTGGGGCCAGGCAGAGTAAGTCCAGTCTCTCTTTGGGGTGACAGCCCCTCCCATTCTAGCCGAGAATTCATATACAGACCCTAAGCTTTCTCTACTATGGGTTAAATAGAATTCCTACAATTGATCTTTATACAACATGATCCCAGGGCTCTAGACCATCCTGGTTGTCTTTCTCTGGGCACTGTCCAACTTATCAGTGTCCTGACAATGTGGTACCCAGTACTGAATGCAGGGCTGCAGATGCCGTCTGGGCAGGGTGGAGGACAGTAAAACTCTCATCTTCCTGACCCCGAACATTATGGACTTTCTCAATGGAGCCTAATCGGAACTGAATGAGCTTTCTCAGCTGCTGTGCCCCACCCTCCATTCTGGAGAGGGCTTGCCATCCACTAAAACCCTCTGATCTTTTTCAGATTTCTGCTGAGGAGGCATGCCTCGCTCATTTTGTAGTTAAGAAGTGATTTTTAAAAAAATCTATCTTTTATGTTTATGTCTTTATTTCCAAATACATCCTTCCTCATTCTTTTACCCAGAGAACCGTCTCTCATAACAAAGAATAAAAGAGAAAGCAGTTAAGTAGAATCAGATAACACATCTAATGTGGCTTGTACATATATACAGTATTCCACACCTAAAGACCTTCACCTGGTCAAAGAAGGGAGAGAGACTTTCTTCCTACTTTTCAGTTGGTCATTCAGTATTCAGCATCATCCAACTTCTCTTTCTGTCCCCTCTTTTTCCTTCTCTTTTTCCTCCTCCTCTTCCTTCTTCTCCCTTCTCTTTCTCCTCCTCTTCCTCCTCCCCTTCCATCCCTCTTCCTTCTTTTCTTCCTTCTCTCTATCCCTTCCCCTCTTTTTCCTTTTCTTCCTCTTCCTCCTCTTCCATCACTCCTCCTCCTCTTCCTCCTTCCCCTTATATTCTTTTTCTTGTCTCTACATCCCTTCCTTTTAAACAAATACAAATTTAAGCAAAACCTTTCAAACAGGTTAATAGACAGACTTACACATACATACATATGTACATGTATGCATATAACATACAGAGGACACGGGATTGGGAGTAGGAGGAGCTGGTGCCCAATCTAAGCTCTGCCACCTGGGGCTGTGTGATCTCTGGCAATTAATCAACCCACAAGTGCTCATTAAAGCACCAATTAATATGAAGAATGAAACAATCCCTACTCACAGTAAGCCTACATTCTAATTGGGGAGAAAATAAATTCATAAAAATTATGTCCAGGATAAATATCAAATTAATAAAAAATATATGAAGTTGCTCAATACAAGGTATTTTGGGAGAGAGGGTACATGCAGGTAAGGGAGTCAGGGAAGGCTTCATACACAAGGTGATGCTTAGGCTGAATCTTAAAAGAAGAAAAGGAAGAAGGAAATGTGCACTCATTAAATACTGTACACACGCCAGGCTAAGTGATTTACAAAAATCTCATTTGATCCTGACAACAACCCTGGGAGAGAAGTACTGTTATTGTTCCCATTTTTACAGATGAGGAAACTGAGCCAGGCAGAGGTGAAGGGATTTGCCCAGGGTCGCACAGCTAGTAAGTGTCTGGGGCTGGATCTGAACCCATGCTTTCCTGGCCATAGGTCCAGCGCTCTCTCCATTTCCTCTAGGGAGAGAGAGACACTAGGAAGTAGAGGAAAGGAAGGATCCCAGGCATGTGGGATAGGCCAGTGAAAAGGCATGGAAACGGGAGATGGAGTGTGTACACGGAGCAGAAAGACAGTGCCAGTTTGCCTGGATCACAAAGTGAGGGAGGAGGAGAAATGCCCAGAGAGGCTGCAAAGCGAGGCTGGGGCCGGGTTATCTAGGACTTTGAGAGCTAGGCAGAGTTTATATATCATTCCAGAGGCAAAAGGCAGCAACTGCAGTTGGTAGGATGTAGCAGCAGTGTGTAGGATGGGCTGGAGCCAGGGAGAGACAGAGTCAGAGAGACTCATTTGGAGACTGTTGCTTCAATTTAGGTGAGACGTCATGGGGACCTGAACGAAAATGGCGGCCATGCGAGTGGAGGGAAGGGATCACCTGTGAGAGGTGTTGGGAAGGGAGAAATGACATGGGTGGGGAGAAAGTCAGGATGAGGAGTCTGGGAAGACGTTGAGGTCATGACCCTTGTCAACTGGAAAGATGGCGGGACTTTGGACAGAAATCAGGAAGTTTGGAAGAGGAGAGAGAGTTTGGGGAAAGATAATCAGTTTGTGTTTGGATGTGTTGAGTTTGCCATGAATTTGAAATGTCCCATAGGTAATTGGTGACGTGGGATTGAAGTTCTGGGGACAGAGCCAAGGGTCAGGTGCACAGAGATAAGGAGCTAATGGGGACACCAAGAGAGGAGACAAGAGTAGGGGGTCCAAGACCAAGGCTTCAGCAATACCCCCCCCCATTAGGAGGCATGATGAGCCATTCACAAAGAAGGTGTGGTCATCCAGGCAGCCCTTCAGGCACTCACTGAATACTTACTTTGGGCCAGGAGCTATGCCAAGCCAAGGGAGACAGAGAAAAGTAAAGACTGTGGTCCCTGCCAAAGCCAGTGTGCAAATAACCATGCACAGGCGAGATCTATGCAGTGACTTATTGGGTAATCTCAGAGGACAGGCACCAGCATTGGAGGTGGGCAGACATGGGAGTAGAAAAGGCCTTCTGCAGAAGGGGGGTATGGTCTGTGCTGCAGAAAGCCTGGAGGCAGAAGTGAGGAGGAAGAGAAAGGAGACCAGTGTTGCTGGATTGTAGAGTGTATGGAGAGGACTAAAGAGGTGTAAGAAGACTGGAAAAGTAGGAAGGCACCAGGCTGTGAAGGGCTGGATCCTAGAGGTAGTAGTGAGCCATTGGGGTTTATTGAGCAAGGGAATGACCTCAGTTTTAGGAAAATCACTTTGGCAATTAAGTGGACATTGGATTGGAATGGGAAGACACATTTGTCACACCTGGTCAAGAAGCCCTATTTCCCTCTCCCTATTGATTCTTCATCTGTCCTCCAGACCAAGAATGAGCATTGTATTTAATCTGTATTCAGTCACCTGGTTTCATTTACATTATGGTAGTTATTATGTATGTGATTCCAGGGTTTATGCTTTAGAAACTGATTTTGTGAGTCCAGACTTTACATTCATCTCTATTTGTTCAAAGGAAATGGTGTGTATATATAAACAATTATAGTAGCAGCCTTTTTCCTTAAGAGAGTCAGCATGATATAAAGGAGAGGGTACAGGATTTGGAATCTGAAGACCTGGGTTCAGGTTCAGCTTTGTCTATGTGGCCCTAAACAAGTCACTTCCTTTCTTCTCTGTGCCTCAGTTTCCTTTCTTGTAAAATGAGAGATTTCAAGTCCCATGGTTTCTAAGCTCTCTTGCAGCTCAGGTCATGCCAATGGAATGTTCAGTTCAGCATGAGTGTTTTGGAGAGCTGGGTGGGTAGGGGACACCAATGAGTTCAGAGGCAACAGGCCACAGGTTGATGTGAGAGTTAGTATTTGTTGTAACCCCATGAAAGTGGTTCTCTTGTAAAGATAATCGCTCTGAACAATGTTTGTGTTAAGCTTCTGAGGTGGCCTGATTGGCACATTTAAATTCCATCTCCCAGGCATCTGTTAATTATCATTGCAGAGATGGGCAGAACTCATCAAAGAACTCTTTGGAAATGCTCTGCATTTTTAAATTGTTTTGGGCTCCCAGGAAGAGAGGAACACGTGTGACTTGGATTTTTCCATTGGCTGTCTCTGTGACCTCAGATGGATTCAAACTTTGTAAGGGTCTAAGCCTCCTGATCTCAGCACGTGGGCACATTTCTGCATTGAAATCTCTGGCCATTTGGAAACATCCCAGCTCCAACTTTCTTTCATTGCTCTCAGAATAGGGCATTCTCCCTGAGTGACTCTCCTATCTGGACAGGGTGAAGGTGGGAGATAAGAGTTTAGATTCGGCCTAATGAATCTTGTCTTTTTCACTCATTTTAAACCATGCCGGTGGAGTTGGGAGGCAAGTCTCAGAGTGAGCCTTTGCTCATATCTTTACTGGAGACACCCCCCAGTTTATAAATGGAAACCTAACATCTTTCCTTCCTCCAAAGAAAGAAAGAACAGTTTCTCTGGTTAGGAAGTTGAATAGAATTCACCTTGAAAATGTTTATGGATATTTTTATTTTCATATCACCTTCATTTATGAATATGCCTCCAACCTACCTATTTAGGCCATCCCTTGTAACAAAAAAAAAACAAACAAAACTGGGGGGAAAACCCAAAGAATAAGAAAGGGAGAAATAACCAGGAAAAAGCCTTAGAACCTAGAATGTCAGCTGATACCTCAACTGAATCTGACAGTATATATACTGTTCCCCACCCATAGACCCCCACCTCTGCAAAGTAGTGATGGAAATGCATTTTCTCTTATCTCCTCTGGGGCCAAGCTTAATTATTATAATTATACAACATTTAGGTTTTTGGTGTGTTTTTTTTTCTTCCCACTTATATTATTGTAGTCATTATGTATGTTGTTTTATTGATTCTGCTGTGCATGAGTTCACATAAATTATCTCACGTGTCTTTGAAATCTTCCTGGAATTCAATGTTTTAAGGAAAGAAACCCAATGCTACCTGGTCTCATAGAAAAACGAATTGAACTATCGAGTCCCAAAGACATGAATTTGAGTCCTGGGTCCACCAATTAACTAGTCATTTGACCTTGGGCAAATAACGACCCCCCCCCTTCCTTGTAGCTCCTATTTCTTCATTTGGAAAACAGATAATAGAGTTTAGATCTGGAAAAGAGACCTGGGAGAAGATCTTATCCAGCCCCGCCCCCCTTACCTTTGCATGTGAGAAAACTGAGGCCCAAAGAAGTTGTGACTTGCCTGAGCTCACCCAGGTAGCAAATAGCAGAGTCAGGATTTGAACCCATGACCATTGACTCCAAATCTGCTGGAGGCCCTTCCCAGTCCTCCCTTTCCTTCTAAGATGACCTTCATCTATCTCCTGTGGGATGAGTTATGTACACGTTGTCTCCTCCATTCAGATGTGAGCTCCTCAGGGGCTGGTTCTGGTTCTTTTCCTGTCCCTGTATTCAAGTCCAGTGCCTGGTATGAAGTGGGTGCTTAATAAGTGCTCATCAGCTGATTGTTGACTGGCTATCTCGCAATCCATCAACTTCATAGGATATAGTGAAGATTGAAGCAGCTAACATGTGAAAGTGTTCTATAACTGCCCAGCTCTGTGGGCAGATATGTAAGTTGCTATTTATTGTAGAAATCCTTTTGTGTGTCTTGATCCCTCTGGCAGTCTGGGGAAGTCTGTGGACTCCTCCAAAGAATGTTTTTAGATGCATGAAACAAAATGCACAGGATTACAAAAGACACCAATTTTATCAAAATATAGTTAATACCATCTATTGAAAGAAAACCCAACAAGTTCACAGATGCTAGGTTAAGACCACCTGGGTTTGATGAAAGAGCTGTGATTCTTTGGGATTTCCTCCATCAGTTCAGGTCTCCAGTTGTCCATGACTCGAGTGAATCTAGGGAGAGCCTGAGTCACACAGTTAAGTGACTTGTCTAGGTTCACACAGCCTGCGTCAGTTGAGGGAACTTCAAACCAGGTCTTTCTAACTCCAAGCCCAATGTTCTGGTGATCTCTGAGCATCTATTGTGCCAAACAGCTGCTGTTGTTAATAATGGCAATAATTATTTATTATCTGTTTATCCTAAGAATGAGAAGATTGTGACTTGGCAGTCTTGTTAACAAAACAGCCAAAGGGGTCTCCAGCTCCCGGTCCCAAGAGCCCAATTGAAGTCATTTAATGCTCAGTTATTGCAGTCACTGTGCCCAGAGATGGGAGGATGGGACGGCTTTCTCTCTCTTCTAGTCTATATGGTCCTGTCACTGACAGGGATCTCACAGGAGCCTTTCATAAGGAATATCTGGGGGTCTCATTTTAGAGATTGCCTGAAGAGTGTTTAGCTGTCCTCGCTGCAGCTGGGGCCAAGGAGAAAAATACACAGCCAAGGGATTTTCTGAACCATTTTCCCAGTCACCTGTCGCTAGCTCAGTCTTTGCCCCTTCTCTGAAAAGGGCTGTTGTCTTGCTCTGCGGGAGCTGCCGTCTTCATGACGGGACATTATATGCCCCAGCGGGGAGGACCTTCGGTCCAAGGGAGTAATCAGGAAAGAGAAAATTCAGTCTTGTTAGAAATCAGAGTTGTGGAGTTAGAGAGGGGAAATTTGGTTATTGGTGTGTCAGGGGAGGTTGGGAGGAAAAAGCTAAATCAAAAATCAAGCTGCAGAAAAACATTGGTGAGTCTTAATTGGAGAATTTAACTTTTTTTATTTAAGTTAAAATTTCAGGACTTGAATGTTCTCAATCTGCATCTGTCTAATTGGAATTCCATAGAATATAAGAACTGAGAAATTTCTTATAACAGAAACTGTCTGAGCTGAAAGGGACCATAGGACAGAGAATAACAGAGCTGGAAAGAACCTTAGAACACAGGATGTCAGAGCTGGGAGGGCCCTTAGAACACTAAATATCAGAGCTGGTAGGGCCCTTAGAACACAGAATTTCAGAGCTGGGAGAGCCCTTAGAACTCAGAATGTCAGAGTTGGGAAGGCTCTTAGAATATAAAATATCATAGCCGGGAGGGACCTTAGAACCCAGAATGTCAGAGTTGGGAGGAAACTTAGAACACAAACTGTCAGAGCTGGGAGGGCCCTTAGAACCCAGAATGTCAGAGTTGGAAAGGCTGTTAGAACACAGAATGTCAGAGCTGGGAGGGACCTTAGAACACAAGATATTAGAGCTGGGAGGGTTTGTAATAGTAATGGAATTCAAAGATCCCCCTGTATTGGCTTGGTTTTTGGTTTGATTGCATTAAAACCCAGAGCTTGTTAATCCCACTTGTGGGATGGACTTGTGGATGTGAAAAGAGAGTGCTGAACTGAGAGGAGCTGGTGACGTAGATTTGGAGAGAGAGGCAGAAGAATTTTTTGGAAGCAGCACCCTTTTGGAGGCAGAGAGAGACTGAGAGGATTGCTGAGGGCCACTTTGAATTGCCCAGGACTTTTGAGACCTGCCACCCAGAGCTGCCAAGGACTGAGGAGACATGGCTGTTATGCTGGTACGTGGTCTGTTTTGATGTTGTTTTGCCAGATTTGTCCACTGGTGAAGGACAGTCCTCTTGTTGCAGAAGTCTTAGAACCTTGCTGTTGGTTCTGAAGCCCTGAAGAAGTATTTTCTTGCTGTATGTTTACAGAAATCCTGGAAGAGGGTTTTGCTAATGTTTTCAGGGGTCCTAGGACTGTTCTGCAACAACAGCACTGTCCTTCACCAGTGGACAGTATTCACTCTCTGTCTGCAGAACAGTCTCAGCAGCTCTGAACCAACAGCAAGGTTCCAAGACTTCTGCAACAAGAGGATTGTCTTTCACCAGTGGACAAATCTGGCAAAACAATATCAAAACAGACCACATACCAGCATAACAGCCATGTCTCCTCAGTCCTTGGCAGCTCTGGGTGGCAGGTCTCAAAAGTCCTGGGCAATTCAAAGTGGCCCTCAGCAATCTTCTCAGTCTCCCTCTGCCTCCAAAAGGGTGCTGCTTCCAAAAAATTCTTCTGCCTCTCTCTCGTGTCTCTCCAAATCTACTTCATCAGCTCCTCCCAGTTCAGCACTCTCTTTTCACGTCAACAAGTCCATCCCACAAGTGGGATTAACAAGCTCTGGGTTTTAATGCAATCAAACCAAAAACCAAGCCAATACAGGGGGATCTTTGAATTCCATTACTATTACAGGGTCCTTAGAACAGAGCATGTCACAGCTGGGAGGGCCCTTAGAACATAGAATGTCAGACCTGGAGAGGGCCTTAGAACCTAAAAATGTCAAAGCAGGGAGGGGCTGCAGGATATTATCTTCTGACTTAATCTACTTTGTTCAGTTCAGTCCACAAAACACTTATTATTGGATGCTTATCATACCCTAGGCACTGTGCTGGGTGCTAGAGCTACAGAGATAGAAACAAAATGGCCTGCCCTCTAGGAGCTTACATTCTCCTGGAGATATGAAATAAGCAGCCAAGTATGTAAATCCAAAGGAAGGAGTTTTTTGGGGGTGGGAGGGAGAGGAAGCACAAATATGCCAGAGAACAGAGAAAGCTTCTTATTCTCCAGCTAAGGAAACTGTGGCTGAGGTGGGAAATGACTCCCCCCCAGCCAAAGCCAGCAGTGGGCTTGGGGCTAGAAGCCCAGTCCACCAGGGGAGCTGGGCCTCAGCTGGTTGCCATTGGGAAGCTTCTTGGTGTTTCCAAGACTCCCAAGCCAATGCTCACTATTTTATTCTTGCCCGTGGCTGGATTATCTTTTATATTGCAGTGCAGAAATCTCTTCAAGAATATAGTTCTTAGGTTCTGCAACTGTCATGGAAATGTCCTCCGCATCCCATAAAATTCAGTCTTGTAGGAGTGGGAGAACACTGCAAACCTCTTATTAAAAAGCCTGTAGTGTCAGGGCATATCATCCATCATCACAGACTTAGAAAAATGAAAAGGAAACCAGAACCGAGCTGTCTGATTAATGCAAACCCGAGGACAGCTTATAGAAGGTGGCAGTTACTTAGGCTCCAAGGATGAATGTGTTTTCAAAGCCTGAGTAATTTCATGCTGGATGGAGAAGGCCAAGTGGTCTTATTTGCATAGTCATACACTGTTGGAGGTGGGAGGGCCTGTAGAACATGGAATGTCAGGGATTGGAGAGTCCTTAGAACACAGAATGTCAGAACTGGGAGGGGCCTTAGAACAAAATGTCAGAATTGAGAAGGCTCTTGGGACACAGGATGTCAGAGTTGGGAGGACCCCTAGAATATGGAACTTCAGGGATGGGAGGGCCCTTAAAACAGTGTCACATCTGCGGGGGTGGTGCTTAGAGCACAGAATGTCAGAGCTGGGAGGGGCCTTAGAACATAGAATGTCAGAGGTGGGAGGGGGTCTTAGAAGTGGAATATCAAAACACAACCCTCCCTGCATAGATCAATGCTAGATCAGGAAGAAAGCATAGAAGTCATAAAGTCCCATTCTCTCATCCTACGAATGAGGGAACTGAGGCCCAAAGATGTTATGGGATGTGTCCAAGTTCCACAGCTTGTTAGTAATAGAGCTGAGACTGGAACTTAAGACTCAGAAAACGAGCAGACCAAGGAATATTTGGATGACTTCAGTAGAAAATGCCAGCTGTGCATGTTTTCCCTCTTCCATGCTGGTGGCTCTGTAGAAGCCTGGACTTGAGAAGTAGTGGTAGGTCACACCTTCCTATTTCCAGGACAAGTTGGAGCTGAATATTGGCAGTGAGTCCTGCTGATGTTCCCCTGGTTCAATGGGTGGGATGACCTGGAAAGGAGATCTCCTGGGAAGGGTTGGTTAAAGGGAGACTCCAGAGCCTTGGTAATTCCATCACCTTAGCCAACGAGATGAAATTGAGTTGACTCTCAGCCCTCTAGAGGCTTATGACTTCCCAGCTCTTGCCAAAAAGACAGGGTACAGAGGGGTTCAGTATGAATTACCATATATGAAGTCCTAACAATACCCTCCCTTCTTCCCCCTTGCCTTGGGATTGGAGAGCTGGTAAACCAGAAGGGACCCTTGAACTAGGTCATCCCATCCATTCTGCTGCCTTCTGCGCCACCACTGAGCAAACCTCAGAAGGCACTTACCAAGTCTGAACTTTAAGATTTCAGAGAAGATTGATTTCATTACCTCCCCAGGAAGCCCCGAGAAAGGAGATTGCTTAACTCAGCTCCCTAGTTAAGATTCTTCTTCCAATCCACCTGTTGTTTTCACGCAAACCTGCATTCCCTTCTTCAGATGGAAGACCTTGGTCTTGTCTTTCATAGATAGCTGGTGCCTTCCTGGGGCAGATGTGGCTGCTTCAGTTCATAGTGCCCCTTTGGTGAACTGAGCAGTTCATAAGGTAGGATTGGCCCCTTCCTGACGGGGTGACAGTGGACAAGTCATTTCTTTCACATCTGCAGAATGGCAAGGGTGGATTAGTCAGCTGCTCAGATCCCTACCGGTTCTAACTTTCTGTGACTCTATGTCCTAGACCTTCATCTAAGCCCTCCCTCTTGGTGAATCTTCAGACCAGAACAAATCATTTTTCCTGCTTCTCTGATAGATGGTTGTGGATAGAGAAATGTAACGCAGGCCATTTTCTCCCCCTAGCCCTGTGTGCCAGTTGCTACGCTGAGCTGAACCGAGGGTTAGTGGTTTCTGGGGGAAAAGCAAACAAGCATTCTAGCCAGCCTACCTATGTAGTCATTCGATTCATGGGACATTAAAACCTATATTCTTCTCTCATTTCCTCTCTGCAAACCACTGGGCCCTTGGTATCCCCGCTGAGACATACCAAGGAGGTTGCCTCATGGTGTGAATGTTTGTCCTTAATGATCCGAAAAAGCCATTTCACCAGTGGGTTGCTTTCTGGCCCCGAAATGGTAACTTCTGTTTCTGTGGGTCACTAGCAGCTGGGCCTGTTTATAGAATTTATGCAAAAAGAAAAAAGAGCTTCATTCTCTTTTCAACAGGAAAGGGATAGAGTGGTAGAGAGAACCTCGGGTGGGAATCAGGACACAGGGATTCTAGCCCCAGCTTTGACATTGACTTAATGGGTGACCTTTGGGGCAGGTATTCCCCCCTGTAGGCCTCAGTCTTCTCATGTGTAAGATGTGGAAGTTAGGAGTAAAAGGGCCCGAAGGACCCTCTCAACCTTGACATTCTGTGTTCTAAGGACCCTCCCAGCTCTGACATTTTAGGCTCCTTTCAGCTCTAATGTTCTGTGTTCTAAGACCCCTTTTATCTATGATGTTCCAAATCCTGAGACCCCTCTCAGATCTGATGTTCAATGTTCTAAGGCTCCTTTCAGCTCTTACAGCCTAGACTTTAATGTTCTATGTGGTAGTGTCCTTTCCACCACCCAGATCTCATGATTCAGCCTTTCCCCCTCCAGTCTACAGGATTCCCTACAGCACAATGACAGCTTTGCTGTGTCCAGGTCAGTGTATCAGTTCTGCCAAACCCAAAGACACCCTTGCTGTAGTTCTCCCTTCTCTTTTGTTTTCTTCTTTTAAAACAAGTATCTGGTTGAAGTGAACAGATGTACTTGTATGATGATGAAGTCCTTTAAGGTTTGCATAGCCCTGTATGTGTCCCTTCATTGGACCATCACAACCCCCCTATGAGATAGATGCTGTTATTACTGCCATCTTACAGATGAGGAAACTGAGGATGAGATTAGCCAAGATCCACAGATCCAAGATCCATCACCCATAAATAGCTGTTAAGTATCTAAGGTAGGGTTTCGATTCAGGATTTCCTGATTCTAAGTTCAGCACTCCACCCTGTCCCCTAACTAGCTACTGATTCCAGTGGCAACTAATATTTCTTCTATTAAGGTCTCGCCCCTTCATGATGCTTCATCACTGAGGGGAGGTGACCCTTAAGTCTCCAAAAACAAGCCAAGGAAGCCTAAGTCCTGGGAGCTGGAACCAAGCAGAAAGTCTTGGCTGCAGGCTTGGGGTATAGAGTGTAGTTATTATCTGAGGAATAACTTGGTCATGTTGGCAATAAGCCTGGAGAGGTTAATTTCTGAAAGACTGGCCGCCAGGTGAGGACATTGTGGAGGGCCACAGAAACTCTGAGAGATTCTCCTTGGGCTTGGAAAGGTTGCCATCTACATCGGTCAAGAGGGATGGTAATATAAATAGCTAACATTTATATAAACACATTAATAATTATCATCAAAGTTCATATTTCTATGGTGGCTTAAGGTTTGCAAAAACACTTTCCAAACATTATCTTATTTGACCTTAAACAATAATCCTTTGAGGTTGGTGCTATTGTTATTTTTATTGTTCACATTTTGTAAAATGAGGAGACTGAAGCTGAGAAGATTGTTGATTTGCCCTGGGTCAGAAGCAGAATTTGAACTCAGTCCTTTCTGATAGTTAAGTTCAGTATTTTATCCACTGCCTCTTAGAATATTAATCATTTCAATACCCACACAGCTTTTTGGAAATACCGAGGAAAGCTGACTGTTCATGGAAGCATTCACAGTTTGCCAAGTATTTTCTAGGTGGTGGAGAAGGAGATGGCTGCATGGAAAAGCTTCATCTGATTTAAATCTCCTAAAGCCCTTATGCAACAGACAGTCCAAATATTGCCCCTGTTTTACAGACAAGGAAACCGAGACTCAGGAAAGTGACTTGTCCAAGATAATCAAGAAGTTGGGAGTGGGGAAGCCAAGTCTTTGGACTCCAGATTCAATGGCTTCTCTCTCCCGCACATCCAATTGCCCATCTTCAGTCACTTTTCTGAAGAATTCTTGAGTGTGGAGACAGGTACCAAGCTGATCTAAAAATAAAAGTGAGCTTGTCTCCAGCTAGTAAATATTTTTCATCTCCAAGATCCCTTGTCATTCTAAAGAGAAGCTCAAGCTTCATTGTTTGAGAAAAAGATGAAGCTGTTTCTGAAGGGCGTGTCTAGGTTCTCTTGCTTGCTGTACAGGCTGTCTCTTTGCCACTGGGAGCTTTGTGCCCCTGCCATTTAAAGATCTACATCAGAGGTGGAGGCAGGGGGAGGGAGAGAGAGAGAGAAGAAAGGAGAGAGACAGAGACAGAGAGAGACAGAGAAAGACAGACAGAGACAGAGAGAGAGAGAGACAGAGGGACAGAGAGAGAAAGAGAGAGAGAGACAGAGGGACAGAGAGAGAAAGACAGAGACAGAGGGAGAGGGAGAGAGAGAGAGAGAGAAGAAAGGAGAGAGACAGAGAAAGAAAGACAGAGACAGAGGGACAGAGAAAGACAGAGAGAGAGACAGAGGGACAGAGAGAAAGACAGAGATAGAGACAGAGGGAGAGAGAAAGACAGAGACATAGAGACAGAGACAGAGAAAGACAGAGACAGAGAGACAGACAGAAAGAGACAAAGGGACAGAAAGACAGAGAGAGACAGACAGAGACAGAGAGACAGACAGACAGCAGCCTTTATCTCAGTATTCTGGCCCTAAATGTCACAACCTCATAAGCCTGAGAGGTGAAAGTGACCTCAGAGATCATCTAAATCACAGAATCGTAGATTCTCAGAACTAGAAAGGACTTTAGTCACCATCTGGACCATCCTCTAAAGGAAAAAAAAAGTTCCTTCTCCCTGAAAGGGTCAAGTAGACCCCAGCCTTTGTTTGAATACCTCTGATGAGAGGGACCCCATTGCTTCTGGAAATAGTCCATTCTACTCAGGGACAGCTGGAATTGTTAGCAGGATTTTACCTTGCACCAAGCCCAAGCTCCACTCTTTGAAACCTCAACCCATCATTCTCAGTTCTGCCCTCTGGGACCCAAATATGTGCCCTTCTCCTTCAGGAGTCACTGCGCCTCCCAAGTCATCTGTTCCCTAGGCTAAAAATGATCCCAGTTCCTTCAGTCAGTTGTAGCTCTTTGACATCCTAGTTACTCTGGACATTTTTTTTTTTTGCTTTTTGGAGGGCAATTGGGGTTAAGTAACTTGCCCAAGGTTACACGGCTAGTTTTTTTTGTGTGGGTGTTAAGTGTCTGAGGCCGGAACCAAACTTGGGTCCTCCTGACTCTGGGCCGGTGCTTTACTCACTGCGCCACCAGGCCACCCATACTCTGGACATTCTTCAGCTTGTCAGGGTCCTCCCTAAAATGTGATGCCCAGAATTGGCCGCAATGCTACAGATGTGGTCTGAGCTGAACAGAGAACAGTGCGCAGTGTTTCTGAAAAATATGGCAACTCCAAAAGACACCTCTCATAACGTAGCTTAAGACCATGGTAACTCTCTTGGCTGCCATGTTGAGGTTGATGACCCCTACTGAGTTTGCAGACCCCCAGATCTTTTTCAAGCAAACTGACATCCAACTCTATCTTCTTCATCTTGTAGCAAAATCTCTTCATTTTATGAATTAAGAGACTGGGGCCTAGATTAGGAGTTATGGAATATGGGTTCACATACTGATTTTATGATTTACTCCCTATCTTCCACTACATCTCTTTGGGTCCCATATAAAATGATGAGGTTGGGCTAGACAGATCTTTGCAGCTGTGAGTCTCTGGTGTTGTGCTCCTGCATTCAGACTCCCCCACTGGACATTCAAGGCCTCCCCAGACCTGGGTTCTAGTTTGGGTGCTGCCTCCAATAAACTTGCTGTGTGACAATGGGCAAGTAATTTCCCATCTGCTTGTCGTCCATAAATTGGAGATCATGAGAATGATAATAACTGACATTTATGTCATATTGGTTATGCTTTATTTTTACATCACTTACATTTCCCACTATATCCTCATCCCCTCTCCCTCCCAGAGGACCATAGTAAAGTGGAAAATGTACAGGATTTGGAGTCAGAAGACCTGGGGTCTACTATTAATTATCCATGTGGCCTTGGACTTCATAGACTACTAGCTGTGTGACCTTAACCTCTCTGTCGCTTAGCTTCTCATCTGCAAAATGAGGGGGTTAGACCAGATGGCCTTCTAAGGTCCCAACTCTAAATTAAGGATTTTATGGAAAAGCATTTATTAAGCTCTTATTATGTGCCAGGCATTGTTTTAAGAGTTGAGAATACAAAAACAAAAATAAAATGATTCCTGGCCTCAGGAAGCTTACATTCTATCAAGGAAAACCAATGTGCACATGTAAAAGTAAATTTAAAAAATACAAGGCAATTTTGGAAGAGGATGCTCTGGTACCTGTGAGCGTTAGGAGAGGTACTACAGATAGGAAAGTGAATTAGTCCTGCCCTCAGGGAGCTTCCACTCTGCTAGGGGCATCATGGTCATAGAACAGTAAATACAAAGTTGAAAGGCTGCTTGAAGAAAATGGCTTTGGACTTGAGCCTTGAAGGGAGGCTAGGCTTCCAAAAGGCAGAAGTAAGGAGAGCATTCCAGGTATTAAGAAAAGCCCATTTGGGGCGGCCAGGTGGCTCAGCGAGTAAGAGCACTGGCTCCAGTGTCGGGATGACCTGGATCAAATCCGGGCTCAGATACTCAACACCACACCCAGAAATAATAACTGGCCATGTAACCTTGAGCAAGTTACTTAACCCCAATTGCTTAAAAAAAAAAAGCCCATTCAAAGACTGGAAAGCTGGAAATACAAAATCATGAATAACAAGCAGCAAGTGAGTCATTTTAGTGGAAGTGTAGAGCATATAAGGGGGACTAATGTGTAACCAGCCTGGAAAGGTCAGATGGAGCCAGACTGTGATGGGCTTAAAGGCCAAGAAGATTCAGTTTTATCCTTGAGGGAGCCAATAAATCTTCCTGAACTCCAGGAGAGGGATGTGGTCAGACCTGTGCTTTGGGAATATCCATTGGATAGGTGTGGGTGTATTGTTTGGAGACACTGGTCACGGAGACCAATTTGGAGGCTCGTGACATTGTCCAGGTGTGAAGTGATAAAGGCTTAAACAGAGGTCTCTTGTGGTGTGAGTAGGGAGAAGGAGAATCATGCAAGAGATAGTGAGGAGGTAGAATTGACAAGACTTTGCATTTGGTTGGATATGGGGGGAGATGAGTAAGAATGTAGTAGGATAGGATGAATCAGAAACTGAGAGTTTCAAGGGCCCTGAGAGGCAATGCAGCCATGAAGCCTGGAAAAGAGGAAGGAATGTGCCCAGTGTGGGAGCTAGGATTCAAGCTCAGGTCTTAGATCCCCAAGATCAGCATCCCACATTAATTTCTCTTTCCTGTAGCTCACATTGCCTCCCGAGGATGACTCCTGAATTGTGAACCTGGTGACTGGAAAAATGGTGCTGTCCTTGACAGAAATGGGAAATTCTGGAGGAGAGATGGGTTTAGAGTAAGAGGTCTTAAGTTTTTTTGTAACAAGAACCCTTTTGACTATCAGGTGAAATTGACTAAGATCCATTCTCAGAATGTTTTTAAATGCATAAAATAAAAGACAGGATTACAAAGGATCCCAATTGCATTGAAATACCATTTTCAAGGGGGGGGGGGCGGTAGCTAAGTAGCACAGTGGATAAAGTGCTGCGCCTGGAGTCAGGAAGACCTGAATTCAAATCTAACCTCAGACACCAGCTGTGTGACCCTGGGCGAGTCACTTAATACTGTTTGCCTCCATTTCCTCATCTTTAAAATGAGCTGGAGAAGGAAATGGCAAGAAAACCTCAAATGGGGTCATGACTGAAAAACAACTGAAAACCATTCTTAAAATATTTTTTTAAAAAAACAAATAAATTCCAAGGCAGCAGGTTAAGAGCCCCTAAGGTAATGAATTCAGTTTGGGATGGGGTGAGGCTGAGGTACCTACAGGACATCCAGGAGGAGAGGTCCAGCAGGTAGCTGTTGGGGCAGGCCTGAGAGCCCAGCCTGTCCCACCCAGCCTGCTCTGAAGATGTTCTGAGACTCTGAATGTTTACAGCAGTCTGGATAATCATTGAGAGCTGACTATATTCCATCCATTTTTAAATATCTAAACTGACAGATTCTTAAAAAACCAAACAGAGGTAGATTTCTACTTCTAATTCCCTTCCCCCCCTTCCTCCTCCTTCCCTCCCTCCTCTTCTCTGGCAGGTCTTTGATTTTCCAGCAGGATGGCTGATTGCCTCCCCCTCCTGCACGCCCCTGTACCACCTTCTCTGCTGCCTTTTTATACTCGTAACAGCTTCCCAGGGCCGCCCACCTCCCTTGCCTCCTTTCAGAGCTGCTGCAGGTCTGTCTGACTTGCTGCAGGAAGCCTGCCCATCCTGGGGTAGGGGCTGCTGCTGCTGGTCCGGAGCTGCTGTGTTCATCAGCTCGGCTCTTTCAAACAGCCGTGGTCAAGCAATGAGTTTCCCCTGGAGCCTGGCAAACAAAGTGAGCAGAGAATCGGAGCAGCAGCCAGGGAGGAAACCCAAAGCAAAGTCTGCTGCAGAGGGGGTGGGGGAGAGGGAGGTAGTCCTGGATTCGAACTCCAGCCCCAAACCTGTGTGCTCAGGCTGAGCCTACCCACGTGCCAATGGGCAGGCCATCCCTCCTGCGGCCTTGCACTCTCTCTCTGTGCAATGAGGCCACACCACATGGTCTCAAGGGGCCTTCTGGTTTTAAATTCTGAACTCTGATAGCAGATGAATTATTGCCCCTCTCTGGGTCTGTCTTCTCCTCCTGTTAAAAGAGAGGTGATTTGTGACAGTAAGCACAGTATATTCAGTCATACCCGACTCTTCATGACCCCATTTGAGGTTGTCTTGGAAGAGATACTAAAACGGTTTGCCCCTTTCCTTCTCCAGCTCATTTTCACTGATGAGGCAGCTGAAAGAAATAGGGTTAAGTGACTTGCACAGGGTCACTCGGCTAAGTGTCTGAGGGCAGGTTTGAGCTCAGGTCTTCCTGACTCAGGTTCATTCCTTTTCCTTCGGCCCATCCCCAGACTGAGTTCAGGTGTCACCTCCCCGGAGGTCTTTTCTCTTCCCTCCCCCAGTTCTTAGTGCTCTTTCCCCTCAGAATCGCTTTGTATTGACTGTGTCTATATTTATCTGTGTACATGTTGTCTCCATCCCACTGCCTCTTTATATTTTTGTAATTATTCCCACTGCAAATATTTGTCCAAATCTGATTCCCTGCTACATTTCAAGGGACCAGAGGCGGAGGCTGTTCACAAAAGTGTTTTGTGTCCTGATGTTTCTTGCAGATGATGAAGTTTGCCTGGGATAACTACAAGCAATTTGCGCTGGGGAAGAACGAGCTGCGGCCGGTGACGAAGAACGGCTACACGGGTGGCATGTTCGGTGAGGGGCTTGGCACGCTCTGGGAGCTGGGGAGAAGCCAGTGGGCTATGGGGGCCGCACACTGTGACTGAGACAGGGCGCCTTTCCGCTCCTCATTCTTCCCTCCCTCTCCCTTCTCTCCCTCATTCCGCTCCCTCTTCTCCTCTCCTTTCTCTTTGTCATCCCTCTCTCCCCATTCCCTCCTCCTCTCCCTCCCCTTCTCTCCCCTCCCCTCCTCTCCTCCCCTCCTCTCTTCTTCCCTCCTCCTCTCTTCTCCTCTCCTCTCCCCTCTCTTCTCCCCTCCTCTCCTCTTCCCTTCCATCCCCTCTCTTCTCTTCTCTTCTCTTCTCTTCTCTTCTCTTCTCTTCTCTTCTCTTCTCTTCTCTTCTCTTCTCTTCTCTTCT
>NW_027187400.1:7186970-7209885 GCF_028583685.1 Petaurus breviceps papuanus | reverse complement strand
CTCTTCTCTTCTCTTCTCTTCTCTTCTCTTCTCTTCTCTTCTCTTCTTTTCTCTTCTCTTCTCCCCCACCCCGTGTCTCTCTCTCTCTTCTCCTATCTTCTCCTTCTCTATCTCTCCCCTTTCTTCTCTCCCTCCTGACTGAATTCTGCCCGCTTCTGGCCACCATACTGAGCAACTTGTAAGGTGGCCTGGGATGGTGTAGGGACTGGGTATTCATCATTCAGTGAACAACTGTTTATTTGCCAGTTGCCACAGTGGTTAGAGTGTTGGTATTGGAGACAAGAAGACCAATGTCCAAATGCTGCCTCAGGCATGTTGTGTGTGGTTTGTTCTGTGTTCTCAAAGAGGACTATGACATCAGGGAGGTGATGCCATCACTTGCAAGTGAATTGGATTACAGTGAGGCAGCGCTGTGTGAAGTCACCAGCCTCACTTTGTCCTCTGGAGCCACCTGGGTCCAGTGGCCAGATACAGAGATCAGGACAACTGGAGCTGGCCCAGGAGGCAGTAGGAAACCTTGGCCTTTTAAAGCTAAGGTCTTTCCAAGTTCTCACTTTGACTGAGGCAACGCCCATTCAGTAACTGTTTTTCTTTTGGCCAGAAACAACCCTGAAGGTCTCCCACTCCCTCAGACATGTACTTGCTGTGTGACCCTGGGCCATTTACCTAACCTCTCTGGGCTTGAATTTTCTCATTTGCTGAATGAAGGGGTTGGACTCAGTGACCTTTAAGTCCCTTCCAGCTCTAAATCTATGATGGGTGTTTTAGTAAGTCTGAATCCAAATGCCTGCAAAGAATTGTACTGCATGCTGGGAAAAGTTTAAGTAAGGAATGGTTGGTATTCACATGGATCTTATGGAAAAAACACAACCACAGCTAATAACTCTAACACACGATAACACACATTCCAACCTTGTCTTCTCTCCTCCAGCCTCCAAGATCCTCCCTCTCCAAACCCTCTTAGCTGAAGACCTTGTCTCTGCCTCACTGAGGAAATGAAGCCATTGCCAAGAGATCTTGTCCCGTCTTATCTCATATCCCTCTGACCTCATTCTCACTCTCTCCCCTTTCCATTCAGTCTCTGCTACAGGCATCCCCCTCTGGGTCCCCCAGCAGTTTGCCCGCCATTAGTCTCACAATCTAATCTTAAATTCCTTCCCTGATACCTACAAACATGCCATCCTTAAAAAAAACCAAACCCTTGCTTAGTCTGACCTATATCGTCTACGATTAGTGCCTCTACTGCCTTTTCTCTCTCTTGCAAACCTTCAACAGTCTGGTTTCTGGTTCACCAACATTGTTCTCTTCAAGGTTAACAGTGCTTTTATATATATATATATATATATATATATATATAAATTTATTTATTGTTAGTTTTCAACATTCATCTCCACAAGATTTTGAGTTACAACTTTTTCTCTCTCCATCTTTCCCCTACCCCCACCCCAAAATAGCAAGCCTACTGAATAGCCCTTCCCCCAGTCTGTTCTCTCTTATAGCCTCCCCCTTCACCCCCCTAACTTTCTAGTAGGACAAGATGAGTCTATATCTCAGTAACTGTATATCCTATTTCCCAGTTGCATGTAAAAAAAACCCCAATTTTTAAACATTTGTTTTTAAAATTTTGAGTTCCAGATTTTTTCGCCCTTCTTCCCCCCTCACCCACCCCCATTGGGAAGACAAGCAATTCAATATAGATTGTACATGTGTAGTTACCCAAATCTCCTCCATAGTAGTTATATTGTGAAAGACCAACTATACTTCCCTCCATCCCATCCTGCTCCCACCCACTCTACCTTCTCCCTCGACCACATCACCTTTCAAAGATGCTTGCCTCTAACTACCCTCTCCCCCAATCTGCCCTCCCCTCTATCCTCCCCGCTTCTACCCCCTCCCACCCCATTATCCTGTTGAGTGTGTATGTTATTTCCTCCTTAGGCCAAATTCAATGAGAATCAGGTTGTCACATTCCCTTTCACCTTCCTGCTCTTCACCTCCATTGTAACAGTTAACAGTGCTTTTTTTTTTTTTTTGGAGAGTCAGTTGGGGTTAAGTGACTTGCCCAAGGTCATATGGCTAGGTTTTTGTGTTAAGTGTTTGATGCCAGATTTGAACTCAGGTCCTCCTGACTCCAGGGCGGTGCTCTATTCATTGCACCACCTAGCTGCCCTGAACAGTGCTTTCTTAATGACTAAATCCAATGACCAATCCTCCATTCTCATCCTTCTTGACCTTTCTGCAACCTTTGATGCTGCTGACCACTTCCTCCTGGATTCTCTCCCCTCTCTTGGTTCTTTGCCTACATATCTGACAATTTCTTCTCAATCTCTTTTCCTGGATATTCATCCGTGTCACACTAATTAACTGTGGGTGTCCTCCGAGACTCTGTCCTGGACTCTCTTCTCTTTTTTTCCTGGATCTTCTTGAATTTGATAAATTCATCAGTTCCCATGTATTCAATTGCCATTTCCATACAGAGAACTTCCAGATCGCGATATTCAGCCCTTGTTTGCCTCCTGAGTTCCAGTTTGGCATCACCAACTGTCTGTTAGGTATTTTGGACTGGATTTCCCTTAGGTATCCCAAATTTAACATCTGAAAAGTAAAACTCATTATCTCTTCCTCCCTCCAACCCTCCCTCTTCCTAACGGCACTTTTATTGTTGAAGGCCCCACCATCCTCCCAGTCACGCAGATTTGAGCCCTCAGTAGCATCCTTCACTCCCCTCTCTCATTTACCCTTCCAACCAATCAGTTGTCAGGTTTTGTAATTTTCTTCTCTGTCCCATCTCTCACATAATCTCTCTATTCACACAACCACCACTTCAGCTCAGGCCCTCTTTACCTTGCAATTGGACTACTTGGTAACTTTCTAATTGGTCTCCCTGCTCCCAGCCTCTTCTTCCTCCAATCTGCCTTCCACACAGCAGGCTAAATGTCTTTCTAGAGCACCAGGTCTGCCCATGGAACCATTCCCTATGAATTAATGTGGCTCCAGGACCAAATGTGAAGGCCTTTGCTTGGCATTTGCTTTGTCAAGCAATCAAGGCAAGTATTGATCATGTGCCCTATTATGTTCCAGGTACCGTGCTAAGTACTGGAGGGTATACATTTAAAAAAAAAATAAAACATTCCCTGTTCTCCAGAGCTTTCCACCTTATCACAGACATTACTCTTTCTAGCCTAACCTTCATTCCATACCCTTTTTGGTTTCATCTAAACCAGACTGCTCTTCTTTTCATGGTGACCAACTATACTTCCCTCCATCCCATCCTGCTCCCACCCACTCTACCTTCTCCTGGGATTTCCAGCCCTCCACCACCTGGTCCCTTCCTACTTTTCCAATCTTCTGACATTCTGTTCTCCTCTATGTACTCTATGATACAGTGAGATTGTCCTTCTGGCTGTTTTTCACATATGATACTTCATCTCTCACTGCCTGTCTTTGTCCACATTCCCCAGGCTTCAAATGCCCTTCCTCCCAATCTCAAATCTCTTAGAATCCTTGCTTTACTTTAAAGTTTGGCTCAAATACTACCACCTCCCAGCCTTTCCCAATCCCCCTAGCTTCTGGTGCCTTCTCCTTTAAGACTGACTTCCATCTACTCTGTATTTCTCATGTATGTATTTATTTACATATGCTATCTCATTAGAATGTAAGTTCCTTGAGGGAAGGGCTTGGTTTTTTTTTTTTCCCTTTTTATTTATATCGCTAATAGTTAGCACAGTGCGGGGCACTTACTAAGCTTTTATAAATGTTTATTGTTTGATTAATAGTATATGCATTATGGAAGACCAAAGAGGAAGGCCGCTGCTGACAGAGGAGATCAAAGAAAGCTCCCTAGAAAGGATGACATTTGAATTTGGCTTTAAAATTGAGTAGGGATTCAGTAGGCAGGGTGGGAGAAGGAACGATTTAGTAGGCATAGAGAAGAGTTAAGTAAGGGCACCAAGGCATGTTTAGAGGACATGGAGCTGCTCATTTTTTTAAAAATATAATTTTATTTTATTTTCATTTATGAATTTTCTCCTTCCCCTACCTCCTACCCACTGAGAAAGCAAGAAGAATAAAATCTGTTACAAATACATAGAATCAAACAAAACACAAAACACATTAGCCATATCAAAAAAAATGTGCTTCAATCTACACTGAATCCATTATTTCCCTATCATGAGGGCATGGTTAATCCTGACTTCTCTGGAATTGTGGTTGGTCATCATGTTGTTCTGAGTTTCTAAGACTTTCAGAGTTGTTTGTCTTTGCAACAGTGTTGCTTCTGTATAAATATTTCTACTGGTTCTCCTCACTTCACTCTGCATCAGTTCACATAAGTCTTCCCAGGTTTCTCTGAAATCATCTCCTTCATCATTTCTTACAGCACAATCATATTCTATCATATGCCTATACCATAACTTGTTCAGTCACTTCCCCACTGAAGGACACCCCTTCCACTTCCAATTCTTTGCCACCATGAAAAGAAGAGCAGTCTGGTTTAGATGAAACCAAAAAGGGTGTGGAATGAAGGTTAGGCTAGAAAGAGTAATGTCTGTGATAAGGTGGAAAGCTCTGGAGAACAGGGAATGTTTTTTTTTTTTTAAATGTATACCCTCCAGTACTTAGCACGGTACCTGGAACATAATAGGGCACATGATCAATACTTGCCTTGATTGCTTGACTGACTTTCAATGACAGGTAAAGAAGTTTGTACTTTACCTGTAATAACAACAACACATGCTTCTAGGACTTTAAGGATTTCCAGCCACTCTTCTCACCAGTTCCTCTCTGAAACAGTTAATTGCATGACAATATAATTGAGGCAGCCAGGTGGGGCAATGGACAGAGTGCTGAAGTCAGGAAGCTCTGAGTTCAATACCAGCCTCACAAATTTTATGAGCAGTGTGACCCTGGGCAAGTCACTTATAGAGCCTCCTTCCCAGGGTTATTGTGTGAAGATGACATGTGTGGAGTACTTTGCAAACCTTAAAACTCCTTATAGATGCTAGCTCCTATCATTGTATGAATTGTATAGGTGAGGCAGCTGAGATTCTGAGAAGTTAATTAACTTGCTCATGACCACCCAGGTAGCAAAAATCTTTTGCAAGATTTGAACCATGGTCTCCCCAAGTCTCTTGACTCTAAATCTAGTGCTTTATTCTTACACTATGTTGCATTAGTAGGGAGTAAAGAGCCCCTGAAGATTTTTGAGTAGAGTGACATGGTGACATGACCAAGTCAGTGAGCAAGAGGTTATTTAAGCATCATCTTAAGGATGGATTGGAAGGAGAGAGAGCTGGGAGCATGTATTAATAGGCTGTTCTGTGTGTCTAATTCATGCCTGTATGGTGTAATAGGGGTAGGGAAAGGAGATGTTATGGAGGTAGACTAGCTAGGGGTCAGTAACTGGATAGGAGAGACAAAAGAAAGGGAGAAGTCAGAGGTAACCCCAAGGTTTCCATCACTAGAGAAATATTGAGTTGTGCCCCAGGCAGAAAGAGTGAAAGAACTCCTCAGAAGGAGTGCAGGTTTTGGGAAAAGGACAAATTCTGGTTAGGATATTTGGAGATTCTTGTGAGATATCCTGGTAGAGAGAGATCTTAGAGAAAGGATTGACAGAAGGGAATAGGGATATTCAACCTGGGAAAGAGAACACTCAGGTAAGAAACCTGCATTCAAATCCCATCCCTGCTACTTACACATGATTAGAACTGTCCAACACTGATATGAGCATCCTAAAGGCTCTCCTCCAAGAAGTTATCTCCCATGCATATGTCCAGATTACAGAAGACACCTTGGTCAGTGCAACCACAGAGACACTTTTCTCATTTAGCAACTGCTTTACATGGGTTAAATTTCCTGAAGAAATCAAAGTCAATGTCTTTACCTTTATACATTTTCTATTCCGCAACATAAACTGCTTATTTCAATAGGTTGGGCCAGAACTACAGTGATCACATATAGAGACAGTTTTTATCTCTATCCTTTTAATTTAGTGTTGATTTTGACCTCAGTTTGAAATAGTTGGTCTGACTCCACATCTGTTTGGGCATCCCTGCAGTTTCTGTGGACCCCAAAAAGAAAGTTCTTACCACCAAAATCCTTGGCCCTGTCACATAGTTCAACATCAGAGATTGATATGAATTTATCAGTGGAAATAACATTAAAAAACAAATATTACCATCTGCTTTGCTGCTGACCCTAAGGACCAGAGGACCTTTCTTTCTGGTGTACAACTGAGACCTCCTGTGTGTATCTTCCCTCTCATTAAAATGTGACCTCCTGGAGAACAGAGGCTGTCTGAATTTACTGTTTGTCTCACCAGCCTTAGCACAGTGCTTTGTACATAAACCTTCTAAAATGCCTTTCCCTCCCCCCCATTCATTTCATTTATTCACTTAGAAACAACTCCCAAATAATAATTTTGTGATGTTCTTTGTAGAATTCCCCTGTCTCTGTCCCATTTAACAAATGTGGGGCATCCGTTGAAATCATCATCATTATGGTCTTTTGGGTTCTACCCATCATGAGTGCTAAGGGGAAGGTTGACTGAGTGTCTTGTGAAATGATATTTCTTATTGCCTTTGAGCACATGGTGAAACCAACTCTTTTATGGCCTCTCCAAGGGGAACTTAAAACTAAATGGAGAGATCACTCACAATTTCCGTCTTCTGGTTTATTTATGACAGGAGCATCAGTATTGATGTGATTTTGTTCTTCTAGTTGGCCATTGCCCTCTCATTGATCATGGAACAAGGACCTCATGTTCAGAACACTAGTAGTAAAATTGATGTTTATAGATACTTTAAAAACTGCAATTCTAAACACATCTCTAGCCCCCTTTTTAGCCACAATCACTGTGGAAATTGAAGGAAGGTTTGGACCACAAATGACTAAGGGATATTTTATGTTTTGCTTCCATGGGTTGCGTTGGCCAAAGAATTCATCCCCTATGGACTAATAATGTACCTCTCCATACTTAGCTAAGTTGATCCATTCATGGACAAAAGATCCAGGCTATCACTAGGACTATCTTCAAAGCCTGGTTAGCTTGGCAGAGCCAGCCATGTGTGGATGTTATGACTTCAGAGAGCTCAGGGTCCCCTTGATGTCAAGATGAGGCATCAGAGCAGGACTTTTTGTGGAAAAATGAGGATGGGAAAATTGAGCATCAGAAAGGTGAGGACTTTAGTTCATCAATAAGCATTTATTAAGTGCCTAATGTGTACTGGGTACTGGAGGTACAAAGAATGAAACTATCCTTTTTTTGGGTGACAGGGTTTGGGCAGGGACTCAAACCCTGATCTCCTGACTCTACATCCAGAGATCTTTCCTCTGCTCTAGGCTGTGTTTTAGAAGCGTTTCTACATTAGAGCCATAGGCTTTTGACATCTAGGAAATTCACTTGGGTGGATTTACTTATTTCCAATAACTGCTGAGCCTGTTAAGCACCCAATCTCAATTCTTGGAGTGGGGGGTGGTAAATAAAAAAGGGGGGGATGGCTAGTTTGTTTCTATGAGGAGGAGAAGAAAAAGGCTTGAGGAGACAAATGGAATAGACTTCTGATTGAGGTTATGCCCCACCCTGTAGCTCCAGGAAGGGAGAGAAATGCTCTGTGGTGGCTGGCCCCATTGATAGCTGAAGGTGCCATCTTCCCTACTTCTCCTCTCACCACTTCCCAATTTGCCAGGCTCTGAGGAGTTCCGCAGCCTCCTGCAAACATAGGGGATTGATTGTGTAGCCTTGGGGAAAGTCACTTAATATTTCTAGGCCTTATTTTCCTCAGCTGTACAGTAAGGGAGTTACTAGGACCCCTTCCTGCTCTAAATCTGTGATTCTTGGTAATCCCCTGATTCTGATGATGATGTAAAGAACTCAGACATCACATAAATGAGTCTAGAGACCTGTGCCTGGAGTCAGGAAGAACTGAGTTCCAATCCAGCCTCAGAAATTTACCAGCTGTGGGACCCTGGGCAAGTCACTTTAACCTCTGTTTGCCTCAGTTTCCTCATCTGTAAAATGGGGGTAACAATAGCAGGGTCATTATTAGTATCAAATGTGATAATATTTTAAAAGTGCTTTGCAAACTTTAAAGTGATACATAAATGCTAGCTATTAAAATTCATTATTTAAGATGGGTTAGATTGGTATAGAGACAGTGTAGGGATAAAGTACTGTACTTGGAGTTAGGAAGATTTCTCTAGGTTCAAATGACCTCTCTGGTCCCTACTTAGTGTGTGATCCGAAGGCAGCCCCTGAGGACTTAGTATGGATGGGTGGCATCCCAGTATGGATCGTTGCTGGATGGACTTCTCCATACTGAGAAATCATAGCACCTTCTCCAGTGCCAAGCTTTCTTCTAGAAAGCTTGTATTTCTGTCTTAATGGGTATCCATGAACCAAGAGTCTCAATATCCCAGCTGCCTCTTCTGTCTGCTCTGTTGTCTTTGTAGAGGTCATTGACTGCCTTTGTGGCCACCTGCCATTGGGTCTGCCTGGTAAGGGCCTGCTGGAGTCAGTGAGACAGTGCCCAGGTTGTGGGGAGGGGGAAGGTTCCCCATTCACACTTACCTGTCAAGTAAATCACAGCCTGTGGACATGAGCAGCAGAAAGAGCTGCTGGAGCCCTGGCCTCAAGTCCAAGGCCAGCTACTGCCTGGTCACTTCATTGACCCCTTTCTGGGCCTCTGCATTTCCTCTTCCATAAGATGAAGGGGAGGGGCCAGTTTGACTTTAAGACTCCTTTCACCTCTGACTTTCCCTTTTTTAAAAAAATTGCTTATTTATATTGATGCCATTTGTTTTTAATATTCCATACATTTCCTGATACAACCCTTCCCTATCCAGCAAGCCAGCCCTTGTAACAAAGATTTCAGAACAAAACAAAACAAAAAAAAACCCAGTACAAATTAGCCAACACATTGACCATTTCTGACATCAAACTCAGTGTTTCATACCCACAGTCCTCCACTTTTGCAAAGAGAGGAGGGAGGTACATCTTCTCATTATTCTTCAGGGCAAATCTTGCTCATTATAATTACAGAGTTAATTTTCTTTGTATGTGTGTTTGTGTGTGTATGAGAGAGAGAGAGAGAAGGAGGGAGGGAGAGAGGGAGAGGAGGGAGGGAGAAAGAGAGAAGGAGGGAGGAAGAGAGAAAGAGAGAGAGAGAGAGGGAGAGAGAGAGAGAGGGAGAGAGAGGAGACAGAGAGACAGAGACAGATTCAGAGAGAACTTCCATTTACTTCACTATAGTCATTTTATATATTGTTTTTCTGGTTCTTATTTCATGGTGCATCAGTTCATATAAATCATTTCATGCTTCTCTGAATTCTTCATATTTGTCTGACATCCTATATTATAAAATATCTTTCTAGATATGAGTGTGATTTTAGTACCTAGCACTTTAAAGTTTGCAGAGTTCTTTGCAAATATTATCTCATTTGAACTTTATAACAACCTCATGAAGTTATTTTATTTTATAGATAGGAAAACTGAGACCTAGAGCAGTCCCACAGGATCATGCTGCTAGAAGTGTCTGAAGTCACAGGTCTTCCTGACTTCTAGTTCAGAACTCTCCCTGCTATAAAATGCTGCCTTTTTGAGTTCTAAGGTCCATCCCAGCTCTGACATCCTGTGTTCTAAGGGTCCTTCCAGTCCTGACATTCTGTGTTCTAAGGCCCCTCCCAGCTCTGACATCCTGTGTCCTAAGGGCCCTCCCAGCTCTGACATCCTATGTTCTAAGGCTCCTCCCAGCTCTGACATTCTGTGTTCTAAGGCCCCTCCCAGCTCTGACATTCTGTGTTCTAAGGGCCCTCCCAGCTCTGACATTCTGTGTTCTAAGGGCCCTTCCAGCTCTGACATTCTGTGTTCTAAGGGCCCTCCCAGCTCTGACATTCCCTGTTCTAAGGGCCCTCCCAGCTCTGACATCCTGTGTTCTAAGGCCCCTCTCAGTTCTGACATTCTGTGTTCTGAGACCCCTCCAAGCTCTGACATTCTGTGTTCTGAGAACCCTCCCAGCTCTGACATCCTGGGTTCTAAGGGCCCTCCCAGCTCTGACATTCTGTGTTCTATGGCTCTTTCTCCACTCTACTCTCTTCAGTTCTCTGTTTTGTTTCTGGGGACACTGCTTTCCTGGGTCCTCGGGTGTGGGGAGGGCAGCTCTGCTTGCTGGGAGGGCTAATGAGTTCACTTTGGGAACTCGGGTTGCTGATCTTGGATGCGATGTTTTCCCTGAACTGCAGTGGAGATGATTTGCTTGCAGGAGCCTGCTCTGTCTGCAGGATTTCAGTAAATTGGCATTTTTCCCCTCCCACCAGCTCGCATCGGGGGCAGGACCTTTTGGTGAGGCTGTTTTTCAAACCATCGTCTGTGTCTTGAGCAATTTAGTGTGGAAAGTGCTTTCTTTTTAACCCTGTCCTTCTCAGCAGTGTCTAACGGAGGAGGTTTCTCTAGCCCACAGAGGTGATTAGTAGGGGGAGAGTGACCAGGAGGGTGAGGAGGGGCCTGTGCTGTGCAGGGGTAGGCGGAAGGGCCTGGGGATGTTTAGTGAGAGAAGGGAGGTCTCTGGGAGCCTTGAGGATGATATCAATCAGCCAGTAATAGTAGCTAGCATTTACATGGCACATAAGTGCCAGGCACTGTGCCGAGGGCTTCAGAAGTATTCTCTCACTCGACAGCATTAATATAGCCTAGTTTAAGGCCTGCCACGTGCTTTACAAATATTATCTTAAGCTCTGTTTGCCTCAGTTTCCTCAGTTGTGACATGAAGATAATAATAGTATGTACTTTAATATTTGTAAAGTACTTGGCATATAATTACTGGAACACAGTAGGTGCTAAATAAATGCTAACTGTTATTACTATTGTTGTCATTGTTACCAGCTTCATCATCATTATTATCCACTGTATAGATGAGGAAACAGGCCACCAGATGAGACTGGCATTTTCTTTTTTCAGTTAGGGTTCAGTTGTGTCTGACTCTTTGTGACCCCATGTGGGGTCATTTGGGGGCACCTTCCTTCTCCAGTTCATTTTATAGATGAAGAGACTGAGATAAATTAGGTAAAGTAATATGCTGAGGGTCATGCAGCTAGTCAATGTTCAAGCAGAATTTGAACTCTGGTCTTGCTCACTGCAGACCCAATACTCTACTCGATGAGCTATTCAGCTGCCACATTAACTGGCGTCCATAGGGAAGAGGGATTCGTTGTCCTGCTTGGCTCTATGAGGCAGAATTGGGAGTAGTGGATCATTAGTCAGTCAGCAAACATTGGGCAAGTACTTTCTGTGTGCCAGGCTCTGTTCTGAGCTCATATCAGGAATACAAGGAGAGGCAAGAACATAGTCCCTCCCCTCAAGGAGTTCACAGTCCAGTGAAGGAGACAACATGCAGACTGTGTGGGTATGAGATATTTCCAGCATAAATGGGTGAATGCTGCAACTGACTGATTTACACTCAATTTAAAGAAAACCCTGACTGTCCAGGCTGCCCTAATGTAGAATATACTGCCTTGGGAGGAAGTGGGTCCCCCTCCTTGGGCTCTCTTGTACAGCTTGGGTAGCTAGATCTTAGGGATACTGGGGCGGGGGGAGGGAGAAGAAGGGGAGGATCCTTAGAACACAGGATGTCAGAGCTGGGAGGGCCCTTAGAACACAAGATGTCAGAGCTGGGAGGGGCCTTAGAACATAGGATGTAAGAGCTGGGAGGGCCCTTAGAACACAGGAGGTCAGGGCTGGGAGGGCCCTTAGAACACGGAGTGTCAGAGCCAGGAGGACACTTAGAACACAGGATGTCAGAGCTGGAAGAGCCCTTAGAACAAAGACTAGAAGAAGTCTTGGAACAGAGAACATCAGAGCTAGAAAGAAGCTTAGAACATGGAATGTTATATTGCACCTTGTTAGATCTGAAAGGACTCTTAGTACATAGGATCGGGTTGGAAGGATACTTTTAGAACACAGAATGTCAGAGCTTAGATAGACCTTAGAACAGAAAATGTCATCTTAGAACAGAGAATGTCAAAGCTGGAAAATTCCTTAGAGCACAGAATGTTCACAGCTGGAAAAAGGCCTTAGAATAGAGAATGTTAGAACACAGAAGATCAGAATTGGACAGACTCTAGAATAGTTTTGGAGCAAGAAGAGACTTTCAGAGTGCTGGAAAGAACCTTAGAACACAAAAATGTTAGAATATAGAATAAAAAGATCCTTAGAACAGAAAATGTGAAAACATAGAATGTCAGGACTGGACAGATCCTTAGAAGAAGAAAATGCAAGAGCAGGAATGGACTTCAGAACATACGATGTCAAAGCTAGAAGAGATGTAAGAATGTGCATTGTCAGGACTTTGATTGTACAATGTCTGAGCTGTTCTGAAGGACCTTAGAGCAGTCATTTAACCTTATAAGAGGTGATGGGATGAAGGAATGAAATCTAGGCACAAAAGCACATAGGCAGGAGGGGAATGGTATATAAGGCTAACTGGACTGTAGTATGGTGTGTGCGTGAGTGTAATGGGTAGTAATGTGCAACCAACCCAGAAAGGTAGTCCAGACTCAGTGTAAGGGGCTTTGAATGCCAAGCAAGTTTTGTATTTTATTCTTGAGGCAATAGGGAGCTACTAAACTTCTTGAGGTGGAGAGCATCATGTTCTGGGTGTCCCACTGACTTATCAAGCACATATCGCAAATTTCAAAGTGAAAGTTTCCCCAGTTTTTTATTATTACCCACTATCAACTAATCCAAATACACAGAAGTGCATAGCCTTAGACTAAGAGCTCTCCATGTTCCTGTGGCACTCATTTTAAAAAGCTTTTCCTGGAGAAATGAAAAGTAGGTGGATGGAGAGAGAGTTGGATATAATATGAAATTGTTAACCTTATTTTACACATGGGGAAACTGAGGGTCAGACAGAAATGAGAAGCAGGTAGATAGAGAAAGGTAGATCTAATATGCAATTGCTAATCTTGTTTTACATGGGGGAAACTGAGGATCAGACAGAAATGAAAAGTAGCTAGATAGAAAGAGAAATTGATATAATATGAAATTGTTAGCTTCATTTTACATGTGGGAAAACTGAGGTTCAGAAAGACTGCTCTGAGTTGAATGGCTTAGTAAGAGATAGAGCCAGGACTTCTGCCTTGGGGCCCAGAAGTCTTTCAGCCCCACTAGACGGTCTGTCTGAAGCCAAGGTCAGGGTCTCCTGACTTAGCTGATTTCTTTCTCTTCCCTGGCATTCTATAGGCCTAATCCCACCCCCATCCCCCTCAGCTGGAGAGGCCCCTCCAGCCAGAAGGGACCACCCAGAGCCACCTGTGCTCTGGGCATCAGCAGAGCTCTCACTCAATTGTCTTCAAGTTGGTGGTGGTTACAGGGCCCTGATCTTCTCTTGTCTCCTGTGGGGTGGGGGAGGCTGTTGGAACGCTGGATTGGATGCTGTCTCTGTGGCCTGCCTCCCCACAGCACTGTCAGCTGCATTCCCACTGCGGGCGATGATTTATGGCTATGGGTGATGTAAGGAGCCAGAAGGACATGGCTTGGTTTTCTGATCACAGACTTCAGCCTTGGAAGAGAGAAAAATCATCTTTGCCTTGGAAACAGAACCAGTGTGATGCTGAGAGGGGAGATAAATCTGGACCTCTGGGCACTGGTTTTGCATTTGCTTTTTGGTGTTTAACTTAGAAGTGGTTCTCTCAGTATAACACGTGTACATTCACAAACCCCAGTTTTCATTTAATTTTGTTTGTCTGGACGAAGAGTGATTCAAGCCATGCAAATATGCCAAGCAGCGAGACCGTCCTGGGAATTCTTACAGGCGGGTTGGAAGGCCTATTGTTTTTATTAGTTTAACCTACACTAATAAAATGCCTACTATGTGAAGAACACGGCTTTGTGCTCAAGAGAGCTATAGGTTAGAGATCCCTAAAGTCTCAGAAGGGAAACTTCAGAGACAAGAGAGAATAGAATGTCAGAAATGAAAGAGATATTAGAATACGGAATGTTAGAGCTGTGAGGGACCCTAGAACATGGAATGTCAGACCTGAAAGGAAGAGCTTGGAATCATAACATAGATTATCAGAATTAGAAGGGACCTTTTAGACAGAGAATATATAGACAGATAGATGGATAGATGGATAGATAGATAGATAGATATAGATAGATAGATAGATAGATAGATAGATAGATAGATAGATAGATAGATAGATAGATAGATAGATAGATAGAAGGGACCTTATAAACCACAAAGCCCAGTTCCTTTTGGTGATAAAGAAAAGGAGTTAAGACATGGCAAAGGTTGTGAATCCCAGAGGATTACCAGATTCTAGGCCTCCTGACTCCACATCTGGTCCTTTCCCCCATGCTATTCCACTCTCCCCATTCATCTCTCTTTTTTTAAAAAAAGAATAGTTTTATTGATGTCTTTTGTTTTCTCATTTATACATTTCAAGGTATATTCCTTTCTTCCACCTAAGCACCCAATGAGCCTTTCCTTGTAACAAAGAAAAACAATTAAGAAAAAAATTATCCAGATACAGTAACCATATCTGGCTATATATATATAGTATTCTGTACCCATGGTCCCTCACCTCTCTCAGAAAGAAGGAAGACCTCTATTCTTATTTCCTTTTGGGAGCCCAGATTGATTATTATCATTATAGAACATTTTAGCTTTGCTGAGTGTTCATTTTGTTCATGTTAGTGTAAATATGTACCTTGTTTTCCTGGTTCTGCTTGCATCGTTCTGCATCAGTGTATGAGTCTTCTCTGAATTCCTCATATTCATCATTTCTTACAGTGCACTAATATTGCATTCTGTCCACTCACCCATCACTATTTATTCAAGCACTCCCCAAATAATGGATCCCCCCCCACTTTGCTTTCAGTTCTTTGCTTCCACAAAAAAGTGTTGCTAAAGATACCTTATGTATGGGATCTTTCTTTCTGCCTTTGACCTCCTTTGGGTATATATGCCTAGCAGCTCCATAAATTTCTGCAGTCTTGCTGATGACTCCTTTCCCTGTGGGAAAAGAACATAGAGCTTATCTGGACTAGAGAGATGAGCTCTCTACAATTCTTGGAAAATAAGCATTTCGGCTTATTGTGGCTCATCTGTCCTAGCAAGCTGGCCTGTGTTTTCTGACCTGAGCTGCTAGTATGGAAAAGGCATTGTCATCAGCCCGAGAAAAGGGAATGTGTGATTGCTTCGGGCCAAATGGGGTGATGGGTGTGGAACCAATGATCCAGCCTTCCAGATGGTCGCATGCTATGGCAGCTCGTGGAGCTGAGTTACAAGTTTAGAATCCTGGGTGAGGCAGAAGAAACTTCTTAGATCAATTGGTCAATCAGCATTAATTTACTTATTAAATGCCTCCTATATATTCTAGGCACTGTCCACAAATGGGATGATTGAAACAGTAGCTACTGAGTTTAAAATACTGAGTTAGTCAGAAGAAACCACTTAGATCAATCAAGCAACCATTTATTAATTTAGTTATTAAACATTTACTGTTTGTGCTGGGCGCTGTTCACAAATACAATGAATGAAATGATACCTGATCCCAAAGAACTTATATTCTAATGAGTGAGACAAGTATATACATCAGAATGTATAGAATAAATACAAATAAAAATGAAACTGTCAAATACAGGGTTGTTTGAGAAGGATGTGGATAGTTGTAGAGTGATGTGTACTCCCTACCAGAATGGTCCTTGATTAAGGGTATTAACTTGAAATAGACAAAGTGCAAGGAAAGGGGCCAGATGTTGGCATGCCCTGCTGGTCCCTACATCCCCTGACATGCGAAAACTATGATGCTAACTGTTCATTTTTGTGATCCCAAACTCTCAGGGTGTGATCACACAAACAAAGCCTTCTTCTCTGATTTAGCCTGCTGAAATTTTCACACTCTAACAGTCTAGGTTGACCATTCTCCAAATGTCATTCCACACCTCCCCCTGTCCCCACCATTCCTTTAAGTTTCTTTCTGAGGGGTTTCTAATTAAAGTGCATGTTAACGGGTTTTTGGCATGGCTGATTGTTGGTCCTCAAAGTTGCACAGATCAGAATTTCTTTCTTCAAAAGATAATAACAGTGCATTGATAACCTTGATGACTGTGTGCATGTGTGTGTATTTGCATGCATGCAGGAAGAAACATGTGTCCCACTGCTGGTTCTATTCATATCTGAAATTGTAGCAACAAGCCTGTTTCTTGTCAGTGGAAGAGTGAGTCAGGGTGTGTGTGCGTGCCCATAGCACGCTGCTGGGGATCTGGGAGATGATTCATGTCAATGCTGACATTCATCTCTGCTGCTTATTTTCTCCCTCATGTTTTCCAAAGACTCTTCCTGCCTTGGATATGTGGCTGTTTGGTGGCCATTGATTGGGGAATAGCTGTACAAATGAGGACAGCTGAACAGCATGGAATTCTATGGGGCTCTTAAGGAATAGGAAATAAAGAGAACCGTGGGAAAGTTTATATGGGATGAGATAAGCAGAACTGGGAATACAATATACACAGTTACTTTTATAACGTGAGCAAAAAGAGCATTAAAACAAAGGATATGTCATTGTAATGATCAGAACTGTCTCCCACATCTGAGTTCTCTGACGGGGCAGCATGGTAAGGTGAGGAGAGCACTTTTCCAAACAGGTTGAATGATTTTATGAAGGATCTGGAAGACAGCTGTCCACCTTTCAGAGACCTCTCTCTCCAAATGGTACCACAGTTGACTTGTTTTGTTTTTTTCTTTTTCTTTTTGTCTCTTTATTTATTCATTTTTAAAATCTTGAGTTCCAAATTCTCTCCCTCCCTCCAACTCCTCCCCCACCCATTGAGAAGGCAAGCACTATGATACATATGTGACATTTAAAAAGCTCAAGTGACATAGTTTCTGGGTAATCATTTTTTGAATAATGATAGCATTTTATTAATAAAAGGAATGGTCATTTGGCCATCTCTCTCTTGGACCAAAGAGCCATCTCCAGTATCCTGATCCACATCTGGCCACTGAACCCAGATGACTGGAGGAGACAGTGAGGCTGGTGACTTTGCATAACCCTCCCTCACTTAAATCCAGTTCACTTGCATGTCATGGCATCACCTTCCTGATATCATGGTCCTCTTCCAGAATTAAGGACAAACAACAATCTTAGACCAAAGACAATCACGGTGGTGAGCTCGTGCCTTTGGAAAAGTGAGTGTTCCAGAGGGTGACAATCAATTCTGATTGGTTAACAATTAATGATAGGTGAATTTTACAAAGAGAAGTGGGCTCACTCCAATGAGAAGCTAGGAGAATGACATCATGTCACCCCTGGACAAAGAAACTATCTCTATGTTCAAACCACTCCCAGCCTTGGGCACTCTAGATAAAGGAGCTACCTCCACCCCACCTTGCTTGAGTGGAACACCATGGGCAGGAATTTGCCTTAGATTTGATTCCTTATAAGGTTGGGTGGGATTGAGATGAGGACTTTAGAAAAGGGGAGAGGAAACTCTGGATCTCTCCAAATCATTGGTTATTAATAATCATTTCTCTCACACATTATACATGTACCACAATCTTCTTAATTGGTTTCAGGCTCTTATACAAAATCCGGCAGTCAATGTGAGTTCTCTGTCAAGATCATAGGGCTTGGTAAACCCTTTTTCATCACCAGCATCTAGCATGTAGTAGGTGCCTAGTAAATGTTTATGGGTTAATTTGCCAATCTTGGCCCTGGAAAGAGATTCCTCCCTTCCTTGGAGAGATGGGAGATTAGGAATGTGGAATGTTGCACAGGTGTGAAATATGACCCCTGCATCAGATGGATTTACACAACTGTTTTCTTTGTTACAAGGTAAGGGTGGGTTGAAGATTTATGTAGAAATGGCTGTAATATAAAAACAAAATCCATGAGCAAAAAGAAATGAAGCTAGGTCTCCTCTGAGCTGATAAGGATCCATACAGTCTACTATTGGTAGCCTACCAGATTAAGAAACTCACTCAAGGGTAATTATGCAAATTCAGCTACCTGGTCTAAATCTCTGACCCTCTGTCATTCTCTTTCTTCCTCGTCCCAGCGGATTCTACTCTACCCTGTTCAGTCATGGTCTGAGAAAAATATGGCTGCTGTTATCCATGGAGTCAGCTTGTCAGCAAGCATTTATTAACCCCCTACCATGTGTCGAGCGCTGCTAAGCACCAGAGATAGAAATACACAAATAGAACAGTTCCTGCCCTCAAGAAGTGTACATTCTGTCAGGGGGACAGAGTGGGCAAAAAACTTGGCACATGTTAGAACATAGGAAGAGACTTTTGAAGTTAGCCAGTCCAATGATCTCATTTTACAGATGAGAAAACTGAGTCAGTCACCAAGATAGGGAATTGACTTGTCAGTTAATTGTTGACAGAGATCCAAGACTTATATCCAGCTCTCCCAAATGCTAGTCCCCTGGGAGTACCAGAGGGTATGGGGAGAAAAGCATTCTGCCAAACAGATTCTCTATTTTGATGAAGAATATGGGGTCAACAATTCACTTTTTGGAAATGCCTTCTTCTGAGTGGCTACTCAAGTGACAATTTGCAAGTGAGTTTGAGTATGTGGTCAAAGACTCTTTCCACCTTGCTTCCAAAAGGAGAGCCCAGATCTTGCTGTCTGTGTATCCAAAGAAACAGATTTGGGTTTTTTTGTTTTGTTTTGGGTGTTTTGGGCAGCTAAATGGAAGGAGGATTAGAGAGGGAAGAGACTGGAGGCAGGGAGACCAATTTGGAGAGATGAACCTACATTCCAGATGGCTCCTTTTCTGAAGGAGCTTCTCATTATGCAAGAAGAGTGTAAACAATGGTTTACAAATATAATAGAAATTAGGCCACCAGTAGTGCAAGGGAGGACCAGGATATGTTAAGAGATTGCGTAAAGGAGACATTGCTTCATAGTCAGAAGGGACACCCACCCAGCATAATCCTAACCTGATTTAAAATCCTCTCAATGCCAACTCTCTATGTCCCTCAGTCAGTAAACATTTAGTAAGCACCTACTATGTGCCGGCGTTGTGTTAAGTGCTGAGGTACCTAGGAAGGAAAAGACCTTGTTTTCAAGGAGCTTCCAGTCCAACGAGGGAGACAGTGATGGGATGATGGGACCTAGACCCTGAAACTTTCCCACACAACTCAGACACTGAACACAGTCCCTGGCATTGAGCTGAGTCATCTGGCCCGTCCTAGTCTACCCAGATACTCAATATTTAACTGTCCTTTCATTTGGATCCCATCCAGATTTTCCCACAGTCTTTTTTGGATCAGTCTCTAACAAATTCGAAGATTTGCCCACCCAGTCAAGTCAGTGTATAATAAAACCTCACTACTCTGACTGAAAGAAAGCTTGAGTGGTCGCATTCTTTCAAAGCAGACCTACCCTGTGCCCTTGAATTTTGAGGTTCTTAGCACCCCTAGACCACATTAGTGCCACTCAAACAACTATTTACAAAAAAGTTTTGGACAGGTTAAATAGTAAATAATGAATGGAGGGAAGATATTCGAATTAAGAGAAATTAGGAAAGGCTTCCTGCAGAAGATGAGATTTAAACTGGAATTTGAAGGAAGCCCAGTGGTCACCTATCCTTGACTGGAAGCCATCCAGGGACCAGGTTGGTCACTGTTCCAGAGGCTACTCATTCTGTTCCAAGGTTTCTTCCAGCTCTAGCAAGCCATGAAATTATCTAGAGTAGTTTTTCTGCATAACAAATGACGGGCCTAAATAAAAGTATGGGGGAGGGGGGGAGGGAGGGAGGCAGGAGCAAAGAGGGAGGGGGTTTATGGAGAAACTCCCACTCCTTAGTGGCACCTAAGGAACAGTATCTTGTCAGCACAAATCAGGGCTGATGCTGGTGTGTGTGTGTGTGTGTGTATGTGTGTGTGTATTTATGTCTTTTCATCAGGCTATAAGAGCAGTGAAAATGAACTAGGTTTTTAAAAAAATGACTGGAGGCCTGGAGAAAAGACGGTTGAGTTTTCTCCCCTTGATAACTATGAATTCTGGGAATAAATGATCTAGGAATAATTGTAGATGTCTAAAATTGACAATTGTCAAGCAAAAGGATGAAGTAGGAGAAAGCCAACCCTGCCTGGGAGGGAGCTGCCTACCTGTGATCCGGAGGTCTTTGGTCCCTGTTTTTCCTTCCTAGCTAGCAGGGTAAGGTTCACAGGATAATGGTGTTTGTGAAGTAGGAGAATTATTTCTTTGGCTGATTCCCCATCAGTAACTGGGCAGAAGGCAGAAAATTAAAGGGGGTCTGTGGTAGATCAGTAGAATCCTAGGACTGGAACCTTAAGTTATCTAGTCCACTCCCTACTTGGTAGAGGAATAGCTTTTAAAATATCCCTGATAATCGGGTCTCAATTTAAATACTTCAAGCGATGGGGAGCTCACTACCTAACAATGTGGCAAATTTCATTGTTGGATAGTTCTAGCCATACTCATTGCTATTATTGTTTGGCAATTAGAATTACTGACTACAATTAACCCTCCAACTTCGTTATAGTCAATTATAATAATGGGTTTATATTTAGGGTATCCCTTTATATATAGCAGAGATTTGCCTTGCTACACCTCTCACCTCCTGTTCTTAGCACTGCTCTCTGTGATCAAGCAGAATGTCTGACTTTTCCTCCGCATGACAGTCATTGAATTACTCAAGGATAGTCATCTTCTCTCTACCAAATATATTCACAAAGCTAACCGTCCTCTAGTTCCTCTAATCTGGGTCTGTATGCTACAATCGCTAGGTCCTTCCCCATCCTGGTCATCTTCCTTGGGTCACACTCCAGCTCATTGGGTAGTGCCCAGAAATGGCCACACTTTGACTTTTAGTCTTACTTGCCCTTCCTTCCGCATGTCAGTCTCCTCCATCAAAAAGGAAACAGTCTGAGGTCCAAATGGAGTCAATCCAAGACTAGGGCCACTTAGACTTGGTAGAAAGAAATCGTGTCAAGTGCTGTCACAAGGCTGATGGGTGGTTAAGGAAAAACACAGTAATTCAACAGCTTGGTCTTTACTCTTGGGGGCAGAGGCATGAGATCCCTAGCAGGGAGGGCCTGCCTACTGAACTTGGTGTGTGCTCCAGGGCTGGGTGTATTTGGGGACTTGAGCTTTGTGGGGATGCCAGGGAACAGAGTGCCTGAGAATATCACCCTTGGTAGAGAGAATGAGAAGTCTGGAAAGCTGCCAGGGAGGAAAGTGAAGAGACCATTTTATGCCATTTTATATGTAGATTAGATAAAGGCATTGAGGATGCTGACAAGGTAGCTATGTTTTAAGTATCTGAATGGCCCTCAGGGGGAGGGAGGAGGGATTAGTATTTGGGAGGAGGAGGGGTGGGGTAGAACTAGTAAGCAGATTTCCTTGTTCAGTTATTTCAATCATGTCTGACCCTTCCTGACCCCATTTGGGGTTTTCTTGGCAAAGATACTTAAGTGGTTTGCCATTTCCTTCTCCGGCTCATTTTACAGATGAGGAAACTGAGGCAATTGGGGTTAAGTGACTTGCCCAGGGTCACACAGCTAGTAAGTGGCTGAGACCAGATTTGAACTCAGGAAAATGAGTCTTCCTGACTCCAGACCTGGTTCTCTATACACTATGCTACCACCTAACTGCCCTAGCAAGCATATTTAGCCTTATGGCTGGGCCAGCCTGAACTAGATGGTTGATTAGGACTCTTCTGAATGTGCAGATTTTCTGTGGGCATCCTTCCTAGTGGGTGGAGCACTGTCTCAGAGCCACAGGTGGGTAATGGCTGGTTTTGCCTGGTCTGGGGCCAGTCTTTATTAACTGGTATTGAACCTAATGGAGTCCTATGTTTCTTCAGCTAACCAGAGCCAGGCAGAGACTGGGTAGCAATAGTAACTGAGACAAGTGGCCAGGGTGGGCTTGGAGAATGCCTGATGCTGACTTTCATAGGCCTTAATTGCTTAAGGTCATTCTCCTTGTGCCGCAAACCTATGTCTACCAAGTTCAAGTCTGACAGCTGCCTTTAAGGCTCCAGTTTCCCAGAAGATCCAGCTCTCACTGAGCATTCAGGGACTGGCAGATCTGCTTGCTCGAGATTGAGGAAATTACTTTGTTGCTTGGCAAAGAGAAGCAGGCAGGCTCTTGCCTCTGCATTAGAAATCCTCGTTATCTCTTTAATCTGCCTTTTGGGGGCAGGCTGGCCAGCTGGAACCTCTTCACACCCAAAACACTTCTCTTGTGTTCTCCTACACACCTCCAACCCATCCTGGAGAAGCTGTGAAGCCCAGGTGCCAGAGCTCTGCTCACCTCCTACATCTCTAAGCTCTTCTTCATCAGCATTACTGAAGTCTCAGCTCTTGGTACTACCTACCAGACTCTTCACGATGGCCTCAGGCCAGGTCTGCCCACATCTACTCTCCACTTCCTCTCTACCTGTCTTCACTAGCTCCCAGTCTAATCTGTCACTCATAGACCTTGGGATCCTAGAATTTGAAGCTTTAAGGGACCTAGAGAACAATTCATCCTTTCCTTTTATGTTACACCTGAGGAACTGAAGACCCAGAGGGGCCAAATAGCTTCCTCAAACTCATATAGATAGTAACAAAGCCAGAATTCAAACCCAGCCCCTCCAACTCCAAAGCTGTGCACTTTCCACGTCACCTGTGGCTCCCTATTAACTATCAAGAATATGTTAAATGATTTGTCCTGGCATTCAGTGCTTTTCACAATCTCCTACCAAGTACTCTAGGAATACTATAATGAGGGAACAGAAATTAATGACTTGGAAATGGGGGAGATGAAGAAGAGAACCAGAGAAAATTTTTAAAAATAGTTTTCTTCTCTTCTCTTCTCCTCTCCTTTCCTTCCTTCCTTCCTTTCTTTCTCTTTTTCTTTCTTTCTTTCTTTCTTTCTTTCTTTCTTTCTTTCTTTCTTT
>NW_027187400.1:7179200-7186960 GCF_028583685.1 Petaurus breviceps papuanus | reverse complement strand
TTCTTTCTTTCTTTCTTTCTTTCTTTCTTTCTTTCTTTCTTTCTTTCACAATTGGGGTTAACTGACTTGCCCAGGGTCACACAGCTAGTAAGTTGTCTGAGCCCAGATTTGAACTTAAGAACTAATACCCAAGCTGACCCTTAAGGAAAGAGAAGGCTTCCGGAAGGCAGTGAAATGAAGACATACACTTCAGGTGTGGGAGATGGCTTGTTTAAATGTTTGTAAGTGGGAAATGGCGGTTTGAGGATCAAGCCCACTTTGGCTGGGAGGTGGATGTAGTGTGTTATGTGTAGGGGAGTGATATGATAGAAGGTTGGAGAGGGGGATTGGAGCCAGACTGCGGAGGTCCTAAAAGTGTGACATTTTCCAGCTTCTACCAAGTCAGGCCTTCATGGCAAATGACAGAGTCTGACGAGGGATGCTGTTCTCTTGGTTCTTTTGGATGTTCAGCAGGGAGGTCTGTGAATTCCCAGAGTTCTCAACACACCCATATTAAGATGTAAAGACAAAAACATGTTCTCAGGCTAACTCTAGGCCATATTACGGCCAGAGTTGGATTCTCCTCCTTCTCTGGATTCTCTAGATTTTCAGGACTCTGTTCAAGGAGAAATCTTGAGAGTTCTTTCCTTCTCTCCTCCCACTTCCTCCTTTCCTTTGGCTTGTGAGACCCCATAGCTCAGATACAGCTGGGGTGGTGCAGAGAACTTTGGCTTGGCAGGTCAGAGGCCTGGGTTCAAAGTCCAGCTTTGCTTGCTACTACCTCTGTAACCTTGGGCAAGTAATTGAAACTCTGAGGTCTAGGCTCTTCTCGATAGAATAAAGATTGGGACTGCATGGCCTCTGAGGTCCCTTCCAGGGTTAAATCTAGGATCCTACTTTCCTGGGTGACCTCCTGACTCTGCCTTGCTTCCTCGTCAGCCTTTCTGTCTCTTTTCAGCCCCCAAATACAGAAATGTCTCCTCCTTTCATTCTACTCTTGGCCATCTTCTTTCCCCAACATTCTGTGTTTGAAGATTCCATATTTTAAGGCCTTTTCCAGCCCTAAGATTCTAGATTCTGAAAGCCCCTGCCTTTCTTGCTCTGATACTCTATATTCTAAAGTACACCCAGCCCTGCCTCAGACATTCTATGTTCTAGGGTCTCTTCCAGTGCTATGTTCTAAGATTCCTTCTAACTCTAACATTCTGTGTTCTAAGGCCCTTACTATGTCTTCCAAGGTCCCTCACAGCCCTTAACATTCTATGGTCTGAGGCCCTTGTCTTTCTCTGATACTCTATAAAGTCTCTCAAAGCTCTGACATTCTTCTGTGTTCTAAGTCTTCTCCTAGCTCTGACATTCTATGTTCTAAAATACCTTCCAACACTAATATTTTATGTTCTAAGGTCCAGGTCTAGATTCCTTCTATCTCCGATGTTCTGGGTTCTAACATTCCATATTCTAAGTCCCCCAGGTTTCCTTCTGTCTCTAATAGTCTGTATTCTAATTCTCTATTCATTCAATGGAGAGGACTCATTTGTAATTTCCCTCCCAGCATGACCAATCCTTGTTTTGTAATTATTTAACATCATAAAATAAATCAAATGCATTGTTGTATCTTAAGACTAAAGCTTTTTTAATTAAATAATTACCCAATAAATGGGCGGAGACCTCTGACAACAGAGATTCAAACACATCTGTCTTATAGAGGGGCTTCTTTTCCTCAAATTTGCAAAAACCATGGTGGCTGTTCTTCATGAAAATGGATCCTTTGACTAGACCTGAATGTTATGGTGGAATTTTGTTTAAAAAACAAACAGAGACAGCAAGACAGACAGACAGAGAGGAGAGAGACAGAGACAGAGAGGGGGGAGAGAGAGACAGAGAGAGATAGAGAGGAAAGAAACAGAGAGACAGAGAGGAGAGAGAGAGAGAGAGAGAGAGAGAGAGAGAGAGAGAGAGAGAGAGAGAGAGAGAGAGATCTCATTTGAATTGCTTTGGTCTTGGTTATGTGCTGAGATGTTTCTGCTGGTGCCTTGAATGTACTAAGTACATTTCTCATAGAAGTCATCTGGAAAATTCAGGCACTGCCCAAGAAGGCATCTGGTATGAGAAGGTAAAAGTGAGGATGTGAAGAAATTGGGAGATGCCTCTGAGTGTAACAAGATCCCAATGGGTCCCTCCTTGGCCGTCTCCTCCTCTACCACCCTTGCAGACCTTCCAGGTTGGGATCTAAAGGTATCTTATTATTTGAGTTTATTAGTTAAGCCCTTCTCCTTTGAAACATGTATCCAGGGGTTCCCTAAATATCTTGTCCATTGCTCTATTAATTACACTGATTCCCTAACTCAATGGTTCCCATCTAGTGGTTAACAAACTCCTTATGGCCCAAGGGATTCATGTGAAAAATTCTAAATTTTTATTTAATTTTACTTAAATTTTACTTAATTTAATGCCTTCAGCAGTAAATAATTGTAAAGAATATTATGAGTAGTACATTTAATTACCCTAGGGGTTCACAACATTTTTTTTGTAGTTGAAAAAGGTTCACAAAACAAAAAACGCTGGGGACCACTTTGCCTAATGAATCCTGTGAAGTGTCTCTTCTTTTCTAGGTATTCGATCCATGCTGTAAATAGTCTCATTTCACCAGGATGGGCTTTCGTTAGCCTGGTGGGCTCTCTGTTACTGTGGCCCCTCTAGGTTTCTGTAGGAGCTGGCACAAGTCAGCACTGATCTCATTTCCTCTGGGCTCTCCTCCTCCAGTCTATCCTGATTGCATTGCCAGATCATCACAGGACCTTCAATGGGATTTTTTATTTGGAAGAGACCTCAAAGAGCATCAAATCCAAATATTCATTTAGTAGATGAGGAAACTGATGCCAGAGAAATTAAATGACCTGGCCAAGATCATTGCTGGATTGTGGCAGGATCTGAACCCAAGTCTTGGGACTCAGAATCCAGTGCTTGTTCTGTTACTTCTACTAATCATAGCTTCACACTTGCCCCAAATTCTTTTATGATTCCCTGTGGCCAGCAGGACAAATCAGAGTCTCACTGGTTCACAAAGAATGGGTGAGGTGAACCAAGTACCCAATCAACACAACTGAGTAGAAAGAAGCATGTAGGATACCAAACCAGAGAGGCAGAACAAGAATCAGGTGAGTTGTCAGGGACTTATGGGACTCTGAGGGCACAGGCAGCCTTTGGGGGGATCTTAGAGGGCCAGGATCTCATTGAACTTTGGACCAGCCCATATCCCTAGATAAAAACGGAAACTCATCATCGCCACTCAAGTACTAATTTGACACTATCCCAGAAGTCTCTAGTCTCTTTCATACCTACTGCATTATTGATTTCAAATTATCTTTTGTGATAATGACAACAATTTGATTGGATCTATGATCTTACTGGAGCATTTCCCCTGCTGGCACAGATCCAGTGGCCTTTTCTCAATCCTCATTCTCCTTGACCTCTTTGTGGCCTTTGCCACTATTGACCACCTTCTTTCCCTTGATACTCTCTTCTCTCTATGTTTTCAGGACCCCTCCCTCTCTCTCCTGGTTCTCCTTCCTATCTGACCATTCCTTCTGTGTCTCCTCTGCTGGATCCTCCTCCAGATCATGCCCTCTAACCATAGGTGTCCCCCAGGGTTCTGTCCTGGGCCCTCTTCTCTCTCTAAAGAGAGAGAGAGCACTTGCTGATCTCATCTTCTCTCATGGACTTATGACATGTCTGTTGATGATTCTCAAATCTACCGATCCTGCCCAACCTCACTATTGACCTCCAATCTCCAGTTGCCTATGAGATACCTCAAACTGGATGTCCAGTAGACATCTTAAACTCCATATGCACCAAATAGAACTCATTCTCTTTCCCCCAAACCCTCTTCCCCTCCTACCTCCTCTATTATTATACAGGGCATCACCATCTTCCTAGTCCACCAGGCTCACAACCAAGGACTCGCCCTGGACTCCTCACTGTCTCTCCCCTTCAAGCTGTCGCTAAGGGCTGTTGATTTCACCTTTGTACTGTCTCTCAAATGTGCCCCCTTCTCTCCTCTGACAGAGTGGGCATCCCTGCTCTGGTGCAGACCCTCATCACCTCAAACCTGCACTATTGCAATAGCTTGTTGGTGGGTCTTCCTGCCTCAAGTCCCAGTCTACTTCAATCCATCCTCCATGCAGCCACCGTCATATCCCCTCCTTACTCAATAAACTTTTGGGGTTTCTTATAGGCTGTAGTAGCAAATACAAAATCTTCTGCTTGGTGTTCAAAGCCCTTCTTAACTTAGAGCCCCCTCCTCCCTTCCAGTCTTCTTACACTTACACCCCAGTGCATACTCTTCCATCCATTGACTGGCCTCCTTGATGTTCTATGAGTCATACGCCCCATCTCTTGGCTCTGGCCATTCTCCCTGACTGCCCCTCATGCCTGGAATGCTCTCTCTGATCCACTCTGACTACTGACCTCTCTGGTTTGCTTTAAGTCCCAGCTAAAATCCCACCTTTTACAGGAAGCCTTCCCAACCCTGCTTAATTCTGCTGCCTTTCCTCAGTTATTTTCTATTGAACCTGTATTTATCTTGCTATATGTATATACATACACATACATGCATATACATACACACATACACACATTAACACATACATGCATATATACATGCACGTGCATATACATACACAATACACATACATATATATACACACATGTATGTATTTGAATTAAATTGTGAATTATCTGGGGGAAGGACTATCTTTTTGCCTCTTTGCATCCGTACTGCTTAGCATAGTACCCGACACATAGTAGCTGACACGTAGCTAAATAAATGTGGTTATTGTTCAGGCGTTTTCAATTGTGTCCGACTATTCATGACCCCTTTGGGGTTTTCTTGGTAATGATGCAGGAGTGGTTTGACATTTCCTTCTCCAGCTCATTTTGCAGATGAGGAAACTGAGGCAAACAAGAGTTAAGTGATCAGCCCAGGATCATACAGCTAAAAAGTGTCTGAGCTCAGATTTGAATCCAGACTTCAAAACCAACAGTCTATCCATGATGTCCCAAGAATAGCTTACCTTTCCTGCATACCTGTAAAATACTTCCCTTACAGCCCCCTAAGAGATAGATGGTAGAGATATTAACATTCCCATTTTACAGAGAAGCAAACTATGGAGTAAGCCTGGGTTTTCTAGCTTTACGTGCAGTGAGTGATAGACCAGACTGTATCAAAAAGATGATATGCTATGGTATAATGCATATTGAGTTGGGAGTCAGGAAACCTGGGTTCAAATCCCTCTTCTGGCATACATTAGCTGTATGACCTTGGGTAAATCGCTTAACCTCTCAGAGCCTCAGAGTCCCAATCTGTAAGAGGAGGAGGTTGAACTTGAAGGCCTCTGAGGTCCTCTTTTCCCCACCCCCCATAATTCATAATGCTTTGGGAATGGAGTTCCCAAAACAGAGGGAGTTATTAAGCTTCTTGTGTCAGATATGTCACTTCAAAATGCATTTATTTCCCTCCTTTCAAGTGCTGTTTCTCATGCTCATTCTCAGCTTGAAGGTAATGGAAGGAGGAAGTTGGAAGCAAATCCCATTATCTACTTTCCCTTGGCCTGAGTGTGAAAATGATTTTCTACCCTTAAAATGTCTCTTTCTATTCCATTCTGGATCCTACCAATGGCTATGCACTCAAGAGCCCTTTCTTTCTTGGCCTGGGTGGTGGTGGTGGTAGTTATAGTAGTAGTAGTAGTAGTAGTAGTAGTAGTAGTAGTAGTAGTAGTAGTAGTAGTAGTGGTGGTGGTGGTGGTGGTGGTGGTGGTGGTGGTGGTAATAGTAGTAGTAGTGGTAGTTATAGTAGTAGCAGCTGACCCTGACAGAGCACTTGAAGCTTTATGAAGAATTTTTTATCCCTTTATCTCATTTGAGCCGCATTAAAAACCCTGTGAGGTAGGCGCTGGTGTATTGATGTCTACCATTTTCCAGATGAAGGACCTGAGGCTTAGGGAAGTTGAGATGTCCATGGTCACACGGTCATTAAATGCCATAGGCAGAATTTCAGCTCGGGTTTCCCTTGATTCCAAGTCCCCCACCCTTTCCCCTGAACCACTCTGCCTGAGGTTGATTGTTCAGGTGGGCACCATCTAAAGGGAAGAGTAAGATGGGCAGAACTGGAGAAGTCGATGAGAAGGGCTCAGCTTCGGAGGTGGGACAGTTACTGCCTTATGATAGTAAGTTCAGAATTAGCAGGAATTGTTGTTTGCCATCTTTGAATCCCTAGAATTAGGTATCCCTAGGGGCAGCTAAGTGGGTGCAGTGGATAGAGTGCCAGATCTGGAGTCAGGGAGACCTGAGTTCAAATCTGCCCTCAGATCCTTAGTAAGTGTATGACCCTGGGCAAGTCACTTAACCCCAATTGCCTCAGTTTCCTCATCTGGAAAATGAGCTGGAGAAGGAAATGGCAAATCACTCCAGTGTTTTTGCCAAGAAAACCCCAAATGGGGTCACAAGGAGTTGGACCTGAATGAACAACCTACAGAGTCCCCCACCCTGCCAGAGCTGTAACTGATTTGGAGTAACTAAGGGGGGGTGTCTGGAAGGTAGCCTGGAAATCACTGAGCTTAGCACGTAGTTAGCAAGAATGATTAGTTAAAATCATAGCCTGCCAGGTGGTAGCTTACACAGAATGAGTCGCTCCGCAGCCCCGCCCTGCCCTCTACCCCCAGCCCCAGTGTGAAGCCTTTCATCCTAGCGTCTCTTCCTCCTCTTCCCCTCCCTCCTGAATTTTTCTTTAAAATGTGGTTTCTCAGCACATCACAGCTCCATGTCCTGGTCATGAAAATTGCTAATTACATCTTATAGTGTGACCTTGAACAAGCTATTTCACCATTAGTTTAGCCAACTTTTTTAACGGATCAGATTAGATGCTCTCCAAGCTCTCTGCCAGGTTGTTTATTCTTTGATTATCCCATTTTCCTAACATTTCCATTTGGGATACAAGGCAAAGAAGCCCCCAAACAAATGTAGTCTCTTTGAGGGCAGGAGGTGCTTTATTTCTGCTTTTGACCCCCCCCAGTACAAGTAATAAGGGTTTTAATATATGCTTGCTGCACTAATTGGAGTCCTGTCTTGGTCACTTACTAGCCCTGTGACCTTAGACAAGTCATTTCTTGCAGAGCCTCAATTCCCTTATCTAAATCAAGGGAGTTAAACTGGATTATCTCTGAGGGCCTTTCTGGTTCTGACAAGCCAGCCTGTTGGACCCTTTTAGCTCCATCAGCTCTGATTCTGTAATCCCTCTGGCAGCAGCTGAGTCAGGGCTCTGGCACAGAGTGGGTTAACCAGACAAAGGAAGTACCTGCTTGCTCTGGGCTCACGGCTTTTAGGGCCGTTTGCCTTAAGTATAGAAGGAGTTGGCTAATCTAGATTCATATTCATTCAGCTAATCATGCAAGTTATTTCTGTAATTGAAGTCTTCAAATAAATGCACTGAGTCACAGAATCCATGATGAGCTGCAAATTTCTGATTCTCTAGAAACCCGAGGAGCTAAATTAGTGACATGGCAAGTCCTGGGCCTGACAGCACACATTTTCAAAGGATTCCAATCAAGAAATTAAAATCTCTGGCCCATAAATGGCCCTTTGTCTCTTGGGGTTTAATGTAAGAACCTGATTTTTTAGATACAGAATTAGATATAGATACAAACATATATGTGTGTACCTCCCTCCCTCTCTCTCTTTATATATGTATGTATACAGAGAGAGGAGCTTATGATTTCTCTCTGTCT
>NW_027187400.1:7175234-7179190 GCF_028583685.1 Petaurus breviceps papuanus | reverse complement strand
ACAAAGAGAGACTGTAAGCTCCTTGAGGGCAGGGCCTGTCTCTTTATTAATTGTATCCCCAGCACTTAGTATTATGCCTATCATATAGTAGGCACTTAATAAGTGTTTATTGGGTTGCATTAGAGAGGAGAGAGGAAGGAGCGTGAGACTGATAGAGAAAAGAGAGATAGAAACATAGAGTGAGGGTGGAAAGGGGAGAGACAGAGACATACAAAGACAGAAAGACAGAGAGAGGAGAGTCAGAGAAAATGAAGGCAGAAGGGGGAGAGGCACATAGAGACAGACAGACACACATACAGCTAGAGACAGAGATAATGAGAAAGTGATGGTGGAAGAAGGAGAGATAGACACACACACAGACAGAGACACAAAAACAGAGACAGAGACAGAGTGAGAGAGTGACAGTGCAAGGGGGAGAGACACACAGAGACAAAGACAGAAAGAGATGGAGAGAGGAGAGACAGAGACAGAGAGAGAGTGATGGTGGAAGGGGAAGACACACAGACAGAGACAGCAAGAGAAAGAGACCAAGAGAGAAGAGAGGGGAGGATGGAGTTGGAGTCCCCAGCTCTTTCATTCTCTGGCTGGGTGACATGGACCACAGGACTTCCTTACTCTGGGCCACTGTCTCCCTGGAATGATCTGTTAATTTCCTTCCCTCTCCGCCATCTTCTTATCGCCAAGGTGGAGATTCTGACAGCTCAGTCTAGGGGATTTGGCCATAGTCTACAGGTGAGCTGAGGCATGTTCCTTCTAGTCCACCAGAGAACTTGTTTGCTTCTGAAGTCATTTTTTTAATCCTGAGGAAAAAACATATCAGTGAGTTTAGAGGTGCTGGGTGGGGCAGAAGGCTCTTAGGACTTTGAAACCAGGAGTAGGGCAGGTAAAAGATGAAATCCCCAAGTTTCCATGAATGTGGGGGAAGGGAATAAACATTTATATATCACCTACTGCATGCCGTGTTTGTTGTTCAGTCTTTTTAGTTGTGTCCAATTCTTCGTGACCCCATTTGGAGTTTTCTTGGCAAAGTTGCTGTAATGGTTTGCCATTTCCTTCTCCAGCTCGTTTGACAGATGAGGAAACTGAGGCAAACAGGGTTAAATGACTTGCACAGGGTCACACAGCTAATCAATGTCAGAGGTCAGATTTGAACTCAGGTCTTTCTGACCCCAGACCCTGGCATTCTATCCACTGTATCACCAACTGCCTCAAGTAACTCAGCATAGCTGTGACCATTATTCCTCTGCTCCAGAACCTTCAATGACTCCTCTCTGTCCGACAGACATTAGTCCTTTGTGACTGTAATTCTCAGCTTTATTGTAACTGTGTTATGCAGATCATGGCCTGAGCCCCCATCTGGCTGGACATTTTTATTACCAGGCCAGAGGAGAGTCACAAATCCAATAGCAAAAGCATTTAATTTAAATGCAAAAACAGCATCAACAAGAAGACGAAAATCAAGTAATGGAACCATTCTCTTCCCCATGTACAAGTGATGATAATTTTCTACTCTTCCATTTCGTGAGTGAGAGAGAATCTCCCTGGATAAAATTTAAGAAGAGATGAGGAAGTTATTCCACACATCCCTGCCCTTCCATCAAGTCCTTGCTGTCTTTTAGCACGCTCTCTCTCAGGTAGCATGAACCATGTCTGGCTTCTGGGGACAGGCTGGAATCTGCAGCAGGTTCTTGGCTTGGTTTGGCTCTGAAGTCACTGGTGGGTTCAGGAATGCTAGGGTGGTACTACTCCATACCTTCCCTTTTATCTCTACTCCCATCACAGCTGCATCTTGCCTTTCCTATCTTCAAGATCTCTACCACGTACCCCTCCCCAGACCCCAGGTAAACCACAATGGCCCCCTACTCACTATGGCCAATGTAGCAGCTTAAGAAAACCCCAGGATTATCTGGACCCCGAGCCTAGCTGTCTCTGTATCATACTTCGTCTCATTTCCTTTTCCCTCTTGTCTTCTCTTCCTCAAGTTTTTGGCGGCTGATTTAATCCCAGTATCCAGACACAAGGTTCCCAGGAGTCTGAAGTCCCAGAACTCTCCCTACTGAACCTCAGCTCCTCTGCCTTATCCCTGTGGGCCACCAAAGCAGTCCTGGAAAGCTCCCTTTATTTTGAGTCACTTCATCTCTCCCAGATCTAAATCCTTAATAGCTTTACTAAGACACGTTAAGATCATACTTACTTGTTTTGGCATCTGGGTTACATTGTTGACTCATACAGAGCTTGTGGTCTGCAAACACCTCCAGGTTGTTTTCTATGAATGAAGCACTGTCTGCTTATGTCTACGCCATCCCATACTGGCACATGTGACTTTTTGAGCCTAATTGCAGGACTTTCCATTTATCTTGATTAAGTTTCCATGTTACAGGCACTGTCTGGAAGAGATGTCCTTAGCAACGGCTGCCTCATTGGAGTAAGGATTCAGCCTTCTAAAGGGAGTAAATTGAACAAGACAGCCCTTTGTAATATCAATCACTTAACCAACAAGCATTTAAGGGAACTACTCTGGTAGGTTCTGGGCACACAAAGACGAAAGTGAGACTGTTCCTACCCTCTAGGAGCTTACAATCTAGTCAAGGGAACTACATAGAGATGAGATGCTGCAGGGAGTTTGAGAGTGAGGAGGACTGAGAGGCTGTCGAATGTAGCAATGAGATCATTGGTAACTGGAGAGATCAGCGTCAGTTAAGGGACAGGGTCAGATTGGAAGGGTGGAAAAGTGAGTGAGAAGTGGGAAGTGCAGACAATGAGTCCAGACAGCTTTTTCTACAAGTGTGGTTGAGAAAGGGAGAAGAAACATAAGCTTGCTAGCTTGAGGGGATGAGAGAGTCAAGTCAAGGTTTATTTGGTTTTGTATTTTTCTTTAAGTCTTGAAAAGACTTGTATAAGCTTTTGCACCTTGATTATAAAGCCAATCTCATCACTTTTCAATGACTTAAACCTTATGCTAACAATAGGAATGCTCGCCAGAGTAGGATTGCCTGTGTGGTACCAACCTTGGTGTCTCAGTACTTCCAACCCCCTCCTCTGGATGCCAGGTAACTTAGCAGGACAGCTGCTGGGCTGTTCCCATGAGCTCTGTCTTTGGACTCCCCAGAGTTAGTCTATCAGGAGATCATGATGACCACCCCAGCAGTAGGTGGGGGGCAACGGTCTGGATTACCCCATTCTTTCTTCTTTAGTAGAGCTAGACAGACAAGGGAAAGAGGACTGGGTTAGAAGGCACCAACCTGTCTGATTTTCAGCCTCTCTAGGCCTCAGTTTCCTTACATAGAAAATGAAAGAGCTTAGACTAGATACTGTCTAAGGGCCCTTTCTAGCTCTGACATTCAAGGGTCATAGATTTAGAGCTGGAAGGGGGAGGTCAGGTAGGCTAAAATTCTCATTTTACAGCCGAGGAGACTGAGTCATTTGAAAGTCCCAGCTCTGACATTTTATGTTCTGAGGCAGAGGTTCTTAACTTTTCTTTTGTAATGGTCCTCTTTGGCAGTCTGATGAAGGTTTTGGACCCCTTCACAGAAGAATGTTTTTGTTTTTTAATTCATAACTGAAGAAAATGCTACATTTTAGTTAGATGTCAGTGAAAATAAAGCTATGATGTCATTCCCATCCAAGTTCATAGCCTTCTGTTCTAAGGTCTCCTTTAGCTTTGATATTCTATTTTCAAAGTCTCTCCCAGCTCTGATGTTCTCTGTTCTAAGGTCTCTTCCAACTCTGACATTACATGAACTAAGTTCTCATTCCAATTCTGAGATTTCTTCCCTGTTTTGATATGCTTTGTTCTAAAATTCTTCCCAGCACTGATGTTCTGTATTATAAGGCCTCTCCCAACTCTGATATTCTCTTCCAAGATTCCTTCTAGTTCTGACATTCTGGGTTCTAAGAACTCTCTCCCATCTCTGACATTCTGGGTTCTAAGGACTCTCTCCCATCTCTGACATTCT
>NW_027187400.1:7170726-7175224 GCF_028583685.1 Petaurus breviceps papuanus | reverse complement strand
CTCTGACATTCTGGGTTCTAAGGACTCTCTCCCATCTCTGACATTCTGGGTTCCAAGGACTCTCTCTCATCTCTGACATTCTGGGTTTCTAAGGGCCCTTTGTGGCCCTAATATTTCATGAATCTATAATGTCAAATAGTTTCTATTCACTATTCTCAGCTCTTGAAGCTGCCTGAGATACCGTGAAGGTCAAATGAAACCAAAGCAATTCCTGCCTTCTGGTGTGCAGATAGCATCTCTTCTAGGCCACATGTAGGAAGGGGCAGAGGTCCATATCATTTCTACTGGCAGCTAGAACATTAACACGCAGGGCTGGTATCCCGATCTGGCAGTCAGAACTCCAGATTTCAATCAATCAGTATCCATCAGTAAACCTTTATGAAGAACCTACTATGTGCCCAGCTCTGCCTCTTCCTGGTTATGGGGCTTCAAACATGTCACTTCTCATCTAAGAGCCTTGGTCTCCTTACCTGCCAGGTGGTAATAATGATCTCTGCCATTCTTCCCATCACAGAATCAAATGAAGATCAAATGAGAGAACAAATACGTAAAACCTTTGGAAAGTGTCAGGTACCCCTGACATGGGGGCACAGCCTTCATTCTCCGGGCCTGATCATTTCCATGCGTGACTCCCCTACTCCTTCACAACTGCCAAGCCCTCCTGGCTCCCGAGGTCTGTGGTTCTCAGTGACTGGAAGGGGAGAGCAGGCTGGGGACACAGGTTTCCTTGCACTAAGTCAGTCTCCATATGAGCACTTTCTGTGCAGGGTTAGAGATTTTTCAGCTCCGGTGATAAAAAATGAATCCTTGAAGACTGGTACTCAACAGCGTCAATGGATCGTAAATGCCAGACGGCTTCTTTTGCCCTACACAAAACTGATGGTACAGAGAGAGGAGGAGGAGAGCCTTTTCGGTTATAAAATGCTAACAATGGGAGGGACCTCACAACAGAGAATGTTAGAACAGAGGATGTCTGAGCTGGGAGAGACGCTAGAACACATTGTTAATACAGGATGTCAGAGCTGGGAGAGATGCTAGAACACATTGTTAATACAGGATGTCAGAGTTATGAGAGACCTTAGAACACTGAATATTGAGTTGTCAGAACTGGAAGGGATCTCAGAAAATAGAATGACAAAACTCGGAGGAATTTTAAAACATGGACTATAAGAACTAGGAGCCCTCCAAAAATTAAAAAAAAAAAAAGAACTAGGAGGGATCTTAGTATGTAGAATATGAAATGTCAGAACTGGAAAGGACCTAAGAATATAGAATGTCAGAGGTTAAAGAAACCTTAGAACACAGAGTATTGAATGTCAAAAGAATCTTAGAACACAGGATGTCAGAGCTAGGAGGGCCCTTAGAACACAGGATTGTCAGAACTGGGAGGGCCCTTAGAACACATGATGTCAGAGCTGGGAGGGCCCTTAGAACACAGGATGTCAGAGCTGGGAGGGACCTTAGAACACTGAATGTCAGAGCTGGGAAGGCCTTTGGAACACAGAAGACATGACACATAAAATATTAAAGTACAAAATGTGATGGCTGCAAGAGACCTTAGAATGGATAGTGTTAATATTAAATGCTAGCTGGAAAGAATCTTAGAACATAGAATGTTAAGGCTGCAAGGGACCTTGAACCATGGGGCATTTGAGCTATAAATCCTAGTGAAATCCCATTATTTTACTAATCAAAACAGGAAATAGACTCAGAAAAGGAGTGACTTTTCCAAACCATGATCCCATATGTGGCCATGTTTTTACCAAACACCCAGTTATTATTTATGCCGACTCCATTTGCTCAAATTAATGGAATTAACTATGTATTTAACCCAGGTAGAGTATGATTCTCAGTGACAGGAAGAACAGCTTGGAATGTCTTCAGATCAGATGTTAAAGCAGATGTGTGAGCCTAGATCTGTGAGGCTGTTTCTGGCTCAGATGGAAAGGAAGGGACCCATATGTGTCTACTTCTCTGTCCAAGTTGTAAGATGGGCTTATTTGTGTAGCTCCAGAAGAGAGAATTTAAATAACTGGTGGGAAGTTACAGGAAGATCTGGGTTATTGTTCGGTCATTTTCAGTCATGTCCATTTGGGATTCTCTTGGCAAAGACCTTGGAGTGATTTGCCATTTCTTTCTCCCTTTACATCTGAGGAAACTGAGACAAACAGGGTTAAGTGACTTGCCCAAGATCACACAGCTAGAAAGTGTCTGAAGCCAGATTTGAACTCAGGAAGATGAGTCTTGCTCTCTTCAGAGCCAGCACTCTATCCACTCACTGTGCCACTTAAGTGTCCCTGTATAAAGTAGAACTTCCTAAAAATCGAAGCTCTCATAACAGTGAAATGGATTTTGATAAGTAATGAGCTTCCCATCACTGCAAGTATTCAAGAAGAGCTTGGACCTGCTCATTCGTTGGGCATATTGTAGAGAGGATTCGTCCGTTAGGGAACGAATTGATCTAGATGACCTTAAGGTCCTTTCTACCTCTGGGATTGTATGAGGTGAGATGGGGGTGAGGAGAGAGTCCATCCAGGCACGATGGACCACCTGAGCAAAGGCAAGGAGGCTTACTGGTTTTTATCAGGAGTTGATTCCTATGTTGGCTGTAGCCCCAGGTCTTTCATAATAGACAAGAGGATTGCATACCCCTGTCCTGCTGGGCCGGCTTCCTTATGGATGTTAGAAGAGGGGCATGAAAAGATCGGGTAGGGTGTTAGATAACCACTCAGTTCAACAAGCATTGATTTAAACCTCCTACTATGTATCAAGCACTATTCTAGACAAAGCTAATGGGGATGAACCGATATCATTCAGGAGAGAGAGGTCACCAGTGTCAGACACTGCAGAGAGGTCAGGAAGGATGAAGCCTGGGAAAAAACCATTGGCTTGAGAAATCAATGACCATTTCTCTATGACCAAACCAACCTCCAGGTTGCTTGGGCATTTGCCAGTGACCGATAATTTGGAGGAAATCACATCTATACGTTTTGCAGCCACTCCCTAAAGAGACACTCAGCTGATAATTTTTCTTAAATACCACTCTGATAGAAAAGGAAAAATGTCGATGGCCTGAAAACGGATCACACATTAAAATGCAGAGTCGATGGGAGGGCGTTCAAATTACCCTCTTAATAACATTCTTCTTCATAGGTAGGAGGTGAAGGAGGAACCTCATTACTGTGCTTGTCCTCACTGGAGCAGAGTCCGAGTACCTCACTCCATCTGTCTGCATTCCTTGGCAGACCATCTTCCTATCCCAAGGCAAAGGCTCTTTAATGAATGCTGTTGGGTGACCCTGGCGGGCTAGGACATACATGTGAGCCGGAACCAAAACTGATTGGGGTTTCCTTGCAGCCCAAGGCATTAAAGCAATAAGATATCATTATGTTTTTGTTTTAATGCTCTGTGGTGTTTCATTTCTAAGGAAAATATTAGATGTGTTAATTAGGAATAAGAAATTTTAGCAATGGAGTATCTGAATGATAGAAAAATTCCCTTTGTTTTCCTGTTCTAAGCCAATCTTCAAATAATTTTTTTTAAAAGAGAAATAGGATTTGATGAATGGATGGATGAATGAGTGAATGATAAAGCATTCCTTGAGTTACTATGTGCCAGGTAATGTGCTAATGCTGAGATACATATGCAAATAAGCAAGAGAGCATTTGCCCTTACATTCTAATGGGCGAAAAAACCCATGAAGGAAGTGTCAATAGGGAGAGGAGGGGGAATACAGATACTGTGGCTTGGCTCGAAAATTCCTGGGAAGTGACATGGAGTCCTGGTTTGGGGCAGGATAAGGGGAAAGCTTGCCTCCTGGGGCCCAGCATCACCAGGACAGAATGGAAGGTTGGAGGGGAATGAGGAAGATAAAGAAGTTGGTGGAAATGCAGTGCGGTTTGGAAAGATGTTGGGACTGGAGAGAACATAGTCTATCGTCTATTGGAGGCTGAAGTGACTTGGACAAAGTGGTCTCTTCCCAATCTAAGGTTTAATTATTCTATAAACATTTTGTGTTCTAAAAGTCTATATGGAATATTAGTAGAATCATTTAACCTTAGAGAAGGAAGGATCCTTAGGATAAAGAGCGTTAGAGGTGGGACACAGAATATCCAAACTGGGAGGGCCCTTAGAACCCAGGATGTCAGAGCTGGGAGGGGCCTTAGAACACAGTATGTCAGAGCTGGGAGGGCAGGATGTCAGAGCTGGGAGGGCCCTTAGAACATAGGATGTCAGAGCTGGGAGGACCTTTAGAACCCAGGATGTCAGAGCTGGGAGAGCCCTTAGAACACAGGATGTCAGAGCTGGGAGGGGCCTTAGAAAACACAATGTCAGAGCTGAGAGGGCCCTTAGAACACAGGATGTCAGAGTGGGGAAAGACCTTAGAACAGAAAATGTTAGAGCTTGGAAGGACCTTAGTACACCAAATATCAGAACTAGGAGGGCCCTTAGAACATGGAATGTCAGGGCTAGAAAGTCTTTAGGACACAATATCAGG
>NW_027187400.1:7167846-7170716 GCF_028583685.1 Petaurus breviceps papuanus | reverse complement strand
AGATATGATCTAGTCCAAATTTGACATTTTACAAAGAGGGGAAGTGACTTGCTGGTATGTTTTGCAAGAACTTAGATAAGTAAAGGAACTAAAGAAAAAAAGGTTAAAAAAATAAAGGAAGTTGCAGTGATTCCAAATAAGATAAATCTCTGCTAATTCTTGGTTGGACATTTTAGGCTTGTGTTTTTACAATGGAATTTTTGCAGCGCCGATAAAGCAAGGTCAATTTACAATGTCACAAATCAAGCAGAACGAAGGGTACATTGTTCAAGCTCTGGGCCCAGCTGCTGCAGGGGAATGGGGGGCTGTACCAGCCTGAGCTTCAGGGGTCCGGTGGCAAAAGATGCCAAATTTGGACAAGGGGCACCAGTGGGCATTAGCAGCCCTGGAGGAAGGTTGCCAGGATGACAAGGGGGTAGGGAAATCTGGCACCATCAAGACAGAATGAAAGTTACGAGGTCAATTTCAGTTCATTCTCAGGAGAAGTTTCCAGACAATTAGAATTGTCCATGGGTTGTTGGGGGGTGCAACAGGCTGCCTATTGTGGTAGTGAGCTCCCTGTCCCTGAAAGTCTTCAAGTAGAAAGTTAGACAAACACTTTTTGTAGAAGAGATTCCAGGAATGGTCAAGGTTGGATGTGACGGCCTGTAAGGCCCCTTCTAACTCAGAAATTCTGTGTTCTAATACTCTATATTCTAACATTCTCTTCAAATCTAAGATGTGTTAGAGCACTAGATTTGATGCCAGAATGTATGTGTCCATATATCAATGGTCCATGTGACCTTGGGCAAGTCACATAAGTTATGTTTCCTCATCTAGAAATTGAGAGGCCTGATCTAGGGGTTCTCCAAGATCTCTTCTGATTTGGACATTCAGCAAGGGGGGGGTTCCTTCTCCCTGGGGGATGGGTACCAAATGACCTCCTCTCCCTGGCTTATTGCTCTACTCCCCCCACATTTCTCACTCCCCTCTTGGGCTCTGACACTGTCCTTTCCTCTTACCCCTGCATCTGAAGGGCAGAGTCACCAGGGAGTGTTTGTGCTGCTGCTGGCTTGAGTTACAGGCCATGGGGTCAGGGTGGAGTGGACAAGTGGGCATCTTTCCAACTTGTGTATTTGTAAAGGCAACACAATCTGTGTACCTGTGGGACCTTAGACTAGTCATGAACCTCCCTGGGCCTCGATTTCCTCATCTGTAAAATGAAGAACTAGAACCTGGGACTAGTTGGCTTCCATTAAGCTAACTGAAGACTTCTTGGATTCTCACTCTTGCTACTTGGTTCAGCACCTCTCTCCTTCTTGGTAATTATAACAACAGAAGTCATTTTTTTTAGACCCCTCACTATTTAAGTCCTTAAGAGTTGGTTGAAGGAATTGGTGATGTTTATCCTGGAGAAGAGGAGATTCAAGAGAGCCATGATATCTTAGGTAGTACAGTGGATAGAGAGCCAGGTCTGGAATTAGTTCAAATCTAGCCTTAGACATTTACTAGCTGTGTGACCCTGGGCAAGTCACTTCACCCTGTTTGCCTCAGTTTTCTCATGAGTAAAAAGAACTGGAGAAGGAAATGGCAAACCATTCCAGTATCTTTGCCAAGAAGACCTCTTTGGGGTCATGAAGAGCTGTATACAACTGCAAAATGACTCAACTGAACAGTGGAAATCATGATAATTTTAGATCTAGAAGGGCTTGGGTTCAAATCTCACTTTGGAAGTTTCCTGAGTGACCTTGGGCAAGTCTTTAGACCAGACGGCCTCTGAGGCTTCTTCCAACTCTATGTCTCTGAGCCAGTGGTGGGAGGGAGATGAGACTTACTTTGTTTGGCCCCAGAGCATAGGACCAGGGACCATGTATGCTAATGGAATGCAGTATCCATCTAGTAAATTTCAGGAGGTAGAATTTGAACCCAGATCTTCCTGAGGCCCAGTCCAGCACTCTGTCTTCTACACCAACATGCCTCCCCTTCCCCAAATGAATCCTCAGGAATGGCTCCAGAATGGAGGCCCTATAGAAGGCTACCTTAGATGAGTCATTCCCAGAAGGCCCTGCTGTTGCTGGCAATGGCTGGGAGAATCGGTTCTTTAATTATTACTTAGAAGGTTTCTCCTGTGAAAATGCCCCCAGTGTTGGGAGTTTTATCAGAAATGGCCTCTTAGAGGAACACAAGGAACAGTGTTGACAGCCAATAAATCACTGGCAACTGATGTAATCCGCTTAATTATTTGATTTCATCAGAAGTTGGCTTAATTATTTTCTCTCTTTTGACCTCTTCATGTCTCTAAATCTCTTCTGGAGTCCAACCATGCCATTTAACAGCTCCCCACAGAGAACCTTTTCAATAGAAAAATATATTCATCTGGGGGAGGGGGTGGGGGAGAAAGCAGACAGTCTGATTACCTCACACTCTTTCTCAGAAACCCTCAATAGCTCCCGGGTAAAATCTACTCGCTTTTCCTCAGCGTGACTGTCCATCAGAGGCCTGTGACCCATGCCTGGAATGCTCCCCTCTTCCTCTTAGAATCCCTGGCTTCTTTCAAGATGCAGCTGAAATCCCACCTTCTGCATGAAGCCTTTCCTGTCCCCCCCCATCCCCTCCCCCAGCAGCTAGTGTCTTCCCCTCCAAGATCATCATCATCATCATCTTCTTCTTCTTCTTTTTCCTCTCTTCCTCCTCCTCCTCTTCTTTCTTCTTCTTCTTCTCCTTCTTCTCCTTCTCCTTCTTCTCCTCCTCCTCCTTCTCCTTCTTCTTCTTTCTTCTCCTTCTTCTCCTTCTCCTTCTTCTTCTTTCTTCTTCTTCTCCTTCTCCTTCTCCTTCTCCTTCTCTTTCTTCTTCTTCTTCTTCTTCTTCTTCTTCTTCTTCTTCTTCTTCTT
>NW_027187400.1:7102573-7167836 GCF_028583685.1 Petaurus breviceps papuanus | reverse complement strand
CTTCTTCTTCTTCTTCTTCTTCTTCTTCTTCTTCTTCTTCTTCTTCTCCTTCTCCTTCTCCTTCTCCTTCTCCTCCTCCTCCTCCTCCTCCACCTCCTTCTCCTCCTCCTCAAACAGAGTTAAGTGACTTGCCCCAGGGTCAGACATCTAGTAAGTATCTAACGCCACATTTTAACTCAGGTGCTTTTGAACAATTAACAACTCTACTGTACCACCCAGCTGCCCCTTCCCAGATTACCTTCCATGCCCTATGTATGTATCTCATGTGTCCCTGTCTACAGTGTCTCTCTCCTTAGCATGTGGGCTCCCTGTATCAGTGCTCAGCACAGAGTGTCTGCTGAATGATTGTTTGAAGGCTCTGCCCAGATTGGTCCCACCCTGCCTTGTCCCCCTTCTATACTCCAGAGTAACTAGGCTGGCTTCCTCTCCCCAGAGTAGATAGCATTTTCAGCTCTGTGCTTTCTTCCAGACTGTTCCTAACGGTCTCTTCTCAGTGCCCATCTGGTGCCATCCAAATGCCATGCATTTGCTTAGCCGTTGTCCTCCGTTCTGGAAGGGGACCAAAATGACATCACTGTGTTGGGGTCAGGGTACAGTGTGACCGACTGTGGCTCATCAGAGTTATATGAGCTTGGAATGCTCTAGCACACACAGGTCCAGAAAGGCTCACTCTTTGGGGACCCCCCCCCAGCTTGTAATTTCTTTCTTCTTTAGTTAATCTCATTAAACTTTGGATCCTTTTAAACATCAATAACCTGATTTTATTTAGAGTCAAATCGATGACACAACGTGTAGACCGTTGGACCTAGAGTTGAGAAGACCAGAGTTCAAATTCAACATTAGACACTTAATAGCTGTGTGTCTTGTTAAAGTTTGGGAGCTTAAAGGTTAAGTAAGTGTTGGGTAAACTTGGCATCAGGAGGGTCTGAGTTTGAATCTTGCCTCCCTTCCTAGCTATGTGATTCTGGGCAAGTCACTTAACCTCAATCTCAGACTCAGTTTCCTCATCTATAAATGAAGTTTATGATAGCACCTACCTCACAGGGTTGTTGTGAGGATAAAATGATAAATGATTTGTAAAGTGCTTTACAAACCCCAAAGTGCTGTATATATATATTATATATGTATATATATATATATTATATATGTATATATATATAGTACTACCTATCATTATTTCTGTTATATTTATCTGTGTACATATCTGGTCTCCTTCTACAATATTTAGTCTCTGCTCTCAAGGAACTTAGCCTTTTTCTATTAAGATCACCGATTTTTGTCTTTCTATCTGTTCCTAGTACCTAAGTACTACATTTTCAAATGAAGTACTAAGTACTAGGTACAAGGTACAGTTCTAAGTACTGGGATTCAAGCTCAGGCCTTCCTGGTGCCAGGTTTATCCAACACTGAATCTGTAAGCCTCCAGCCTTTAACAAGACACATAGTGCTTTCTGTACAGGGGGCACTAAATGTTTATTGAATGAATGAACAAATCGTGTAACCACAGACTCAGAGTTAGAAGGGACCCCAGAGCCTCCTCCCCTAAGATTGCTCTCCATCTACTCTGTATGTATCTTATAGGCACCTAGTTCTTTACCTGTTGACCCCTGCTCACCCACTAGAATGCAAGTGCCTTTCTTTGTACCCCTAGTGCTTAGTGCAAGTCTGGCACATTTGTTGTTGTTTGGTCATTTCAGTCATATTGTGACCCTATTGGGGGTTTTCTTGGCAAAGATACTGGAGTGGTTTGCCATTCCCTTCTTCAACTCATTTTACAGATGTGAAAACTGAGGCAAGCAGGATTAAGTGACTTACCCAAGGTCACCCAGCTTGTAAGTGTCTGAGGCTAGATTTGAACTCAGGAAAGTGAGTCTTCCTGACTCCAAGCCCCAAGTTCATGCACTATGGTGCCACTTAGTCATCCTTCTGGCACATAGTAGGTATTTAAACAATAATGACTGATTGTTAGAGGCTGTTTAGTCCAACCTCCACCTTCATAACCATTCCTTCTCTAGCTACCATCACAAATGGTCATCTAGACTTTGCATTTCTTACAAAGATGGGCAACTCACTACCCCCTGAAATAGCCCATTCCATTTTGAGACAACTCTGATCATCCTGAAGATTAAAATCTTCCTCCTTGTAAAGTTCAGCTACTACTCCTACTTATGTTCTTTGGGGCCAAGTAAAACAGGGCTAATCCCTTTTTCCCCTGACTGCCCTTTTTAAATACTTTAATACAATTATCCTAGAGGCTAAGAGAGAGAGAGCTGGCAGAGACCTCAGAGGCTGCATTATACACAAGACACACAGGTCGAACCAGATTAAAGTATAATTGGGAAATATTTAACAAAATAAATAAAAATACAAGAAGACATAGCATTACATTTTAAAGCTGAATCAATATACAGCACTCAGGAAACCTTATGTAGGGAATCAGTGACCCCCTGTTTCTATTTGGATTTTGGTCTATCTATAACAACAGCTCATTTCACAGATGAGAAAATTGAGGCCCAGAGAAGGAGAAAGGAATTGCCAGTGATCACACAGTGAATAAATGTCAGAGCTAGGATTTGAACTCAGGTCTTCGGCTTTCATTTCTGTACCCCATAAGTCATCTCTTCTCCAGGGTAAATGACCTTTCTGGTCCCCCTGGTTGCCCCCATCTAGACACTTTCTTGTCAGTGTCCCACCTACAATATGGTACCCAGAACTGAACATGACTTTTTGGAGATGACCAAAGGCATGTACTACACTTGTATGAGTCAGACCCCAAGATTGCATTGACTCAGCTGTCACATCACACCATTTTCTCTGTGAACTTGCAGTCACTAATACCACTGGGGGTTTTTGCATGGGTATTGTTCTCTGGCCATGCTTCCCCTACCCAATACTTGTACAATAGAGTCAGAGGACTGCTGGGCCAGAATGTTGTATACATGGCCATATGTGCTCATAGTATTCAATGTTTTTTGCTTAATTCTACCAATCAACAAGTATTTATTAAACACCTATTATGCAGCAGGCACTGTGCTGGGCACTGGGAATACAAAGACAAAGACAGACCAATCCCTGCCCTCTAGGAGCTTACATTCCAGTGAATGTGGGGAGGGGACAGCACATAAAGAACTTTGTTGTGGTTATTGTTCAGCTGTTTCAGTTGTGTCCAACTCTTCCTAACCCCATTTGGGGTTTTCTTAGCAGAGACACTGGAGTGGTTTTCCATTTCCTTCTCCAGCTCATTTTGCAGATGAGGAAGCTAAAGCAAACAAGGTGAAGTGATTTGCCCAGAGTCGCACAGCTAGTAAATGTCTGAGGCTAGATTTGAACTCAGGGCTTCCTGACTCTAGGTACCACCTATCTGCCTTAATAAAGAACTAGATACCCACAAGATACATATCAGGGGAAGTAACACATACATGTACATATTCAAAATCTATACAATATAGGCAGGGGGATCCTTGAAACAACTCCAACTGGAGAGCCAATTATTAAATTTTCATTGTGAGTATTCACATCTTGGAAATTTACAAATGCTATGAACTGGGGTTTGGTTTATTGTATTGTTGATTGTCTAGGTTTAAGAAATTAATGGAAAGGGGTAGCTAGGTGGTGCAGTGAATAGAGCACCAGCCCTGGAGTCAGGAAGACCTGAGTTCAACTCTGGCCTCAGAAACTTAACACGAAACTAGCCATGTGACCTTGGGCAAGTCACAACCCCAATTGCCCTACCGTCCCCCCTCCAAAAAAAAAAAAGAAATCAATGGAAAAATGTTAATATAGGCTAACTGTAAAATTCTATCATGTGTTCTTGGTTTTTTTCCCCCCTAGAGAGCCAATTATTAAACATTTCCCAGCACACCCCTGATTATAAATACAAAGTAATCGAGGAAGGGGTAACTGGAGGGGATCAAGGCCTCTTGTGGGAGGCAGTGCTTGAAGGAAATTAGGGTTTCTAAGAGGTAGAGATGAGGAGGGAGGGCTTTCCAGGCATGGGGCAAGCCAGTACAAAGGCATGGAGATGACAGGTGGAGTGTCACACTTGAGGGTCAATGTGACGGCCAGTTTGTCAGGACACTGCAAGATGTGCTAAATATACGCATAGTTGATGGAATCCTTTATTAGAGCTTCGGCCAGTAACGATGGTTATTTGCCATCCATCCGCCTTTGTCCATACAGGTCCCCCAGTGAGGTTATCATTTCTGAAAGTCACATTCTTCCTAACATTTCCTATTTGGTCATTACATATATATTTCCCTGTCTGAGCCCACTAATACTAGAAGAACTACGTCTGTGAATGAAGAAGGCATATTTTCCTCTACCCACTTCAAATCTTCATCAACATTATTAGAGAAAACAGGTACAGCTGTTCCATTAGAAACAGTTTTCGAGGGTCTGAGCTTTAATCCCCCTTCAGCTCCATTTTCAGACACCACCACAGAATTCTTAGCCTCCATCAGCTGAATCATCGAGGAAGGGCGTAAATGCCTATCTTTGATTATCTGCTGATGGTCTCCATAAAAATGTCATTACCGTTATAGAGAAAAGGCATCAACCAGAAGCATCATCAACCTAGATTTTCAGCCAAGCAGACTCACGTTGTGCTAATCTCAACTCTTTCGCTGTCCCTGGGACTGGGGAGAGCTTGCCAGCCTCCACTCCAGGAAGACCCCAGTGTTTAGCATGGGCGCCGTTGTTCAGTTGTTTCAATCGTATCTGACCCTTTGTGACTCCATCTGAGATTTTCATGGCAAAGATACTGGAGTGGTTTGCCCTTTCCTTCTCCAGCTAATTTTACAGATTGGAAACTGAGGCAAGCAGGATTAATTTTTCAGTTGAGGAAACTGAGGCAAACAGTGTAAAGTGACTTGCCCAGCGTCACATAGCTAGTAAATGACAGATTTGAACTCAGGTCTTCCTGACTCTAGGCCTGCCTCTCTATCCACTGTGCCTCCTGGCACAAATGTTTTTTATTTGACTGTGTTCAAGGTCCATCTCTAACACACACTGTGGGACTGTGAACAAATCATTTAACCTCTCAATGCCCCCAAGCAACTCTCTAAAACTTGAATTAGTTGCATAGAAGGTGCTGACCTGCATAAATCTCTCAGAGGAGGGTTGTTTCTTTTTTTTAATCAGTGAAATCACTGGTCCTGTCTCTACCACTATAATAAATCCTCAAGGAGCCTGGAGAGCCAAAATCAGAGTATTTGTGAAGTGTCTTGACTGTTTTCTTTGTTGTGAAGAAGGCTTCAGTTTGGAGGCTTGGGGATAAAGGAGGTTATTTCCAGGAATGACTGTGATATAAAAAAAAAAATTATTCTTACACTGCACTGTGCCTCTCTTTCCCCCACAGAAAACAAAAACCTAAGCCAAAGGCTTCAGCCACACTTCCTAACTGGGATCATTGGGAAAGATAATATCCTTCAATGTTTCCTGGGCTCAGGAGGCAGTGTGGCATGGTGTAAAACATGTTGACTTTAGGGTTCAAGGACCTGTGTTCAGATCTTGGCTCTACCACCTTGGCCAAAGGACTTCCCCTATCTAGGTCTCAATTTCTATAAAATTATTGGATTGGATGTCATGGATTGAATGACCTCTAAGGCCCCTTCTAGTAAAAAGTCTCTGAACCTATATTCCCTTAATATTGAGAGCTAGATAGGAAATTTAGAGACTACCTACTTTGAACTCCATTTGTATAAAGGAGAAAATAGGCCCAGAAAGGTTAAGTGATTTGCTCTTAGGGATGGGGTTTGAAGCCAAGGTCTGAGTCAATCCAGCCAACACTTGAATTATCTGATTCAAAATCCAACACCTTTCCACCAAATAGGATTGCTAACCTTAAATTTCGTTAGGGAAACAGTGCAGTCCAAAGGAAGGGCAGCTAGATAAGATATGTGAGGCATGAGAGAATTTAGGAGAAGGCTGGTGAGAGAAGGGACCTCTTTGGTTTTCTCTTCCACAAAATCAGAAAGTTGGACTATAAGGTTTCTAAGTTCCTTCCAGTTCTAATATTCTGTGTTCTTAGATCCCACCCAGCTCTGAGGTTTTCCTTTTCTCTGTGGTTCTCTCCCCTCCTGCTTTATGGGTCTATTTCTGTCTTTCTCTCACCTCTGCCCCCATAATACGTTTTAGAATGAGAAGGGCCTTTATATCCTATCTTACTGAATTGCTGACTTATAAAGGATTTTAGAGAATTTCACACTTCCAGAAGTGAAACACTTAGGTGTTTATAACAAATTATAGGGGCTCTGGGAGAAAGACAAATAAGCCCCAATTATCTTATTTACAAAGTGTGGGGGCTGGACCAGATGACTCTGTCTTTACTTTGCATATATTTTGAATATATGTGTGTGTGCATGTTGCACCCCCCCCCCAACAGACTGTAACCTCCTCGAGGGTAGGGACTATTTCACTTTAACCTTTGTATACTCAGTCCCCATTGTACTTGGTATGCAAATATACCAGTGAATCTATTACCTCATCCATTTGGGAGTTTCCTCAATGAAGATCGTAACCCATATGTGCCTGCTCATCCTGGGCAGCTCTTGTCTAGATCATCCAATAAATTGGCCACTGGAGGTGGGCCCAATGCACAAGAGGCCTTCCCTGTTTTCTGTTGACTTCATGAGGGTACCAGGAAGCACTCTGGCTATCCACCTCTAATTTCCTCATCTTCTTCATGCAGCAAGTCCATTGTCTCATCCTATCAGAGGCAGCTAGGTGGTGAAATGAAGAGAACTCTGGGCCCTATGGGGCAGGAAGACCTGAGTTCAAATTTGGCCTCAGCTACTTACTAGCTGTGTAACCCTGGGTAAGTCACTTAACCTTGGTCTGCTTCAGTTTCCTTAACTGTAAAATGGGGATAATAATATAGAATCTACCTCTCTGAGTTGCTGTGAAAGTCAAATGAGATATTTGCAAAGTGCTTAGCACAGTACCTGGTATATAGTAGGTGCTTAATAAATGCTTGTTTATCTCCTCTTCCCCCAGCATACATTTCTCTGATGATAGATTTTAGTTCTGTTCTTTGGAGTTTGTTGTTTCTGTATTGTAGCCCATTAGGTGTGAGAACTCTGTGTGATTTTTTTTGGTCTCATTTTAATTTAATTTTTTTTCAATGAACAAAAAATTTATTTTCTTTCCCTCTCACCTAACGAGAGTATGTTTTGTGTGGGTGGGAGGGAACCTTTTTTTTTTAACACAAATGCATGGTCTCTCAGAGGGTGGGGAGAATGTTTCATTGTGATTAGCAATTTTCTTGCTCAGAGTTCTTAAAGTCCTTCAAAATTGTTTGAATTTACAATGTTGGTGTTGTATAAATTATTCTCCTGGTTCTGCTCACTGTACTCTGGATCAGTTTATACAAGTCTTCCTAGGTTTTTCTGATGTTATTTCTTAGAGCACAATAATATTCCATCACATTTATATAATATAATTTGTTCATCTGCTCCCCAGTTGATGGGCCTCCCCTTGGCTTCCATTTTTTTTTTGCCACAGCATATGCCCCCCACACACACAGAGTTGCTATAAATGTTTGTACATATAGATTCCTTTCCTATTTCTTTAAATTATTCGGGAGAGGGGTATCAACTTATTAATGGTTTTGTTGGGTAAAAGGGTAAGCATAGTTTTGTAACTTTGGGGGCATAGTTCCAAATTACTTTCCAGAATGGCTGGACCAGTTCACAGCTCTACCAACAGTATGCTAATGTTCCTGTCTTCCCCAAAACCTTCCAGTCCTTGTCATTTCCCTTTTTTGGTCAACTTTGCCAATTTGTTGGGTGTGAGGTAGAAGCTTAGACTTGCTTTAATCTTAATTCCTCTAATTATTAGTGATTTGAGAATTTTTCCATATAGTTATTGATAACTTGAAATTCTTCCCCTTCAAACTGCCTATTCATATCCTTTGACCATTTATCAATTGGGGAATGATAATTAATCATTTAATCAGTTCTCTGTATGTCTTGGAAATGAGACCTTTTCAGAGAAATTTGCTACAAATTTTTTTTCTCCACTTACCTGCTTCCCTTCTAACTTTAGCTGCATTAGTTTTATTTGTGCAAAAACTTTAAAATTTTGTGTAATCAAAATTGCCCATTTTATCCTCTGTGATCCTCTTTATCCTTTGTTTGGTCTTGAGCTCTTAGATCTGAAAGGTTCCTCTGTGTGATATTGATTCTTAATTCTTTGAAGATTGTTGAATCAAACATTTCCTTTCCATATAGCACTATATAATTAAATGGTAATTATAATAGTGACAATAAGTATTACAAATACTTGTTAATTGATTGCTCTCTAAGGTACTGCCTAGTTCTGACATTCTGTGATTCTGTGAATCTCTTCTAGATCCAAAGGAATGAATCTTCAGTAGTGATATTACACATGCCTAGACAGTCACTGGAGATGACGCTTTGGGGGTAGGCCTAACTGAATGATACAATTTCTGTGTGATGCTGACTCTAGACATTGGAGAGGGCCAAAGTATAAGCCAGGAGTTGACATTCCCAAGAATAACACTTAGAGTCCATGTAAGGAAGATCAACAGAGTTGTAGCAAGGAGGAAGGGGTTTTCTCCTAAGGCAGTGAGTTCCGCATCACTAGAGACAGTGGTCAGACCTAGAGGCTGGTGACTGCTTGTGTGGACCAGATGTTAAGAGCTGAAGCAAAGAGCCAAAGAGAGAAAAATCACCTTCTTGGGGCCACCTCCCTGGTCTCTGAAAACTCAGAGCTTAGAGGTCGCTTAGGCCATTATTAGATGATTGCATAGATGGAATTGTGTATAAAAAAAGGGGTATTGTTCCTGGCCAGCAGTAATATCTCATGCTCTCTATGTTCCTGCCAAATGGTCCCCCTTGCTGTCCTCTCTACCTCACCTTCTGTCATTCATTCCTGTGCTTTTGCAAAGCTTGTCTGTCTCTTCACCTCCATTTCTCTGCATCCTCACCATAATTCAAGACTCACACCAAATGCTACTTCACATAGGAGGCTTCTCCTTACCTCCTCCTGAGCCCCAACCTTGTTAGTCATCCTGCCCGACCTCCCTGTACTATTATATTGTATCTGTTCTCTGTTGTCTCATGTATATGCATGTTGTTTCCCATGATAGAGTGGAAGCTTGTTGAAGGCAGGGACACTTTCACTTTTGTCTTTGTATCTGCAGCACCTAGTATATAGTAGGTGCTTAATAAGTGCTTATTGCATTGAATGAGACCCTCTGTGGGTTATATTATGAAGCAATGACCACCTGTTCTTTAAAGTGGCTGCCTCCCCACCTGCCTTCATTTGTAAACTTGATCTGACGCAGCCAGGGCCAGGAGGGTAAAGCCTTCTCTTAGAGATGAAGGCCCTCTCCTGGTCCTGCTTCAGATCTATACCTGGGGACCTGCTGTGTGAATCAAAAGCTTGGTTTGACAGGAGGGAAGGCAGATGGGCCTGAGACCTGAGACTTCAAGGCATCAACTTGTTGCCATAGACATCTTGGATGGTAATTGGAGGCCCAGGGGGAGGCTTTTTGGGGGGATTTCAGATGCTCTCAGCCTTGCGGCTCCCTGGAGGTATCAGCTTGGGCTGCCTCAACCAATCTCCTGATGTCAACTCCTCATTGTGGCACAGGGGAGAGAGAGAGCTGGATTTGGAGTCAGATATCTGGGTTCAAATCCCAGCTTGTCCACTTACTACTTATGGAGCCTAGGGCAGGGCACCAGCTCCTTCTGGGCCTCTGTTTCCCCATAAAATGAGGGGGTTGGACCAGATGATCTCCAAGGCCCCATCTAGTCCTAATCTATGTTCCCATCACCTTAGAATGACCTTCAAACAAGACCAGCCCTGGACTAAGTGGTAACATGGGTGATATTTGTCCTAACCTTCCCCTTTCCAGGGGTATTTGTGATTACTTTTAGACAATGAGTGGTCTAGGCCTTGGCCTGTCCCCCAGCCCCTGCAGCATTAAGGTTAGTGACTAAGTGACTACGAAGTCATTTACACCTTAGTATGAAAATTCATCGAATCTTAAACGTAGAAGGGAACTTACTGCTCGTCTGGTCCAGTCTCCCCAGGGCCTCCAGGAGAATGTAAGCTCCTTGGGAGCAGGGACACTTGCCTTTTTGTCTTTGTTTCTTTCCCCTGACCCTTAGCAGGTGCTTAAAAAGTGGCGTGTTGAGTTGAGTTGAATCAAATTGAATGCCTGAATCCCCAACCAAGTGGTCGTCTGCTTTTGTTTGCACACTTCCAGGGATGGGGAGCTCAGTCAGTGTGTTCCTCCATTCACTCAATGTGTTCCCCCTCTCAGGAGTTGTTGCATTCTAAGCCTCATTGGAAAGACTTTTCAGCCCAGCCGAGGCGCTCGTTCACTGTTAGCCTGACATTCTTTGGGATGAGGAGGACACTTGGAAGAAACTGCAAGATTCCATTGGTGTGGCCAAAGATCTGGGTCCAAGCAGATCATGGGCCTTCCGCACCTTTCTGGAGAAGGTTTTCAGAGCCTGCTATTGTCAGAACAAGTATCCTCTTGGGCCTGACTTCCTGAACTAGGCTGGTCCCCAGATGAGATTCCTGTTGTCTTCAGAAACCCCCAGAACAGCCTTTGAGAACTGTCATCTCCAGTTCACAAGAAATCATCAGAGGAGGAAGAGGACCGTGGTGGAGGGGTGATGAGGGAACCTTTCTTTTCTGTGATACTAACATGTTTATAGAAGTGCTTAGACACTGGTCAGGTGCTTTTTTAATGTGTGAATCATCTCCATCTCACTCCCCCTCATACTGCTATTGCTTGCCTCTTAAAGAACTCTCCAGCTCAGGGCTTGCCCACAAAGAGGCAGCACCCATTGCCTTCCCCCTATCCCTGCCAATGCTGGAAATGTCCATTCTTGGGATCTGGGAATTGTGCTCAGGATAGAAATTAGGCAAGAGATGGCAGCCAGTAACTGAAAGTCCACAACTCCACTGTAACTTATGCTTATCCAAGCATAGGTCATTTGCCATAACTATGTGCTTCTTCTCCCCAGAGGCCATTTCCTGATGTTGGGAGGTGAGAGTGGGGAAAGAGAGTTATCCCTTCCTATTCCCTTGTTTTGCTTTGATCTAGTAGCTCAAGGAAAAGAAAGCTTGGGAAAAGGATCCTCAGCTCACTCTTAAAGATGCAAGGAGGAAGATTCCCCTGATGAGAGTCTGTCCCCTTTGGTTTTTGGCCAATTAAGTATCAGGAGTCAGCCTGGTCACTGAGGGACAAACGCAGACTGTATCCTATCAGTAAGGGGCTAAGGCACATATCCAACTCCATGGGAGGTGCTCTCCTTATGAGAAGGATCCTCATGTTATATATGGTTTGCCATTTCCTCTTCCAGCTTATTTCACAGATGAGGAAACTGAGGCAAACAGGGTTAAGTGATTTGTTCAGGGTCACACAGCTAGTAATTGTCTGAGGCCAGATTTAAACTCAGAAAGGTGGCACATAGTAGGTGCTTAATAAATGTTTTATTGATTTTTAAAATTGATTTTACGGGTAAGGAAGTCAAGGCACAGAGAGGGAAAGAATTTGCTATGATCACACAACAATTAAGCATTCAAGGCAAGAATTAAACCCCAGTCTTTCCACATCCATCGCTCTTTCAAGTATGCCACATTGTTTCTGATGGGAAGGTCTTTTAGATAAAGGGAATGGCATAAACAAAGGTATATTTATTATATATAAACAAAAGGAAATTATGATAGCATAGGATCATTTTTCCTTGGAAGAAACATTAGAGATCATTTAATTCAGTTCACTTCTCTAGCAAATGAGGAAACTGAGGTCCAGAGAGGTTAAGACACTTAACGCCCCCAGAGGGGCGGCTAGGTGGTGCAATGAATAGAGTGCTGGCCCTGGAGTCAGGAGGACCTGGCTTCGGATCCGGCCTCAGACACTTAACACAAAAAATAGCCGTGTGACCTTGGGCAAGTCACTTAACCCCCGTTGCCCTCCAAAACAAAAAAGCCTTACCCAGAAGGACACAGGTAGCAAATGACACAGCTGGGATTTCTTTTGATCCCAAATTCAATTCACTCTTTCTACTATCCATATCAGGTGGGCATTAATAGTTTCGTTTGCCTAGAGAAGGTAGAGAATACTTTAAGACAAGGCTAAAAAGACTGTAAGGTGCCAGGTTGTGGAGGGCTCCTGCCAGCGAGACCGCTGGGTGAGGGGTTTGGATTTGCCCTGGCTACTAATGAGCCATCAAAAGTGACAGAAGTGATGGGAGTGGTGCACTGTAGGTGAGGGAGATTCATCTATCATGCTGTGCAGAGTGACTTGGAGGAAGGAGACACTGGAGGTAGCAAGACCAGCTAGGAGGGTATCGAAATAAGCCTGGTGAGCAGTGGTGAGAGGCTTGGTGTACGGTGATGCCTCAGACTAGAGTGGAGGCTTGGTGTTGGGGGGAAGGTATAAGATAAAGACTGGTAGGAGGGAGATTGTAGAATTGTAGGTCTGAGATATGACGATGATGATGATGATAGTAAAGAGAATAAGAATAATTACCAGCATTTATATCCTGTTTTAAGGTTACAAAACACTCTAGAAATATTAGCTCATTTTATCTTAACAACCTTGGGAGGTAAATGCTATTATTATCCCCTTTGTACATATGAGGAAATTGGAGAGAGGCTGAAAAATGGCTTGCCCAGGGCCACACAGCTAGTATAGTGGATGAAGTAGGATTTCAATTCAATTCAATTCAATAAACATTTATTAAGCATCTACTATGTGTCAGGCACTGTACTAAGCCGTGGAGATAAAAAAAAGAGACAAAAGAGAGCTCTTATCCTCAAGGAGCTTACAATCTAATGAAAAAAAAAATCATGTACGAAGCAAGCTATATACAAGAAAAGTAACAAATAATTAACAGAGGGAAGGAAAGGCTTCCCTGTAGAAGTGAGATTGTTTGGGACTTAAAGGACACCTTCAGCTCTGCCCCTTATATGAGGCCGTCACACTAGCAGGAGTAATAACAATAATGCCATCTTCCTCCTGGGCAGGGCGTCACCAGCTCACAGTATCCCTGTCAGGGAGGGGGGTCTCAGTGGTCCAGAAAAGCTGTCTGGGTTGGGGGCATAGCTTTTCTTTCACAGGCTTTTTCTGCTTGAGGTTCACCTATTCCTCTTGTCTTCCATGCCTTCCCTTTAGGGAACCCTCCATGCCTGAAATCTTCTACCTTAGAAATTTCCACATTCCCTATGCAATCTGTTGGTTGGTGGTTTTCTGCCCATGATATCAGATGCACTAGAAGGAGACTCTTCCCTATCGATAGGCTCTTTGGATCATAGCTTAGAGTCAAAAGGCATCTGAGAGGCCATCAAGTCCAACCCCCTCATTTTTACAGATAAGGAAACTGAGGCCCAGAAAGGGACTTGCTCAGGGTTACATTGTAAGTTGAGGTTAGATTCGAATCCAGGTCTGTCTAACTCTGAATCCAACACTCCATTCACTCTACCATGATATTTCTAAGGTAAAATGTAGTAGTAATAAAAGCCAGGTGCTTTTCTGCTCAGCCTTCTCTTCAGTAAAATCCATCCAAGTCCCCAAGGTGTCTGGGAAGGTCTGGGACAATAGTGCAAATATGACCATCCCCACCACATAGACAAGGAAACTGAGGCTACAAGGCGTTGTGACTTGGCCTGGATAACACACTTTCCATTGACACTTTGGGGGGAAAAAGGGTATGAAAAACAAATCCCCAAAGTGACTTTATATAAACCTGAAAATAAACAAAAGGTAGGAGATTATACAGTCTACCTTACTGATTGTATAGATGAAGAAAGTCAGGGCACTTGTCCAAGGTTCCACAGGTGGAAATTTCAGAAGTAAGATTTGAATGGTCTTTCTACTGTGCTTTGATGCCTCCAGAAGACCTAGGCTCAAATCCCTTCTGCTATTACTACTTCCCCGTCTCTGGGCCTCAGTTTCCTCATCTGTAAAATGAGGCCTCTGAGGTCCAATCCAGCTCTAAATCTGTGATCCTATGAACAAGTCACTTGACATCTTCCAGCCTCGGTTTCTCTTTCTGTAAAACGAGAGCTCACTCTCTTCTTTCAGTCTCTCATGAGATCAGAGGAAAAGGATGTGTTGCGCCTTCATAGACATATGGGCGACTGATTCTCCTTCCCTTGTCAAAACAGGGATGAGGTGTTTTTGTCTCTGAGACAGTTTCTCAGAATCACAGAATCCAAACCTTGGCAACAATTTGGCCTTGATAGGCCTGAGGCAGCAGGCAGTCTGTGATGGGGGGCGGGGGGGCCTTGGAGTCCCAGCGGGGGCTCCCGATGCCGGCCGTGATCTCAGTTTGTGCTCATTCGGTAGTGAAAGGCTGTGAAGTCTTCTCTGGCAGAATGCATGATGTGTGCCGGGCTTGGCATATTTCGATAGAGGAAGAGAGACAGGGTGTGCTCAGCAGAGACATGACAAGGTTTTGATAGCACAGTCAACCTGACATGTCTGAAAAATCCTGGCATGAATTTGCCTGCCAGGGCGTGAGATTTCCAATTAATCATGACTTCCAAGAAGCTGAAACAAGTTAGCAAAGGGAGTCTGAGGAGGCACTCTCTCTCTAGACCCTCAAGCGAAGGCCCTCTTCATGCCAGGTGTCTGGGCTATTTTAGGAACATCCCTGACTAGAAATGATAAGATCATAGAACTGGTTGAAAGGAACCTCAAGCCAGTGATGTAGCCCAACCCCCTTATTTTATAAATGGCACCTAGATAAGTAAAGTGATTTGCCTAAAGTTGCATGGGTGGGCAAAACTGGGATTCAGGCCTAGAGATTCTGATTCTTTGTTTCTGTACATCTAATACATCATTAGGTCAGAGAAGGAAGAGGGCAGTAACCTCTAAGGGGTTGTATCATCTACAAATCTGATAAGTCTGCCCTCTTTGCTTTCACCCAAGGCTTTGGCAAACAAACCAAAAATGAGTTGAACAGCCCAGGGGCAAGGACAAATCCCTGGGGCATTCCACTAGACACCTCCCGCTGAGTTGACAGCAATCCATTAATGACTACTCTTGGGAGCTGGTTATTTTATTAATTCCAAGTTCACTTAACTCTGCCCACATCTTCCCATCTTGTCCAGAAAGATGTCTTAGGAGATTTTTGTCAGATGCCTTGCTGAAATCGACTCCATCAAGGCCATTGCACTGATTCCATGGGTCTGTAATTTCATTAATTTGTTTGTTCCTTCCAGTGATGCAGATTGCAGCCTATCTATGCCTACCCACCCTCTGTGATTCTTCTTCAAGTCTTCCCAAGAGCTCACCATAGTGGGTCCACTCAGTGTGCTAGAGGCCTTCCTCACTTTTCTTCTGACTTTACAAGGCTATCAATGGAGCACTGGGTCTGTCCCCCTATCGACCCATTGCCATAGTTATTATTCTAGTAACCCTGTCAAAAAAAGGAAATGAGGTTAGTCTGTCATAACCTATTCTTGAGGAACAAATGTAAACTCTTCATGATCAGTTTCCCATTCTAAATACACATAGACCATCCCTTTAACAATACTTTATAGAATTTTACCAGGAATCAAAGTCAAACTTACCAACCTGTATTTCAAAGACTTTGTTCTCTTCCTTTTTCCAAAAACTGGAACATTTGTCTGACTTTACTTCCATAGCAATTATATCCATTTTCCGTTATTTGTCAAAGTATCTTGCAAACTGTGGAGAGAAGAGTATGGCAGAAACTACTGGACTAGAGATTGATCTTCCCAGGGAAGCTTTGAGACCAACCAGTTGGGGATTTTATAGCTATTTCCCTAAACTGGGACCTGGCTGATGACTTTGGAATCGGAGCTTTTGTGGACATGACTAAGAGATAGTGGTCTCCCAAACCAACTGCCTCTTTAAGTGCAAGGAAGGAGGGTATGGAAAGTTGGGGGTCCTGCCCAGCCCTCCTCTGCTACAACTTTATAAGGACTCACCCATAAGGCAGAGTTCCTGTGAAGGGTTTGATTTCCTGAGAAGCTAAGGTTATCGACAGGGTCCAGCCTAGGGAAGTTGATTGACAGGGTCCCCCAGCCCATAGTTTGGGAGACCTCGTAGGGTAGAGTTCTAAGTCACTCGGTTCTACCATGCCCCTTAGAATAACAGTCTTGTGGATTTGAGAGCTGTGGAAGGGACCTTGGAGATCGTCTGTGTTCATGGTTCTGCTTTCCTTCAAGGCTCAGCTCAGAAAGTCTTCCCTGATGCCAGACGCTAAAAGGGATCTCCCTTCATATTTTCCCCAAGTGCTTTGTCTGAATCTGCCCTTTGCTCCCACAATGCCCTGCTTCACAACATATGCATTTGTGTACATGTCCTAGACTCAACCTTGCCCCACCAAGGTTTTGCCTCATCATTGGCCAAGATTCCCCACGGGGAGAGATATAGCGGTCCCCTCTCCCACTCCCCACATCTGGTTAAGAATATCTGTGTGGCACCTGGCCGTGTAACCTTGAGCAAGTTACTTAACCCCAATTGCTTAGGGGCGGCCAGGTGGCTCAGCGAGTAAGAGCACCGGCTCCAGTGTTGGGACGACCTGGAGATCAAATCCCGGGCTCAGACACTCAGCACCACACCCAGAAATAACTGGCCGTGTAACCTTGAGCAAGTTACTTAACCCCGATTGCTTACAAAAAAAAAAAAAAAAAAGAATGTCTGTGTGGCCAGTTCCCTTGCATCCATTGCCCTTATCCAGTGATGCCTGGACCCTTCTTCACACAAAAAAAATGGACCCCTGGATTAGTGAACCTTGGGAAGAGGAGGTATTTAATATTCATTGAGCTGCCACCATATTCTAGGCATTGTATGTGTCATCAAGCTGATGCCCTGACCCTCGAGGAATTTGATGTTTGTCATAGAATAACAATATCTAATAATAACATAATAAAAGCTCAGTACATAAAGAGAGCTCCAAGGTTTATAAGACATTTATTTATTAGCACTTAAAGTTTACAAAGACCTTTCTCATCCTTTAATTCATTTGATTCAAGAATGGAGGGTGGGGAGGGAGATAGAAGGCAGGTGATATAATACCCATTTTGCAGATAAGGAAAACTGGGCCCGTGCAACATGAAATGACCTGTTCAACGTCTCCCAGCTGGTCGGTGGCAGAGTGAGGACTGATGTCTAGCTCTTTCCATCAACCCACTGTACATCCTGCCCACTTGAGAAACAGAGATTTCTTGCGTTTTCTGTCTCTGTCTGCCTGACTCTCCCTTTCCCAGTTCCACCCCAACCCGTGTTTATCACTGGTGACCGCATAGCCCTTTCAAAGTTCTGTCCCAAGGCATTGAAACAGCTCTGCCCCTGCACAATTAATTATAATTGCCTTTTAATTATTGGCGTTGTTCACTTTGTGCCTTGACAAAATGGGGCCGCTGTGTGATTTTGAAAACAAGACAGCCTGCAATCAGCATTTGGGGCTCATTTTGAAGACTTCACTGAGGCTGAAAAATCACCCGTTCTCTCAGCGTTCAGCAATGTGTTTGTTGGGAGCGCCCTCCAGCATTCCGGGAACTTGTGCTCATCTGGAAAGATTGGAGAATGCTCTTGGGGGTCTGATCATTAGGAAATTGAACTGTGTGTTTTCTCTGGAGCTGAGAAGCCGCCTTCTCTCTGGCTCTGGTGTGTGCGCTGCTGTTAGAGATTGCTTGGTCCTGGCATCTGAAGCAGATGCTTTGCTCCTTCCACTCTGTACATCCAAAGAATGCCTGGTGCTGTCCCCCCACGGAGAGAGAAAACTGGCCTTGGCTACTCAGTGTCTGCCTTCACAGAATACTGCCTCTGCCCTCTTCCATAATTCTGCGCTCATCTGGTCTCGATTTCCCCATCCGCAAATGAGAGGATCGCATTAGGTGGTCCCAAGATCTGTTCTAGCTATCCATGACCTAAAATGCCCCCTGGCTTTAACATTCTGTTTCCAAGGCCCTTCCTTCTCTAGTATTCTGTGTTCTAAGGGCCCTTCTAGTTCTGACATTCCATGTTCTAAGGCCTCTCTCCCATTTTAGACATTCTGTTCTTAGGGTCTTTCTAGCTCTGACATTTTGTGTTCCAAGGTCCTCTGAACTCTGATATTCTGTATTCTTAGGGTCCTTCCAGCTCTGACATTTTCTGTTCTAAGGCCCCTTCCAGTTCTGACATTCTGGGTTCTAAGGGCCCTCCCAGCTCTGACATTCTTGTTCTAAGGCCCTCCAGCTCTGCCTTTCTGTGTTCTAAGGTCCCAGCTCTGACATTCCATGTTCTGAGGGCCCTTTGAGCTCTGATATTCCATGTTCTAAGGTCTCTCTCATAGCTTTGATATTTAGCACTTCCCTTCTACCTACATGAACTTGGGCAGGTTACCTCCATCTGTAAGCCTCAGTAAAAGGAGAGGGTCAGAACATATGCTCTATAAGGCTGTCAGCCCCTTTGAGGCAGCTCCATCCACCCAGGGCAGGTGCAGGACATGCACACCCTCTCAGAAGGCAGAGCTAAGAAACAATGTACTGGAAGGTAGGAGATGGTGCAGTCATTCAAATCATTAGATTTGAAAGGGACGTCCCAAGTCCTTTAATCCATCCCCTTACTGACAGAAGGCTCAGGCCCATCAATGGGGGTGAGTCACTCAAGATCCCCCCCAGTGACTTTGTGGCAGAGTTGGGCCTGGATTCTTTTGGCTCCTCATCTAGAATTCTTTCCACCATACTGCTCCTCATCAGAATTTCTCTTTGTCATCTCAGCCCTCTAGAGCCCTATTGTGGGGACAGGAGTCAAGGATTTCTGGGAGTTGCTGCTTAGAGTTCTGGAACCTGACTCTGCCATTTTGCCAGCTGTGTGGCCTTGAGTAAGTCACAGCCTCCCTTACCTCAGTTTCCTCATCTCAGAAATGAGAGCGCTAGACCAGATGACCTCTGAGGGCCCTTCCAGCTCCAGATCTGGTGAACCAGACTCCCAGGACAGAAGCAGGAGTGCCAGCTTGGGGAAGGAAACCCGAAAGGAGCTTAGAACATGAAATGTTAGGGTTGGGAGGGACTTTAGAACATAGGGAAACAGAGGAGGGGAACCTTAGTGTGTAGGTGAAAGAGTATTGGACATGAAGTCAAGAAAGGCCTGGATTCAAATTTGGCCTCAGTCACTTACTAGCTGTGTGACCCTGGGAAAGTCACTTAACTTCTGTCTGCCTCAGTTTCCTCATCTGTAAAATGGGAATAAAAATAGCCCCTATCTCCCAGGGTGGTTGTGAGGATCAAATGAGATAATATTTTTTTCTTTTTTTGTTCATTTTTAGTTTTCAACATTCATTTCCACCAGATTTTAAGTTACAGACTTTCTCCCCATCTTTCCCCTACCCCCACCCCAAAATATCAAACCTACTGAATACCCTTTCCCCCAATCTTCTCTCTCTTATGTCCTCCCCCATGCCCCATCTAACTTTCTAGTAGGGCAAGATGGATTTCTATACCCCAGTGCCTGTGTATCTTGAGATAATATTTTTAAAACATGTTATAAACCTTGAAGTGCTATATAAATGCTAGTTATTATTAATGTAAAATATCCGACCTGGAAGGGACCTTAGAACTTAGCAGAGCCAGAAGGAGGTTTAGAATGCAGAAATGTCCAAGCCATGCAGGGAAAAGCTGATGCACGTTCTCCATCAGTAACTGCTGCTACGTTAGGAAATTGCTGCCCATTTCCAAAAGGATGTCTTTTGGCGGTTGTGCTGTCAACAGGTTGATGTGATGCGGTGGGTAGCTGACAGTCTGGTTGGGGTAGGGAACAGTCTAGTGGGGGGCTAGAGGATAGGCTGGTGGGTCCTGGCAGTCAAGTGTGCGGGAGATCCATTGGTAAACAGAACATGGAGACGCCAAAGTCAGTGACTCCCCAGTGCCTACCGAACCAGGACATGCCCAGGCTGAAATGAACTGACTGCAGTAGGACAGGGCACCCCCATTTCCAGAAGTCCCCATTGTGATCTCATCTCAGTCAGGACCAGGCTCTTTTTGCAGCTGTCTCAGAAATGTCTGTTTCCCCGGGGAGTGAATAAGACCTTTGCAGTTTCTTTTCATTTTTCCTTCCTCATAACCATTGTCCCTCTTGCTCTTAGGACTCCATGTCTGCTTGGCCCAAGTCCACACACTGATCAATGCTTGGCTGTGTGGGAGCCTTGTTGGATAGATCCAAGACTGTGTTGTCATCTGCTTCCTTTGTGACTTCAGGGATTGAGACTTCTCCAAACCATTGTCCCCTGGTGTGATCACCCGTGTAGCTAGGAAAGTCTCCCCAGAGAGGGCTGGGCCCTGAAAAAATCAGTGTATGGGGTCGCATTCCTCCTTGCCTTCTTTTCCTTAGCAACCTTTCAGGCCTCAGGGACCAGCTTTCTTATTAGGGCCTTCCAACTACCCCAGACATGTTTTATAGAATCGATTCATAGGATCCTGGAAAGTTCTTATGGGATGATCATTATCTCACTTGCAGCTTCAGTATTAAAATAGTAATTTTATATGATCTAGAGAATAAACTTACCCTAGAAATAAGCCACTGAAAATGTGATAATATAAGAACTATGGACTTGTCAGAATATAAACTGTTGGAGCTGGGAGTAGCTTTAGAACACAGAATATCACAGCTGGACGGGACAGACTGTCAGCGCTTCAAGGGCTCTTAGAACATAGACAGGGGTGGAGAACCTGAAGGATGTCAGGACTGGGAGGGCCCTTAGAACACAGGAAGTCAGGACAGGGAGGGCCCTTAGAACAGAGAATGTCAGGGCTGGAAGGAACCTTAGAACATACAATATTTTTACAGCAAAAGGGTCCTTTAGAGTGTATATTATTAAATCTATTAAAGACTGAAGGATGTTAGAACATTGAGCCTCAAAACAGGAAAGAAACTTAGAGGTCATCTGATCCTTTCATTTTTCAGCTGAGGAACCTGAGGTGCCCAGACTAATTAATTGCATCACCAGACTGCCTTCCTGGCCCAGTGTTCTTCCCCTTCACCATGGCAGAGAAATGCTGGGCCTTGTGGAAATGCCTGTGTCTGATCTCTCAAGACTTTTGTGCCTCTCACACAATGATTGGTGGCCAGAAAACCCTGCTGTAGAAGGCTGTGTGATTTTTAAAAATCCACTTTCCGGGTCATTTCCATCATCACCCTGTGGCAAATGTGTCCCCAGCCCGGCTTTGGGGGAGGGGCCAAGCCTGGCCTGTGCAGTGGAGGGGGCTTTGTGGGCCGTCTCCTGGAATTAAAGCCATTAGTGGGGCTCTGGGAGTTCTGCAGTTACAAGCTCCTCCCCCCAGGCCATCCCCCCTAAGTGTTTTTCTGGAGCCCACAGTGCTCAGCCTGGCATGTATCCCTTTGCTAAGAGGATTGCTCTCACAAACCCTGGCAGCATCATTAATTCCCTGAGGCACTGGGGTAGATAAAAACCATTGGCTGGAAGTTTATTCTTTTTCCTGGTCAGGGGGAGCAGGGCATGGTGGGGGCGGGGAGGCACTAAAGTCCATCTTAGGAGAAAGTGCACCAAGGGGCACAGGTCACTCCTCTTCCCAGGACCCCTTAATGAAGACTAGACTACTTAGCTTGGCCTTCAAAGCCATCTGTAACCTCATCCCTGGCTGCTCCCCTCAAGAGTTCTAGGCCTCAGCCAGACTGGATTATTCACTGTACCGTCCCCCACCCCCAATCCCCCCAACCCAAACATCCTTAGCTGTTTTGAGTCTAGGCCTTAAAGGCCCCTTCCAACTCCGGGAGACTTTGATCCTCTCTCCATCCCGTAGGGCCACTTGGTACAATCTTGCTGGTTTTTCAAGGCCAGTTCCAATGCTAATTAATTCCTCCTGGAACCCATCTCTGGTTTTTACCTCTCAACAGGGATGGATTTTTCCTGCCCCAATCCATCATATAGTACTTTGTGTCTCCTTTATTTGCTTACCATGTTCTGGTTGGTCTATAATGTCTTCCCCAAGTCTCAGTTTTCTCACCTGTATAATGGGGATAATAATGGTATCTTCCTTACAGGATTGCTATGAGGCTTGAAGGAGATAATATATATAAAATGGGTCATAAATCTTAAAAAGTGTTATATAAAAGGCAACTATTATTATTCTAATACTTTTTTCATAGCCATTTTGTGTGTGTTGAATTCTCCCACTAGAATGTAAACTCCTTGAGAATAGGCAGGTCTGTGGGAGCTAGAATGCTGGACTGGGAGTCAGAAAGATGTGTTTGAGTCATGCTTTGGAGAATTAGTCGCTGTGTAACTCTGGGAAAGTCATGTGAACTCTCTGGGGCTGTTTCCTCTTCTGTTAAAAGAGGGTGGGGCAGCTAGGTGGTGGTAAAGTGAATAGAGCACAGGTCCTGAAGTCAGCAGAAATCTGAATTCGAATCCAGATTCAGACACTTACTAGTTGTGTGACCTTGGATCACTCAACCCCATTGCCTCTAAAAAGGGTGGGGGGGATTGAACTCAGTGGCTTCTAAAGCCCCTTCCTGCTATAATTCTTAGATCCCAGGAACTTATCCTGTCTTGTTTGTCAGGAGCAGATTGTCTGCACACAGTGGGCACTTAATAACAGTTCACTTTTCTTTAGATTTGACCATTGACTAACCAGCATCTTTACAGCACCCCTCTGAGAGAGAATTATCACCACTCTATTGCTGAGGAAACAAAGGCTCAGAGAGATCACATAACTATTCAAGGCTGTAGGCCAGAGGATTCAATCAATCAACATTTATTAAACACCTACTATGTGCCAGGCTCTGGCCCTCCCAGGTCTGCAGCTCCAGGTGTAAGACTCTGCCTGGGGACAGCTGTGAATATGCTAATATTGATGCTAAATGAAGTCTGCTTGATAAGCTGGCTACCTGGCAAATATGCCAGCTGAGGCTTAATAATCAAACGTTGTCAGCTGGTTGTTGCAGTGATGCCTGGCATCTGGAGAGGACGATGGACCCTGGAATGTTTGGTCCTGGTCATTGTGCCTTGCCTGGGGGGTGTAGGGGTGGGGTGGGGGCGGCAGGGAGAAGCACTCTGCTAGGGATCTGAGCTCCCATGGCCCAGGGCCGTCGCTGACCTTAGCCTGTTTGTCTGCAGAAACCCAAGGCCCAGCATGGGCTGAGCTGCAGCCCCTGGCCACACCCTCCCCTATTCCCCAGCCTCTGGACCTCCTGCTCCTTGGGGATGGCCTGCTCCTTGGGGATGGCCCGCTCCCTGGGGATGGCCCACTCCCTGGGGATGGCCTGCTCCCTGAGGATGGCCTGCTCCCAGGGGATGGCCCCCAGCTAGCAGCATAGCTGTGTCCGTGTGGGGGCCCTCTTTGCTCTAGGGGACAAAGAGTTCGAACAGAGGTTTCCTGGGTAGTTATGTCTCTTCCTGTCATCCTGCACCCAGAGCAATCCCAGGCACGTGTACCCAGCACTTCCCACTGGCTCAGATCAGCCTGGTTTGTGCACAGATCCTTTCCAGCCCAGGCTGAGCTGTGCTGGTTATTAGTGGTGGATGCTCTGCCTCCAGCCAATCCCAATGCATTCTCAGTACAATCCTCCTAATAGTGCTAAGGAGAAAGAAGTGACTCATTAGAATAATAATGACGATAACTAACATTTGTGTAGTATTCGGGGTTTGCAAAGCTCTTTGCATATATTGCCTCATTTGAGCCTTACAACAACGCTAAGAGTTAGGTACTATTGTTGTTCCCACTTTACAGATGAGGAAACTGAGGCAGGCATGAATTAAGTGACTTACCCAGGGTCCGCAGCTAATAAGCAACGGAGGTAGGATTTGAACTCATGCCTTCCTAGGTTGCACAGTGAGTAGAATGCTGGGGTCTGCAGTCTCAGGAAGACTTGAGTTCAAATCCAGCCTCAGACACTTAGTAGCTGTGTGACCCTGGGCAAGTCACTTGACCCTGTTTGCCTCAGTTTCCTCATCTGTAAAATGAGCTGAAAAAGGAAGTGGCAAACCACTCCAGCATCTCTGCCAGGAAAACCCCAGAAGGGGTTACACGGGGTTGAGCATGGCTGAAATGACCAAACAAGGACAACAGCTTCCTGCCTCTGGGTCCAGATCTCCATCTCCCACACCACCACGTGGTAGTCACAGGGTTAGAGATTTAGTGCTGCTGAGGGCCTCTGCCCCAACCCCCTCGTCTTCTAGAGGCACTGGTTGAGGTGAGACAGGTGGTGCATGGCAGAGTCAGCATTAGAAACCTGTCCTCTGACTTCCTCAGTCCGAGGGCCTTCCCTCTGGGACTCTCCAGGTTCAGACATAGCTTTTTGTGTATTGTCCCCTCCTTGGACTATGAACTCCCTGAGGGCAGGAACCCTCTCTTGTCTTTCTTCCTATTCCCAGCACTTGGCTCAGTCAGAGCTTGGCATGTAGTAGGTGCTTAATAAATGCTTGTCGGCTTGACTGGACTAAAGCTGGGGTTCTTTGCACAGTACCATGTTGCTTCCTATCTTCTGCCCCACCCCCAGGTGGCCAGGAAATCCTAAGGGGAAACTAAGCACCTGCAAACTCCTCCTGGGAAGGAGTGCTGCTGTGAGCCATGGGGAAAAGCGTGAAGTTCTGTAGGGAACCAAAGCCACATCAAGGGGTCACAGATTCAGAACCAGAACGGACCTCTTGAGACCATGGCTTCCCCACCCCTGCAGGGGCACTACCATATTCCTGGCCCTCAGGCTCACAACCTAGGTGTCTCCCTCAACAGACTCCTCACTGTCTCTCATCCCCCATATCCAAGCTGTGGCCAAGGCCCACTGATTTCACCTTTGCAACATTTCTCGAATATGCCCTCTTCTCTCCTCCAATAGTGCTATGACCGTAGTGGAGACCCCCATCACCTCACATCTGGACTGTTGTAACAGCTTTTGGAGGGCTGCCTGCCTCAAGTCCTCCCCACTCCAATCTATTCTCCATTCAGCTGCTACAGTGATTTTCCTAAAGCTCTTGTAACCCCGCTGCTCAATAAACTCCAATGGCTCCCCATCACCTCCAGGATCAAACACAAAATCCTCTGTTGGGCATTTAAATCCCTGCATAACTTGGCCCCTACCCCACCTTTCCAATCTCATTTCACCTTGTGCTCCCAAACACATCCGATGACACTGGTCTTACCTTGTGCAAGACACTCCATCTCCTGACTCAGGGTATTTTCTCTGGCTATCCCCTTGCCTGGCATGCTTTCCCTCCTCCTCTTGTCCTCCTGCCTTCTTTCTAGTCTCAGCTAAAATCTCACCTGCAAGAAGCCTTTCCTGGTCCCCCTTAATGCTAGTTTCTTCCCTCTGAGATCACCCTAGGTCTATATATATAATGTACATATGTGTATGTGTCTATGTGTGTATTTCTCTCAAATACACACACACACACATCACACACACACACACACACACACACACACACACACATATATATATATATGTCTTGTTTTTACACAGCATGTTATCTGGGCAGCCAGGTGCCACCCTAGTGCACAGAGCATTGGGCTTGGAATTAGGAAGACTCATCTTCATGAGTTCAAATCCTACCCAAAACACGTATTAGCTGTGTGACCCTGGGGAAGTCATTTAACCTCTGTCTGCCTTAGTTTCCACATCTGTAAAATGAGTTGGAGAAGGAAATGGCAAACCACTCTAGTTTCTCTGCTGACAAAACCCCAAATGGGGTGTAGCGGCAAGCACCCCAAGCGTCCTCAGGGTTTGCCGCCACCACAGGTTCTTGGATCTGCTTTGTTAAAGGAAAGCAACTCAAAATGGGTTAACAAGCTTACTTTAATCAGTCAGACATATATCGTTTACCTTGTTCAGGAGAAAAGGTCAGCACCCTGAACCTCAAAGTATACAGGCATAATTATCAAGACAGAAATATCAAGTAGACAGATTTCCAAACTGTGCAACCATTACATCCATACCCAGTCAACATCTGGGTTTCCACATTCTGGGTTTTTCAAAGCCGGGGGACTCTCAACAACGGCTTCCCAGAATTCAGATCAAATCACAGAATACTTCTCAAAGTGAGTCCCAAAAACAAAGCCACACATCAGGGCTTATATAGCCTTCTCCTGGCTCAGAGAATGTAACAACCTTATTGACTCACTGGCCAATCAAGAAGTATCTACTGAAAAACAAGCCTCCCCCACCCCAGGCTTCAGGTGCACATTAGCCTAGGGGCAGGGAAGATCTTTAAAACTTACATTCTTATTACATGGGGTCATAGACATGACTGAAATGACTGAAAATTTTCACCCACTAGCTCCTGAGGCAGCAGCCCATTTGGGATAGTTCTAATTCTTGGGAAGTTTTTCCTTACTCTGAGCTAAAATCTGTCTCTCCATAACTTCCACTCATTGATACTAGTTTTGTCATGTTGGGACAATAATAATAGCTACCATTTATATAGCACTTTAAGGTCTACAAAGTACTTTACAAATATTATCTCATTTGATCCTTACAACACTCCCAGGAGGTATTAATTCTATCATAATAATATCATATTATTATTATTAAAAAGAAAGCTATGATTATTCCCATTTCACAGATGAGAAAACTGAGGCAGGCAGATTGAAGTGACTTCTCCGGGGTCACACAGCATCTAAGTGCCTTACAGAAGGATTTGAACTCTGATCTTCCAGATTCCAAGCCTGTGCTTTATCTACTGCTCAGCATGTCTAATCTACTACGTCTCCCAGAAGTCTTCTCTTCTATTGGCTAAACAGTCCCAGTTCCTTCAGTAGATCCTCACATGGTATGATCCTGAGGCCCTTCATCAACTTCACCATCCTGGTCACTCTTCTGAAGATGCTTTTCAGCTTGTCAATATGCTTCCCTAAATGTGGTACCCAACACTGGACACAACCCTCCTTTAATAAACTTCCTCCCCTCCTCCCTCATCCTTATCATCTTGTGAGATGGTGTGCATATTTCAAAACCCCTTCCAGTTATTACCAAATTCTTTCTTTGGGTGTTAACAGGTGATTTTAACTCAAGTTGTAATTGGGTGATGACCTTGTCTCTGACTCAGAAGGAACTTTGGAGAATGGAAGTTAAGCCCCTGGAACATGTAAATGTTTCTTGTTTGAAGGAAGGGACTCTGACAATGCAGAGATGATTAGTAAGGGATACTGATGAGGGAGGCATTGAGGAGTGCTGCAAAGGTTTGGAATTAAGAGACCAAAAGACCTAAGGACAAGTCCCTCCGTTTAAATACTAAGTATGGTCATCCTGGCATCAAAAGCTTCCAGGGTCATTGGAAAGACATTTGAGAACCTTTTAGCCCTGGAAGAATGGGAAGTGATTTCTATCTAGCCCTCTCTTTCTTTCTTTCTTTCTCTTCCTTCCTTCCTTCCTTCCTTCCTTCCTTCCTTCCTTCCTTCCTTCCCTCTTTCCTTACTCTTCCTTTCTTCCTTCCTTTCTTTCTTCCTTTCTTTCTTTCTTTTTCTCTTTCTTTCTTTCTTTCTTTCTTTCTTTCTTTCTTTCTTTCTTTCTTTCTTTCTTTCTTTCTTTCCTTTCTTCCTCATTTATTTTTTTCTCTCCCCCACCTCCCAATGCCAATGATTCACATCTCAAAGTGGGTTGGAGATGGAAGAGTCTGAGTTAACAAGCCCCTGGCTCCAGTCAGACTTAGGGGTTGGGTTTCTTTTGCTCTGCTTTCTGCTTTTTCCTAGTGTTACTGGACAGCACCTCAGAATTGTAGACCACTGTCCTCTTTTCTAGTTCTGCTGCTGTCTTCCATGCCTGGAATTCTCTCCTTCCTCATTTTCACCTCCCAGTTTCCCTGCTTGCTTTAAGTTTCAGCTAAAATCCCATGTTTTGCAGGAAGTCTTTCTCCATCCACCTTCACTTTACTGCTTTCCCTCTGTTGATTAGCTCCGATTTATCCTGTATTTATCTTTTCTTTGTATGTAGTTATTTGCATATTATCTCCCCTATTTGCCTATGAGCTTCATGAGAGCAAGGCCTGTCTTTTGCCTTTTTTGTATCCCCAGTGCTTAGCACAGTGCCTGGTATATAGTAGGTGCTTGATAAATGCTTTTGACTGACTGACCAAACCTTGTCTGTTCCTAGCTGAACACCTTTCCACTTAAAGTACCATGGAGCGTTGGTGATGGTGGTCTTAGTTTTTTGTTTTGATGGTAATACCTTTCTTGGAACTCATACTCACAGGTTGAATATACAGAGAGTACTGACTACTACTTTCAGGGTTTTTGGGGTAACCTTGGAGGTGACTACAAACCCTACTGGCGTGCTTCCCATCAACCATTGTCAAGTAGTTTCAGTTAACTCATAGCAAAGGCATTTATTAAACCAATATAGCAAGAACAGGAGTTTCAAAAACATTTCTGCTAAAAGTTTGGAATTCCCTCTTTCACAAATCAACACAAGGTCTATGCGAAAAGTGGGCTCAAGCTTAGAGTATGGTGGTAATGAAGCACACATGGATTGAATGGATGTGGCAAAGAGGTCACTCACAACTCCTGGTACTAGAAATCCTTTCTCCCATAGTGAAGCCTTAAGTTGGCTTCTGTGTGTCTATCAGCTCCTTTCTGGAGGAACTATGTCTTCCCTGTCCCATCTCTTCAATATCAGGTGAATATATTTTTTGCTACTTGGATCAGTCTCTTTAAATGATATGGTCAATGGATGTGAAATGGGAGAGGGAGAGAGGACAGAGGACAGAGGGGAGGGAGGGAAGGAGGGAGAGACAGAGAGAAACCCTTTCTTCCCACCCCCAAGAGAAACTTTCAGTATCTGTCTCTGTCTTTCTATCTGTCGGTCTGTCTGTCTCTCTCACTCTCTCTGTCTCTGTGTGTGTCTCTGTCTCTCTCTCTCTGTCTTCCCCCTCCCCAACTTTTAAATTGGAATTCTTCACCACTGAATTAGCCAATCGCTGAAATCTGTTCCACTATTTAAAGCTCACAGAGGTGGATAGTTTGTTTGCTTAGCCAATCAGCTGTTCCTGTCTTCATCCAGTTAATGAACTTCGAGCCTCACAAAGAGATCACAGGGCGTGGTCCATATTGTTTATACATTTAAAACATGATTCTCCTATGTCATTATATCAGTGGAGATAGGGGAGAGTGGAGAACTCCTTTCTTTACATTTTAAGGATTTTATGGATGCTTTTAATAGTGCTTAAGAATAATGAAGTACCAGATCTATAACACAAAGTGGTAATCATCAAAACAATTTGGTGCTGGTTAGAAAATAAAGAAGTTGATCAGTGGAACAGATTAGGTGCGCAACATACATCAGTAAACAAACACAGTAGCTTGTGTTCAATTAACCCAAAGACCCCAGTTACTGATATAAAGTCTCATTAGTCAACAAAAACTGTTAGGGAGACTGGAAAGTAGTCAGACAGAAATTAAGTATAGATCAACATTTCACAGGCATATACCAAGATAAAATCCAAATGGAGATATGATATATTATAAAAAGATGGCATCATAATTTAGAGGAGTAAAAAAAGTGACTTTTCGTGTCTGGACAGGGGAAGAACTTAAGACCAGACAATAGAGAGGATCACAGAAGATAAAGGGGACAGTTTTGAATAAAATTTAAAAGTTTTTTCCATAAACAAAACCAATGAAGTTAAAATTAGAAATCAAACAAACAAATAACTGGGGGAAAATATTTACAGCATGTTTCTCTAATAAATATCTCATTTCCAAGATATGGAAGGAATGGATTCAAATTTAGAAGAACAAGAGCCATTCCCCAGTAGAAAAATGGTCAGAGGATATGAGCAGGCAGGAAGGAAAAAATCAAACTACCAACAATCATATTTTTAAATGCTCTAAATCATTAATAATCATAGAAAGTAAATTAAAGCAACTCTGAGGTTCCACTTTACACTCATCAGATTGGCAATGATGGCAAAAAAGGAAAATGACAGATGTTGGAGAGGCTGTGGAAAAATAGGAACATCAATGCATTGTTGGTAGAGATGGGAATTGATCTAGCCATTCTAGAAAATAATTTGGAACTATTCTGAAGAAGTCATACATACCCTTAGACCTAGTGATACTGTTACTAGGCATACATCCCAGAGAGATCAAAGAAAGAAAAAAAGGCATATACAAAACTGGAAGCTAAGAGGGTAACCACCTATTGGGGAATGTCTGAGCAATTTGTGTATTTATGGTATATAAATGAAATGGAATAGTATTGTGCTATAAGAAATGACAAAATGGACTGTTTTTGAGAAAACTGAGAAGACCTGTTTGAACTGATTCAAAGTCAAGTGAACAGAACCAGGAGAAAAAAAAGTATACAATAACCACATTACAAAGAAAAACAATCCTGAAAGACTTTAAACTCTGATCAATGTAACACTAAATCATGCTGCCGGGAGACCAGAGATGAAGCACATTGCCCACATCTCGACAAAGAGATGGTGAACACAAAATGCAGAACGTAACATTTTTTTTTAACTGGCCAGTGAAGAAATTTGCTCTGCTTGATTATACATATGTATAAAGGTTTTCTTTTTCTTTTTCAATTTTATTCAGTGGGACAGGGTATAGGGGAAATAAGAGGGAGAAAAATTAAAAATAAATATTATAATAAAAAATAAAAATAATGGAAAATCAATGAACATTTGCAGAACATAGAATTCTTCTGCTAAGATGTCTTAAATTTATCCCGAGGGGCTGGTGCTGTTTCTGCACCAACAAGTCCCCATCCCATGTAGCTCATATTCAGTTGGCCTCCCATGAGGTTTGCCCCACCATCTTGCCTTAGTGGAAGTCCTCAGTTTATCCTCTCCCAATCTGCCACTCAATCCCTACTCTCTGCTCATTATTATTGTCTCAAAGCTCGAGAATATTTGTATAGTTTGACCCAAATTGATTGCATCCTCAGTTGCCTTTCCTCTAAACAAGGAAATACCAGATGGAAGTGAGGAGAGCTTTGGATTTAAGAGTCAAGAACTAAGTGCTAATTTTCTTAGCTATTCAGGGAGGTGCATTGGGAAGATGTTGGATTGGAAATCAGAGGGCCTAGGTTTAAATATTTCCTTTAGTACTTATGACCTTTGTGATTTTAGGTAAGCCACTGACCTCTTTGGCCTCAGTTTCCTGCTCTGTAAAATTAGAGCTCTGGGGCCCTTTTCAGTTCCAAATCTAGGATTCTATGACCTTGGGCAAGTCCAAGGCAATGACAACCATTTCTAAAGTGTCTGTCACTGGACACTCAGCTGCCAAAGTCTGACCATGTCACCCCACTATTCATATTCTAGTGGTTCCCCATTACCTCCAGAATTAAATACAAAATCCTATCATCTAAAATAAAAACAAAATCCTTTGGTGTTCAAAGCTCACACAGCCTGGCCACTTATTGCCTCATCAGTCTTTTATACTCAGCTCCCTTCCGTGCATTCTACAATATGGGGCCACAGGTCTCCTCACTGTTCTTCATGAAAGGCCTGCCATCCCAACTCCATGCTTTTGTCTGCTATGTTTGGAATACTCTGTCTCCATCTCCTAGTTTCTGTGACCGCCTTCAAGACTCGACTCAGATGCTACCTTTTGCCTCTCCAGGACCTTCCAGTCTTCTCTTTGATATTCCCTTCGAGATGACCAGATATACTCTCCATATATCTTATATGTCCCTAGTAATTTACATGTGGCTTCCCCACTTAGAATGTGAACTCCTGGAAAATAGGGTCTGAGACTGGCTTTTTTTTGTCATCCCTAACCAGTGTTTGTCACAATGCCTGGAACATAATAAACACTTAATAAGTACAATAGTAAATGGGTTGGTCACTGTACTAGGTACTGAGAACATAAAGATACCCCCCCCCCAAAAAAAAGAAGATTCCTGATCTCAATTCTTAGAACTAGTCTGAGCAGTAGGCGCTTTTATTATCCCTGTTTTTCAGTTGCAGAAACTGAAGCAAACAGAAGTTAAATGACTTAGCCAGGGTCACCTAGCTAGTAAGTGTCTAAGGCTAGATTTGGACTCAGGTCTTTGTGACTCTGGGACCATTAATTTATTTACTAAGACACCTAACTGCCTCCTAGTTGGTATATTTAAGGTTTATTCTACCAAAAAAAAATGGAACCTGCTTCCTGGGGCAGCCAGCAAACGAGATGCAGTTGAATTTAGGCAAGACACCTCCTAGGCCTCTCATGCCTAATGTGCCTCCCTGGGTAACCTTTTGTCTCAAGTGAAAGGATTTCTAAGTGCATACCTGGACCACATCCCACCAAGATGTTGTGAGATGAACGGAGGGAACAATTAGGAACATGAGAATGGGAGGGGAAGTCTTGCCAACTAATCTATCAGGCTCTCTTCCACTCTGTGAGTCATAGAGAGATCCATTGCTAGGGTGCTGTTTAGAAGGGAAAATGTCACAGGAGGCGTTGCCTTCTGACTTTCCTCCATTACGAGGTCAACATCAGGACAAGAGCTTGGGGTCTGGCTCAGTCCCTGCTGATTTTCTGTAATGAAATACAAGACTCTGTCCCCTGAATCCTCATGGGATCTAAGGGGAATATGGAATTACATTTTTAAAAATTCCAGATGGACATCAAACAATATACCAAAACTAGCCTCAAGACATATTCTACTATGCAATAAGCATTCATTCTTTCATTTATTCACTCACTTACTCAAGTCAAACCAGATTTTGGAGGACCTTAAATGCCAGGCTAATTTGTAATTTATAGTTTATCTAGAGACAAAAGGGAGCCACTGAAAGTTTTTGAGTGGGATAGAGGGTGGAGAGATGGTCAGACCTGTATATTAGAAAGATTATTTTGACAGTTGTGTAAAGAAAGAATAGAGTGGAAAGGGGAGGGGAGGGAAGGGACTAGAAACAGAGAGACCAGATAGGAGGCTGTTTCATTCCAGGTAAGAAAGGAAGAATGGTCTGAACCAAATATAGACTAAATTTATTTAAGATCCTGATTCCAAATCCCTCATGATTTCTTCATCACTGGAAATCAGAAAAGGGAAAGCTGAATAACTTTCAGGGATTATTGATGTTGAATGAAATGGGATGTTAAAGGGGGAATTTTTGTTCAGGTACCAGCTGGACCAGATGACTTGAAGTAGATAGAATGTGGTAGATCTTGGGTCTGAGGACCTGGGTTTTAGTCCCATGTCTATTACTTGATGGCTGTGCATCTTGGAGCAAGTCCCCTTTGCCTCTCTGGGTCTCAGTCTCTTCATCTGTAGAATCACAGAGTTGGGCTAAATGATTGGTAAGGTCACCTGAAATGTAAATTCTCTGACTGCTAAGATTCATTCAAGCTGTACGACTTGATGCTGCTAACCTCTCAGGATGAGAATTTGTAGTTTGGATTTCTGATCAAGATGAATTATTAGTATTTGACTTAGCAGAGACTCCAAGAAAAATAGGGGTTTGACAGATCAATTAGGATCACAGAATGATAGATGGAGAGTTGGAAGGGCCATCAGAAGCCATCTACCTTAATTCCCTTCTTTTTCAGATGAGGAAACTGAGGCCCCAGAGAAGTAGAGGCACTCAGCAGTTGTTTCCATATCTGTTTTATCTGAGGCAGCAGAATTGAATGATGCACAGGCCCAGTGCTGACTGATCTCTGACCCCAACATTCCACTGAACATTCCTGGACCTCATCTTCCCCAGCTTTGAAAGGGCAGAATTAAATGTGATACTTTAATGCACTGATTAAAATCTCAGAATGTTAGAGGTGGGAGGGACCTTAGAGGTCATCCAGTTCAACCCCTTCCTGAAGTTAGAATTCCTTATGCCAAATCCCCAAGTGGTCCTGCTAGTGCTTGGATACCCACTGGGACGGGGAGCTCACTTCCTCACAAGGTGGCCTTAGTTTCTTTGTGGGACAATTCTTCTCAGTATATCTCTTACTCCCTCTAATGTCTAACCCATCCATCTTAGTTCTTTCACAAAAAATAATTCAACTTCATCTTCTATGTGTTTGTTGTTGTTGACTTGTATCTGACTCTTTGTGATCTCATGGGAGTGATGCCAAGGAGGGACACTTTAGTCCTTAAAGCTACGGGGATGCCCCATCTAAGAACAATGGCAGAGTGGAGGTGATAGGGCTTGTGGTTCCAGAACTGGGGGGAGGATGAGGAAGCAAACAATCAAGTAAAGGAAGTCATCAATTAGGACAGTGCATGTCCCAGATGGAAGTCCCTTCAGGACACAGTCTCCGATGTGGCTGATGGATTGGCTGAGGGAGTTGTAGGGGAGACAAGGAAGAGGAAGGAAATTTAGAGCTGGAAGGGGCTACTCTGGGTGTGAAGGGCTATTAGCACCTATTTAGGGAGGCCACATGCAGTATGTATAATCCATAAGGGTAGATAGTTCTAACGCCCAAAAGTCATTTCTATTTGAATTTTTTGGATGGGTTTTCATGCTGACCTTTTAAGTATGAGAATACTTAATATTCTGGGAATTCACTCCAAAAGAGAAATAATGAAGCCACACGAGGAAGGCCTGACTCAGAGGAGTCTGGGAAGCTGCCCAGTTTCTTGCTGCTGCCCACTCCTCCACCCAATTCCACTCCTCTTTGCCTCTTATCCCAGGCTGGGAATAGACTTCTCCCACCCAGACAAGTCCATCCTTTTACAGAAAGACTGCAGGCAGGCAGGGGCCAAGCCCTCAGGCAGCCAGCTGGAAGCCTCACCTGGGCTGTCTTCTGTGAAAGGTTCCTTCCTGGTTGGCACTTCCCCCCCAGGGTTGCTGAGGATGGGATGGGGCATCCCCTCTGCCTCTGCAGATTCCTCTAAGAATCCAGGTATCGCTTGACTAGCTATAGGACCTTGAGGAAGACACTTACTCTCTTTCAGACCCTGGAAAACAGAATAATACGGTGTTCTCCTTCCCTCACAGATAGGTAGTCAGGAAAATTCAAGCCAGAGGGCAGTTGTGAGGAAGGTATTTTATAAATCTTTGACTTCTCTAGATATGGGAGCTCATAGGATTATAGATTCCAACCTAGTCATTTTATTGTTTTTTAGTTGTTTCATTCATGTCTGACTCTTCATGATCCCATTGGGGTTTTCTTGGCAGGTACTGGAGGGGTTTGCCCCTTCCTTCTCCAGCTCATTTTACAGATGAGGAAACTGAGGCAAACAGGGTGAAGTGACTTATCCAGGGTCACATAGCTAGTAAGTATCTGAGGCTGGATTTGAATTCAGGGACCTCTGGCTTGATGATCTATCCACTGCTCCACCTAGTATAGGCAAAATAAATGCAAGATAATTGGGGCAGAGGGGAGTGTGGCTCTAGCCATTGGAGGAATCAAGGAAGGCTTCTTCTCATAGGACATAATGCTTGAGCTGAGCTTTCTCTGATGAAACCTAGAACCTCAGAACTGGAAGAAACCCCAATGGTCATCCGGTCCAGTGTTCTATCTGATCCTGAAAATGGTTGTCAAGCCTCAGTTTAGTAACAGTGACTCACCACCTCCTGGGGCAGCCCATTTCCTTGTTGGCACCTCTGACTGTTACATTAAGTCAATATCTGTTTCCTTTTAATTCCTACCAGATTCAATCCAACTCAGCAAGTGCATAGCAAGTAAGTGCTGTGCTGGGGATATAGAGACAAGATGGAAAATGTCTGCCTTCAAGGATCTTACATTCTACTGGTCCTAATCCAACCGTCTGAAACAATATACAAGCCTCCCTCCCTCTTCCACAGAATGGATGCCATCTTGCACAGGACTCTTCCTCCTTTTTGTGCCAATTATCTCTGCTCCCAATTATCCCCCTGCTGTATACATGCACCACCCTCTTGGTCTAGTTCCACGGCATGATGTGTGACATTCTAGGATCTTGGTGTATATTTAGTTGTAATCCTTCTTGATCTGACTCGGAGGCTGCCTCTTCCATATAGACATTCCTGATCCTTCCCTTCCCCTCTTCATCTCTGTCAGTTGAATGTTAATGTTCCCTTCAGCCTCACACTGTTCTAGAACATTTTGTCTGTACTTGTCCCTTGGCATCATCCCATACAACTTTCTATTGTATTTATTGGTATAAGTCATAGCTGCCCCCATTAAATTAGGAGCTCCTTGAGGGCCGGAACTACATTATTTTACATCTCCCTAAAGTTAAACACAGAGTCTGACACATAGTAGGTGCTTAATAAATGTGTTCTTGAATAGAGGAGGCAGAAGGTCAGAAAAGGGACAAGAGCTTATGAAACTGTCATCTGACCACTCAAGTAACCTAAAGAAACTCCCTCCTGTACATTCTTTTTTTAAAAAAAATTTAAAACATTTTATTTGATTTTTTTGCTTTTTGGAGGGGGGAAGGCTAGGTAATTGGGGTTAAGTGACTTGCCCAAGGTCACACGGCTAGTAAGTGTTAAGTGTCTGAGGCCCAATTTGAACTCAGATCCTCCTGACTATGCCACCTAACTGCCCCACTTCTGTACATTCTAAACAGGGCAAAGTTCAGAAGAGCTCCTTGGGTGACATCCTGGGTCTTGGATTCTACCTTCACTCTGGCTTCAGAGGGAGCCAGCTGCTACAAGAAGCTTAAGATCACCCTTGATTTTTTTAAGGGTGAAAAAAAAGTTTGGATATTTTTTCAGAGATATGGTGGAAAAGGAAGCGAATGAACTGCAGTCAAGTTGCTATTTTTTTTGTCCCTGCAGGAGGCCTTGGTGGGGCCACAATCATTGATGCCTTAGACACTCTGTATATCATGGAGCTGGAGGACGAGTTCCAAGAGGCCAAAAACTGGGTGGAGAAGAGCTTTGACTTGGATGTGGTGAGTTGTAGAATCTTGTATGTCAAAGCTCAAAGGGGCCCTAGGACAGACAATGGTGGAACCAAGAATATCATGGCTGGGAGGGACCTTAGAATACAAAATGTCAGGGCACGGAGGGCCTAGAACATGGAATGTCATAACTTAGAGACTCTAGAACACAGGCTGTCAGAGGTGGGACATTAGAACATGACATGTCAAAACTGGAAGGGCCCTTGGGCATAGAATGTCAGATCTGGAATGAGCTTAAGAACACAGAATGTCAGAACTAGAAAGGACCTTAGAACCAAGAATGCCAGGACTGGGAGGGACCCTGGAACACAGAATGTCAATACTAGGAGGGACCTTAGAACATGGAATGTCAAATGTGGAATGGGCCTTAGAACATACAATGTCAGAACTGGGAGGGGTATTAGAACACAGAATGTCAGAGTTGGAAGATATCTTAGAACATAGAACATTTGTACTGAAAGAGACCTTGAAATATAGAACACTAAAATTCAGAATGTAAAAACCGGAAAGAACTTTAGAAGGGAGAATGTGAGAGCTGGAAGAAATCTTAGACTCCATCTAGTCCATCCCTCTCCTTCTACAGAGAAGGAAACAGGCTCAGAGACAAGAGATTGATCAAGGCCATGTGAAGAGTGAGAGGCGGAGACAGAAACTTAAACTCAGGGTTTCTTTCCCAGCCTGGTTCTCTTTCCTTTGGTATGAGAGAATCAATTCCCTTTGCTTTCAACTTGTTTTTAGCAAAGAATACAACTCCTATTTTCCCAGCTTGATCTCTCCATGTCCCTACGCCCACATTACAACCTCGGGCGGCCCCAAGGGAGTGAAATGAATGAGAGAAATATTATGTATGACTTCCCCAGCACTCATATCCTTACTTACCTTGAACAAGGAGGATGGACCGTCACCTGAGAAAGCCCCAGAATCCTGCCATTCAAGACAGCAGCTGGAGCGCCACTGTTTGGTATTGGCCCAACAGGGCCTCACATCCCCACTGTCTTCTTTAGACTTCCTGTTCTCAGACTAGCACCTTGTCTTTTTTAAGAGCATTGATCATGGGAGCTAAGGGCAGGCTGAGGGGGAAGGCATCAAATGTCACCAGAGATGAAGGGAGAGGCCTGCTGGGGTTTGTGGCTTCAATCTCAAGGAAACCATCCTTATCAAACCAAGGATTAGGGAGATTCCAAGGCCAGGAGCCTGGGTGTCTGGTCCAGCTGCTGGCTCCTGTTCACGTCCTCCTTCTTTTCCCTTGTTCTCCCCCCTCCCTTTTTCTCTCCCTTTTCCCTTTCCCTTTTCCATCTTTCTGTTCCCCTTTCCTTTGTCCTTCCTCCTTCCTCTTCCTTCCTCCTTTGCCCCTCAAAGTATACCTAGTAAAACTAACTTACTGTGTAGCTCTTCACAGTTGACAAACCCCATCCACCCACCCACACTCCTGCACACACACACACTCACCACACACACATACACACACTCACATACACCCAGACATATACTCACACACTCACACATGCACACACTCTCACACACACTCACATACACACAGACATATACTCACATACACTCACACATGCACACACTCATGCACACACTCTCACACATACACACACACACACACATACACACACACTAACCCTGTGAGCCAGAGAATGGGAATATTATTATCCATACACAAGACTCTGGTGTCAGAGGCCACATTCAAACCAAAGTCAGAGTTCTTTCTGCCGTCATAATAGGAAGTCAGTTTCTTTTTAATTAGACCAGTGATTTTATGGATCTGAGAACTCCCAGTGAGAAAACTTCCTCTTCTGGTGCAGATAGCCAGCCGCTCTGCAGTGTCTATGGTCATAGAGTTGCCTGGGGCACTGAGAAGCAGGCTTGGCCATCTCGGTGCACCCAGCCAGAGGAGACAAGGCAGGGCCATCTTCCTGACTCTCCATCCCTCAGCACCCACTGCCTCTCCACTTTTATATACATTTATAAAGCACTTTCCTCACCTCCCCTTTGTAAAGCAGGTGTTAACACTTTCCTCTTGTACAGATGAGGAAACTGAGATTCAAGGAAGGGAAAGGACTGTCCCAGGGTCACACAGCTAGTTTGTGGATAGAGTCAGGCCAGGAACTCGGATCTCCTGATCTTGCACCCCATGTTCCTTCCATCACATCGAGCTCCCTTTCTTCTTAGGCCCACCCTCTGGTAATGGCCACTTGATTTACCTTATTCCTTCAAGCCCCCTCATTTCTCATCCCTGACCCCCTTAATCTTCTCTCTGAAGCCACTCTCCCTGACCTCTCTACTCTTAACAGTAACAAAGGGTTCCAAACTTAAGGAATTATATATGTTTAAAAATTAAAATTTAATTTAAAAAATAATAATAATAAAAACTTATGACTTTGGAACGCCTGGGTTCAAATCCTGCCTCTGACACTCACTACCTGTGTAGCCGTGGGTAAGTTCCCTTTACCTCCCTGGGACTCAGTTTCCTCATCTGTAAAATGAGGAGGGATGGACCAGATGGCCTCCAACAAGAGGTCCCTTCCTGTGCCAGGGGCATGACGCTGTGTGCCTCTAAGCCTCAAGTGGGCTTGTGCTCGCCCTCCAGGTCAGCTGTCTCTGAGCAAGCTTGCCAGGTCTGTCCAGATCTACAGGAGAGAAAAGCAGCCCCCTCCTTGCCCAGCACTCAGCACAGAGGCTGCAGGCAGTAGAGGCCTGCTTTGGTGTGCCTGGCGGGCCTCCCAGAAAAGGAGCCAAGAGTCATTTTGACTTGGCGAATCACCAGCATGGGATTTGCTGTGAGCCTCCCAGGCCGGGGCCTGACCCCAACCCTACTCTTTCCTGTTATGAAAACCCACAACTCTGTATTGGGTACGTGCCTTCTGAGGCAGCTGGGCAGCCTGGAAAGAGCCTTTGGTTTGGCAGCAGCAGGCCTGCATTCAAATTACAGCTCCGCAGCTTCCTTGCTGTGTGACCTCAGGCTTCCTTGTCTGGCCCACCATTTCACCATCTGTCGAAAGAAGGGTTTGGACCAGATGACTTTGGAGGACCTTCCATTCTTCTTTCCCTAAGGCCTGTTACACTATAGAAATGCCAAAAAATCTCAATAAGTTGGGATATCACAAAGATATCTGGTCTAAGGAAGATATGTGTGTGTGTTAGGAGGGCTTGGGATAGGGAGGAGGAGGTCGTGGACTTGCTTAACTCTCTCTCTCTTGTTCCTGAGGCCTAACCACAACCATGTTGCCAAATTTAGCAAATATCTTCCCAATCTTTTTCCTGTGCTTCAGAAAGGAGATGCTTCTGTATTTGAGGTGAACATTCGATACATTGGCGGACTCCTCTCGGCATACTACCTGACAGGAGAAGAGGTAGGACTGCTAAGAACTTTGATGCTTTGGATTATAGACTGTCACAACTGGGAGTGCCTTGAATAGCTGGAACATGGAATTCAGAGCTGGGAAGAGCCTTAGAACGCAGGATGTCAGAGCTGGGAGGAGCCTTAGAACACAGGATGTCAGAGCTGGGAGGAGCCTTAGAACACAGGATGTCAGAGCTGGGAGGGCCCTTAGAACATAGGAGGTCAGAGCTGGGAGGAACCTTAGAACACAGGATGTCAGAGCTGGGAGGGCCCTTAGAACACAGTGTCAGAGCTGAGAGGGCCCTTAGAGATCATCTAGTTGAACTCTCTCACCTTGAAGTAAGTAAACTGAAACCCTGAGAAGTGAAGTCACAGGCTAGAGCTTTGGGCTGAATCTAATAAAAGGAAATTGTTCTACTGAGCCTATTATTCCATTAGTCTAACTCCTTTTGAAGGACCCAGCTGGGAACAGGTCCCTTAGAACACTGAGAAGTTTCATGACTGATCCAGGGTGTACTGTAACACCAAGGAAAGGCAACTTCCCAGGTTCAAAATACCAGCATAGGTGCTCTCCATTTTATTCAATGACAAACCAAGAACAGAGAAGATCAAAACATGGCATCATTCCAAATACAGTCTTTACTAAGTGTGATTAAATAATCTCCAAGTACTACCCCACCCCAGGACCTTCCAATCATTCAATCAATTACAAAGTCTCTGTTCTAAATACTTCTCCACCCCTAGGCTGTACCTTCATTTGGTCCACCACAAAGCACAAAAAGGTCAAAAGTTCCCCACCCCTGGATCACAATTGAATCTACCCCAGAGTTACATCAAGTTTAAGCACAGCACTTAATACCCAAATGGAGGTCTTTTCTTCATCTTGACATGAGGCAAGTTCTCAGCAATCTTAGTTCCTGGGGAGACAAGGCTTAGCAAAGCCACAAGATACATTGCCAGTCTCTTCATTAATTCATCCTCTGTCTGCAGAACAGTCCTAGAACCCCTGAAAACATTAGCAAAACCCTCTCCCAGGATTTCTGTAAACATACAACAAGAAAATCCTTCTTCAGGGCTTCTGAACCAACAGAAAGGTTCCCAGACCCCTGCAACAACAGCACTGTCCTTCACCAATGGACAGTATTCACTCTGTCTGCAGGACAGTCTCCAGACCCCTGCAACAACAGCACTGTCCTTCACCAGTCTCTTCTTCACTCTCTGTCTGCAGGACAGTCTCAGGGCTTCTTAGCCAACAGCCAGGTTCCAGGACTTCTTCAACAACAGGACTGTCTTTCACCAGTGGACAAATCTGGCAAAACAACATCAAAACAGACAGACAAAGTACCAGCAAAACAGCCATGTCTCCTCAGTCCTTGGCAGCTCAGGGGGCAGGTCTCAAAAGTCCAGGGCGATTCAAAGTGGCACTCAGCAATCCTTCTCAGTCTCTCTCCCTGCCTCCACCAGGTGCTGCTTCCAAAAAGTTCTTCTGCCTCTCTCTTGTCTCTCCAAATTTACGTCACCAGCTCCTCCCAGTTCAGGACTCTCTTTTCACATCAACAAGTCCATCCCACAGGTGGGATTAACAAGCTCTGGGTTTTAACACAATCAATTTGAAAAACGAAGCCAATACAGGGGAATCTTTAAATGCCATTACTATCACACAGGGTCATACAGAGAGCCTGTATAACAGGCAGAATTTACACCTAGATCTTTTTCCCTCCAATACTGCTCTATGCTTTTCCAAAATGGAATGTAATAAGGAGAAGTCTTACACTTGAGTTGAAAAAGACCAACTTCACAAGTACTATGTGGGAAGGTGTCGTTAGGCAGCAGTTCGTTAAAAAAATATATTTCCTTAAATATTGTGTGAGTTAATTGTGAGCTCAAGATAGTCAGTGGTAGGATTGGGGGCACCTGTAATTTTGTCCTGCTTTGAGAGACATAATTTCCAGGGACTGAGAGGTGATGGTCCCTCTGCCCTCCAGAGACAACTGGGAGCACTGAGAATAGAAGACTGGATCTGGAGTTGGGAAGACCTGAGTTCAAATCCAGCCTCAGACCCTTACTGGCTGTGTGACCCTGAGCAGGCCATTTTATCTGTTTGCCTCAGTTTCCTCATCTGTAAAATTAAGATAACAATAGCACCTGCCTCCCAGGTAGTAAATGAGGATCAAATGATATATGTGTAAAGCACTTAGTACAGTGGCTGGCATATAGCAGGTATTACATAAATGTTCATTCCCTTCCCTCTGCTCTGGGCAGACCACAACTAGAGTCCACTGTTGACTTCTTGGAGGCCACATTTTGGTAATGACATTGATAAAGTGGACAACGTCCAGAAGTGGGCATTTCAGACAGAGGAGTGCAGGACCAAAAAGGGCTTTCAGTCCTTGCCATCTGAAGACTGGTCAGAGGATTGACTAGGAACCAGTCTTACCTTGGGGAAGAGAAGACTCAGAAACAGGAGAGAGCTGTCTTCAGGAATGGGGGGAGGGGAAGGATCAGGCCTGTTCTGTTTGCTCCCAGACGGCAGGATTGGGAGTCCCAAAGGGAAGCTGAGGAGAGGCAGATTTAGGCTGGATGCCAACAAGTACGGTGAATTCTGTAAGTGCAGTGGGGGCTGGGTCCCTCTCACTGGAGATCACTTGTGGAAGACAGCACCAAAGGATCTTAGATTCAGAGCTGGAAAGCTCCTTAGCCCTTATCAAGTTCAGCCTCCTCATTTTACAGATGAGGAAACTCGGGCCCAAACATGAGAAGTGACTTGCCCCAAATCACACAGCTAGTAAGTGACTGAGGCAGCATTTAGACTCTAAGTCCAAAGCACTTCTCCCCTCTAGAAGGTCCTCTCCAACCCTGCAATTCTGAGCTGATTTCCAGATCATAAGGCCTAGAAGGCATTCAGTCCAACCACCCTGTGTTATGGATGAGGTAATTGAGGCCCTGAGAAGGGAAGAAATAACGAACCCAGGGGCACACAGCTAAAAAGTGTCTGGAGTAGAATTCAAACCCAAGTCTTTCCAGGGCTCTCAGATCCATTTTTCACTCTAAAAGTTGATGATTCTTTGAGCTGATTTCTCTCAATTATCATGAGGTCCCTTTGGGCTCTTTGGATTCCATAGTTCCCATTTGGCCCTCTCCCACCCATGTGTTACAGCTCCTAATCTAATTTGTGACCCCTCTAGAGAAGCAGTCCCAGCTCCACCCCACCTCCTCTCCATTCAGAGACAAATATGACTTCCTAGCTTCTTGGGAAGGGCAGAGAGGCCAAGGCAGTTAAGCTGTAGAGAAATCAATCTTCACCTACACAGCTGTCCTGCACAAAATCATTTCCTGCTTCCCCTGAACTATTATGACAGCTGGGGCTGCAGTGTCAGTTTGGGAGGTAAAAGCTGCTGGACTTTTTCTCCTAAGTCACTAACAGGCTTTTCTTGATCAAATGCAATCTTCGAAAGAGAAATGACTGCTTGTACCAATTTGTCCCCAAATGATTCTTGATGGGAGCACCAGGCTTCAGGGCACCTAAAAGTGGAATTTCCCCTGCCTCCTGATGACCACCAAATGAAGGGTGGGAGAGACACCTGTCTGGCCACCTGTCCAGTTAATGGCCTGGATGTGCCAGGAGGAAATGGGAAATTTCAGAACTAGAGCTCAAGGCCAATTGACTGGTTTACTTTATCAACTCTGTCTTTCCCTGCCCTCAGCTTTTCTGAGAGTGTCAGTGATTAGAACAAGGCAAAGCCCTGGCACCCTAGGGATGGTCTTCAGAAGCGAAGCCTGGGTACCACAAACCAGGGGCCACAATTTACTAGGAATATGAGAAGTCCCTCATGTTTCTGTAGCAAAGCTCTTTGCTCCCAGCAGACCCATAATAAAAGAGGGCTGCCAAGACTCCTAGCCTAGCTTTGTTTGTTACCAGCTCTGTAACCTTAGGCAAACAAGCCACTTCACCCCCATGCCTCAGTTTTGTTCTCTGTGAAATGGGGATATCTATCACTCTTTGCACTGCCTACTTCAAAAGGGTTGCAGATGATAATTATGATTATAGCAGCAATCTTCAAAATATCCTGGAGAACTCATCCAATAAAAGTATAGTGGAAATACACCATTATCACAGGCTGACTTTTGTCATCAGTTGCCCCAAAACCATGAAAGCAGTATTTTTAATGATATAGGTATACTGGATAGAGAGCTAGCCTCAGATCTGGGAAGACCTGCCCTCAAACTCTGCCTTTGATTCTCATTAGCGAGGCGACCTTGGGCAATTTGCCATCACAAATACTCAATATCCAAGACAGACGGAATGACTAGTTTTCAAAATACAGAATTCCAGGGGTAACTATGTGGCACAGTGGATAGAACACTGGCTCTGGAATCAGGAAGGACCTGAGTTCAAATCTGACCTCAGACACTCAATGCGTGACCCTGAGCAAGTCACTTAATCTCCATTTGCCTTGGTTTCCTTGTCTGTAAAATGGGGATGATAACAATAGCACCTACTTCCCATGGTTGACGTGAGGCTCAAATGAGATAATAATTGTCAAATGCTGAACACAGTCCTGGTACTTAGTAAGCACTGTGTAAATTATTATCTTCTTCTCTCAGGGAACACCCATGCTAGCAGCTCCCCACAGAGAGGGACAGAAGGGGCTGCCCATGGCGATGGGAAGAACCAGCCTGGGAGCACCTTCAGGAATGATTGCAGAAGGCTGATCCTCCCCCCCCCCCCCGGTGGAGAGTGCTGAGATGCCCCCTCTCTGAGAGGGCTCCAGCCTGCACTATTCAGGGACACTTGGATCCTGGATAGTGAGCCTGCATGTGTCTTCCAAGATGGCAGGTTTGGGGCTTGGCTTCTGGTCTCTGTACTCCTCTGCAGGAGCCTGCTTGGCTGAGTCCCTCTGTCTGGGGTTGGCAGGAGCCAGAGGTGGGCGCTAGACTAGGCAACTGGCTGCCATCTGCCTTGATGCAGGGAGAAGAACTGGGGAAGATCCAGAGTCCCCTCCTCTCTTTCTTTAAAGAAAGGAGATTTTTTTTGTGGGGGAGGGGGGCGGGACAGGGCAATCCGAACTCTATGCAACATGTCCCATGTGACCTTGAGAAGCACAGGACATTGCCACAAGCAAATGAGAAAAGATGCAGTTAGGCATCACAAAGATAGAAAACTGAACTTGGAATCAGGAAGATCTTTGTTCAGGTCCTGACTCAGACACTTATTAGCTGTGCAACTCCAGACAAGCCACTCATCTTTCTCAGCCTTAGTTTCCTCATCCGTAAAATGGGGGAGGGGAGAAAGTAATACCTACCTCATAAGATCTAATGAAATATTTTAGATAAATGACCTTGCAAAATGTAAACCTTATCCAAACTTGAGCTATTATATCTCCTAGCCTTCCTTTTGCTATAGGACAACCTTGCCTTTTGCCCAGAAACTCTAAAGTAACCTAAAAATCTATACCATGAACCTAATACAGCTTTGGTTTGGAATTTGACTTTGTACCCAAATGCTTAACAAGTTGGGTCACCCTTTGACTTCAGAAATGGAAAGTGGGAATAACCCCATTTGACAGATCTATAAACTTGAGATTTCAAAGAAGTACAATGACTTGCCCATAATAGCTGCTGTTTACATAACACTTGGCTTCTTAAATTGAGGGGGTTCCCCCTAGATGGTCACTTATTATGTGTTGGACCAGGGATCCTTCTTAATTATGAGTCAGACTAGATGGTCACAGAATCCCCTTTCATCTCTCAAACTCTGTGATTCTGTGAAGGCTCAGAGCAGGAAAGTCATATATTCAAGATTACACAGCAAATGGTAGAACTAAGATCAACTGGGGACTCATCCTACCCTATGCCAGCTTTTGTGATGAGGAGAATAATTCATCCCTGCACCCAATTTCTCTGTGGACTTTTGGGCTCAAAGTTGGATAAAATCTTACCCTTGTGGAATAACAGTATAGTGGTGGATGGAGGGGTAGGGGGGGAAATAAGACAGAAACTTAAATAACTAAAGCAATATTTCATGAGAAGTAAATTTGAAAGTTGTAAACAAAATACCCTAGGAGAATCTCCTACAGGAAGCTTTTCCTTTAATTACCCTTTAATTATCAGAGCTCATTTCTACTTTCTCTACTTTCCATGTATATGTTTAGAACATTATATATGTGTGTGTATACATACATATATAACACTATATGTAATAGTGTTCATATCTAAGTTGTCAAATGTTCACATTTTTTTCTCAGGAAAGTTTCTTTTTAAAAACGTTTTAAAATAAAATTTTATTTTTCCCTAATTACATGTAAAAACAATTTTTGCCATTTTTATAAAAAGCTTTTGAGTTCCAAATTCAATCCTTTCCCCCTCCATGAGACAGTAAGCAATCTGATATAGGTTATATGTATAAAACATTTCCATATTAGTCATTTTGTGCAAGAAAACTGAGACAGTTAGCAATCTAATATAGGTTATATGTTAAAACATTTCTGTATTAGTCATTTTGTGCAAGAAGACTCAAACGAAATAAAAAGAAAGGAAAGAAAGAAGAAAGAAAAGAAAGAAGAAAAGGGGGAAATAGTATGCTTCAGTCTGCATTCAGTCAACATCAGTTCTTTCTCTGGAGGTGGATAGCATTTTTCATCATGAGTCCCTTGGAATTGTCTTAGATCACTGTATTTGCTGAGAATAGCTAAGTCGTTAGAATAGTTGGTCATCATACAATGTTACTGTTACTGTGTACAGTGTTCTCCTGGTTCTGCTCACTTCACTCTGCATCAGTTCATGTAAGTCTTTCCAAGTTTTTTCTCTGGAAAGTTTCAAAAAACTTCCACTCTAGAAAATGTTCCTCAGGCTGCAATCTGTTCATTGTCCTGGTCACAGTTTTTCTATTCAGTCCTATCCTAACCTACCCTATCCTGGCCTTACCCAACAGATACCATCCCCTATATCTCATCAGCCAGACAGATGTTCCAACTGATGTCTCTCTCCTGGTTTGCTATCTCTATCTGTGGATGAAGGTGGAGCCTCAGCATCTTAGAATCCAGGAATGAGTCAGGAAAGATAACTCAGAACACCAGTTCTTAGGCCAGGCCACTTATCTAGCTCAACTAAGCCCTGACAAGTCGCTGATTCCTTTCATGCTTCTGACAATCCACAGATCACCAGAGGCCCACAAAGGAGACTCATTCTCCTACATGCATGTCTAGGGCTTTCAAATGTACCTCATGGTTAATGAGGCAGATTTGTAGACATTTTCCATAATAAATTTTCAACCTAAGGTATATCAGTAAAGCTTTACTATTGTATTCAGATTCTTCTGATGTCATCTCTAGCTGGAACCTTATCAGCTGTTTCGTGTAACACACAACATCAGGGATGGGACTACATATTGTAAACTTTCCTGGTCCCCTTGGCTTACTCCCACCCAACAGGGATGTGCCAGGTGCAGCCATAATACACAGAAATACTGGGAAGGGAAACAGACACTAAATACAACCTCCTTTACTTTGCTATATAACCAAATCTCAGAAGAGGTAGATAGATTGATAAAGAAAGAGAGAGGTAGATAGATAGACAGACATAGATAGATGGGTGTGGAGATAGGTAGAAAGTAGGTAGAAAAGATAGAGAGGAAGATAGGAGAGAGAGAAATAGAGAAAGAGATAGATAGATAGATAGATAGATAGATAGATAGATAGATAGATGGATAGATAGATAGACAGATAGATAGAGGAGTAGATAAGAGGCAGAAATAGAGGAAGAAACATATATAGACAGAAGTGGAGATCGATAGACAAATAGATAGATGCATATATGAATATACAGACACATTTATTTAGTACTTATGAGAGGCACACAGTGTGTCCCATCAATGCTGCTCCACCTGCCCACGCCAAAAGGCTGTCTCTATCTCAGTCACCCTGCAAGCAGCTGGATCAGCCACAGGGTTCCACAGTAGCACTCAGTCTGTTACAGACCATTCACCCTGCTGCTGTGCCTCCTCCTTAAGCCTCTCACCATATGCTACAACTGTAGGCCCATCTTGGTGGTGAACAGTTAAGTTCAGCTGCTAGTGACTCAGCACTGTTTCTTGCAGTCAATGCTGAATCAGCTGGGCTCTTAGCTTAAGTGTTTCCTCTGGCCATGGTGCTGAACAAGATAGTCCTGCCTTGGACCAGTGGGCAACAGTAGTAGCCAGGTACAAGGTATATCGTAACAACAGATACAGAAACTAGCTCCTGGAAGCTGCTAGGACAGGGTTCCTCAGCAGGGCAGGATCCTGCCAGTAGGATGCTTGCCCTCACATCTCTTAGAATTATAGAGATGAAGACAACCTTTCTGCACTCTGAAAAGGGCAAGCTGATGCCAAAGATAACTGTCATGGATTAAGTCACGGGACTTGAGTTCAGACTGCAATTCTGTCACTTGACAGACCTTGAGGAAGTTACTTAAAACTTTCCTAGGCCTTGTTTCTTCGTCTTAAAATATACAGAACCTTATAGAGGGCTTCCTAGACAGGTTTTATAGATGATTGTAGAGTCATAGCTATCTAGCAGGAAGGGACCCAAGAGATGATTTAGCCCAACCTTCTCATTTTCAGAGGAAGAAACAGAGACCCAGAGATGTTAAACAACACTCCCAAGGTCACACAGGTGGTAACAGGGATTGGGGAGGGAGGAACAAGCATTTATTATGCACCTACTATGTGCTAAGTGTTTACAATTATTATCTCATTTGATCCTCAAAACAGTCCTGGTGCCATTATTATCCTTATCTTACAGTTGAGGAAACTGAGGTAGAGATTAAGTGACTTTCCCAGTGTCCCATAGCTAGTAAATATCTAGGGCCAGATTTGAATTCAGGCCAGGCCCAGTGCTCCATCCAATGAATTACTTAGCTGTCAGAGCTAAAATTAAAATTTACATCCCGTGACTCCAAGTTTCACACTTTTTGCACTCTCTGGGCAGATCCTGGTGTGAGTGGATGCCAGGAAAAGCAGAGCTACTCCCCACACCCCTTTGCAAATAGAAACAGCTGCCATCAGATAAGCAATGGCGAGAAACTGGGTTTCTCTTCCATAGGCATGTGTCATAGGCCCTCAGGCTCAGCTGGTTCGGGATTAATCCAGTCCGTTGCTGGTTTATTAAGCGCCTACTTTGTGCACTATCCCTTGTGGGAGATACATGGATGAAATACGGCAGGGCCCCTGGTTCAGTGAAGCACATAATCTGGTAAGGGGAGAAGACATACTTCTTATATTTCTAGAATTTTGACTTCCTTCCTTCAAGTGGGCTGCTATGCCCAATGCAGGTTACAGACCCTCATGCATTTAGTGCATTTAGGCAGTGATTTCAGGGGTTGCTGTAGCTGAACAAAATGTAACCCTTAGGGTCAAATTATATATGAAAAGTCTCTTGGCCCTTAGCTAGGCTAGACTTTAGGTGTCAGACTTTCAATACATTCCCAGTCCTCTCCTCTTAGTCTTTCTGTCTTGGTAGTGGGTACAAGAGTTTGTGCTTTGATAGCATAAATTTAGTGACCATGTGCCCCCTGGAGGCACCAGGAAAAAAAGCATGATTGTCATTGGAGGCCCACAAAAACAATGACTCCCAAGTGAGATAGAATGCCCTCAAAGAAGGGAAAAAAGATGATCTGTGTTCAGTCACCCACCCTTGCTCAGAACACCAAATGAAATAAAGCCTTTCTTCTCACCACATTCTTCTTCCAGCATGATGCAGTGGAAGAGTGTTGGACTTGGCGTTTGGCGAGACCTGGGCTTGACTCCAGCTTTGGGGCTGTGTGGCTGCAAGCAGGTCCCTTCATGTCTGGGCCTCAGTATTCTCATCTGTGAAACGAGGCATGATAATAGCATCTCCTTCATAGGGTTGTTGTGAGGATCAAATAATGGGGGAGGGGGATCAGTCTCTAAAGTCTGAGGACTTGGGTTCAAATCCTGCCTCTGACATTTGGTCCATAACCTCCCTGGGCCTCAGTTTGCTCACCTGTAAAATGAACGAGTTGAACTCGATAACTAGATAGCCAGCTCTAGCTCCAGGATCTTTGTAAAATGCTTTGCAAGCCAGAAAGTGTTAGATTCATATTATCTTAGTGAAAAGGAGAGAAAAGGAGCTAAGCAATACAATCCCTCTAACAGGCCTCTTGGCCAGACTGCCTCATGACTTGTTTGGAACCATGTGGCTCAACAGAGCAGAAAGGGGCACCCAGAGTGAGGAGACGCAGGTCAGAATGCTGGCTCAGACCCTTGCTACCTATGTTACTCCCCTCCTCTAGCCTCAGTGTTTTCTATGAAATGGGAATTCGACCGTAAGCTCCTTGAGAACAAGGACCATCTTTTGTCTCTTTTTGTATCCCCAGCTCCTGGCACATACAGACTAGGTGCTTGACAAATGGATATAGATTGACTGAATAACAATTCTTGTACTGGCTGCTTTACAGGAGACCTTTGTGAAATGGTTGTCATTGTCAGGAGGGGACAAGTGGCTTGTGTGACAGCTGGAAATGATACCTGACCATTCAGAACGTCCCCAGCCCCCAGTATTGGCCAGCTGTTCATAGTTCAGGTTTAGAGTCTTCTTTTGGCAAGGCAGTGTCCCAGAAAGATCTGGAGGGAGTGCTAAAGTTGGAGGCAGGAATCTGTTGATTCTAATCCTGTCCCTGACACCAGGTGTGAGATCATGGGTAAGTCACTTAACCTTTGAAAGTGCCCTTTCCCTCACAGGGAAAAGAAGGGAATAAGCATTTACATAGCACCTACTGTGTGCCAGCACCTACTGTGTTCCAGGCACTATGCCAAGTCATTAGTACCTGTCTCCCAGGGTTGCTGTGAAGCTCAAAAGAGCTAATCTATGTAAAGCACTTTACAAGCCTAAAAGTGTTATGAAAATGCTTGCCATGATTATTACTACTATTTCCCTGCCATGGAGGTGCTATAGGCTTTCTGTAGATGGCTGCCATACTTTATCATTCCTTCTAGGGTCTCTTTATCTCTGACTTTCATGGGCTTAGGAGTAAATTCATTCAGCCATAGACACATTCCAGACCAATGAACTAATCCTGCTAAGTCTAAAGTTCAACAAGCCATCTTAAACCTTCTTTTGCAGGTCTTCCGAGAGAAGGTCATCAGACTCGGAGAAAAGCTTCTACCAGCCTTCAACACCCCCACAGGAATTCCCCGGGGGATGGTAAACTTTGGGAGGTAGGAACCATCTGCCAGCATTGGCATTGGCTATCTTCTTCTCCTGGGGAGTCTGTTCTTCATGCCACAGACTGAGTTAGCTACAGAGAGAAGTGGGCTGAAGTGAAGTGGTTCAGAAGGGTAGTCATGGCTTACCCCTCCTCCTTCTCATTACAGCTGGCAGCCAGCTGTCAAAGTGGAGAGTGAGGAAGCCTGTGGTGAACCCTTTATAATGAGTCCTTGAAGAAAAAGAAAAGAAAGAAAAAAGTTACATGACAACTTTATTATATATTTTAAAAGAATAGCAAGTTATACATAAGAGATTTATATTTTCATGTATAATCATCTTTATTTTATTCTGCTGTGTTGTGGAAATGCTTATTTTATTTCATAAGTTAAAAATAAAATTAATTTAATTAAAAAAAACCCAAGTCATCCATCCCAATGGGTTAATGCTGTTCCTTCCAGACTAGAAAGGATCCTGGGTACTCTTGGGTGGATAGCTCCTCTGCTAATCATTCCATTTAAGTCAACAAAAATGTACTGGGTGCCTACTCTATGCAGAGCATAGCACTCAATTATAATAAGTACTTAATAGATGTTTATTGGCATGAACTGGTTTGGGCACTAAGGGATACTTAAGAAAGAATGTCTACCCTCAAGGAGCTTACAACCTGGGTGAGATATATATATATATATTCAGAGCCTAGGACAATGCCTTGCATTTAGTAGGCAATGAATAGATGTTTGTCGAATGAATGTATTTTGAACCTACTAGGTAAATACAACACAATATCCATAGCTAGAATACAAAATAGGGCATTATATAGGTACATAAGAAAGCTACAAATTTAAGGACAACAAAAGGAAATAGTACATCTAATGAGAAAGATCAGGGATGGCTCCTGGAAGAGCTACATATTGAAAATTAGGGAGGGTTTTAACAGTGGAGATTGGAGTGGAGACAGTATTGTCAATGTAGCAAAGATGTGGAGGTGGGAAACCACAGGACATGTAATGGATGGTCAGTAGTCAATTCAGCTTGGTAGGATCATGGGGTGAGGGAAAGGGGGAAGTGAGATAAATTTGAAAAAGTAAAGTGGCTTTTCATTTCATAGGACTTTGAAATTTGGAAAGAGGGAAAGGAATTTGGACTTTATCTGGTAGAAAAAAATTAATGCCCCTTGAATGATCCATTGGCTTGTTGGTAGGTATTACTAAGCCTTTGAAGACTTTGAGCACAGTAGGGATGTGATCAGCTCTGTATCTTGAGAAGTCAAATAGGGCCTGTGCAGGATACATGGGAGGGACAGAATTAGGAGGCAGGGTATATGATGTAGGAGGCTATTAGAGAAGTCCAGGCAGAAGCACTTGGAGTAGAGTGGTGGCCATAAGAATGAGGAGGAGGGAAAGGATCCTAAAGAGATTGTTAAAGACATATTCACTGTCCTGTAAAAATAAAAAAGATGCGATTTTCCTTTGTCTTCTTGGTAACTACCAACCTGCCCCATCTTTATCTTTCCACCTACCTCCACTCCAGAGCTCTGTGTTTATAGACCTATTGAGGTTCAGGGGGCTGTCAGATGCTCATAAAAGAAGCAAGGTTTGGAGCCTGGAGGCACAAATCCATGACCCAGAGCCTGTTAAGGTTGCTACTGCCACCATTTCAGTGGTTAGGGTACCTTCTTCTTGGAAATCCATTTAATGCCTATGACTTTCTGATCCCTGGAGTATTAAAGTAAGGTAGCATCAATCTCCAGTTGACTATCTAATTTGTACCAGGGAGACAACCCAGGTCCTACCAGGAGTGGGGAACCTGCAGCCTTGAGGCCACATGAGGGCCTCAAATACAGCCCTCTGACCGAATCCAAACTTCACTGAACAAATCCCCTTAATCAAAGGATTTGTTCTGCCGCACCTGAGGACCTAGAAGACCATGTGCTGCCTCGAGATCACAGGTTCCCACACCTGTTACCCTTTCTGACTATGGAACATTGGAGAGGCCACTTCACCACTCTATGCCTCTGTTTCTCCACCTACAACATAAAAAAAAATCTTACTTCTACCTATGTGGGTTGTTGTGAAGAAAATTCTTAGGGGATCTGAATGTTCTATAAACAAGAGAGCTGTTATTCACCAAAACCTGGTAGAAGTGCTACATAATGCCAAGTTCTTTTCTCTCTGTGACCAATAGAGACAAAAGCAGCATCTGGGAAGATGAATGTGGGGTGTGTGTGTGTGTGTTTGTGTGTGTGTGTGTGCTGGGTGGGGGAGGAGATGGCATTAATATTTCTTACTTTGACTCATGATTTCCTTGGTGGGGACCTTCAACTCAATGCAAATCAACCGATATGTATCAGGCTGTGGATCCCCTGTGTTCCATGCTAGGGATACTAAGGTAGATTATAATAATAGAAACTGACATTTATTTAGCATTTCAAGGTTTGCAAAGAACTGTACATATCTCATCTCATTTGAGCCTGTGAGAGACAGTGGTGTAAGTGTGATGGGCTCCATTTTAAAGATGGGGAGACCGAGGCTCAGACAGTTAGGTAACTGTCCTGTGGGGATGGAGTTTGGAAGCATCAGAGGTGACTTGTAAGCTAAGGGCTGCCTGACCCCTGTCCACTGGGCTGCACTGCCTCTCATGGCAATCTCAAGGAGCTCACAGTCTTAGAGGACTGAGGCACAGGGACAGAAAGGCAGGGGATAGAATGAATAGAACATAGGGCTTAGAATTGGGAAGCCCTAGATTTGAATATCTCTATAGACACTTCTGGGCAAGTCCCACCATCTCTCTAAGCTGGAGTTTTCTCATTTCTAAAATTATGAAGTTGGATTTGATGACCTGTGAGGCTGCTTCCAGATCTTAGCTATGATCCTTTAGAGACAGAAGGTCTGAACATGAGATTTTGCTGGTCTAGAGAACTCCCAGAAAAGGAAACACCCTCCATTAATGCAGGTTAGGAGTCAGGAAAATCTGTGTTCAAATTTGACCTCTGACACTTCCTAGCTGTGTGACCCTGGACAAGTCACTTGACCTCTGTTTGCCTCAGTTTCCTCATCTGTAAAATAGGATAATAATAGCACCTGTCTCCGGGGTTGGTTGTGAGGATCAAATGAGATAATTATAAAGCCCTTAGCACAATGCCTGGCACATAGTAAGTACTATATAAATATTAGCTATTATTATGATTTTCTGTATCTTGTGGTCTTTGAGAACTGCCCAGAGGACTGAAGGGGTAAATTATTTGGACAGCCAGTAGATGTCACAAGGAGACCTGAACCCGGCTCTTCCTGGCTCTGAGATCTGCATTCTCTCCACTCCACCACACTGCCTCTCACCCTATGAGATAACTACAAAGGAGGCAGGGGTAGGCCGTTGTAAAGGAGAAGTCCTATAAGTACTGCTCATCATCACTTCAGCAAGCCTTTAGGAATGGCCTGCTGTGTGGCAGGCACCATGCTGGACACTCTGGGCACAAAGACAAAAATGAGATCGCTCCTGCCCTCAAGGAGCTTATATTCTACTGGAAGGACACAGCACGGAAAAGATGAGTCAGCATGTAGTGATTGGAGGAGCGAGAAGACACATATCTGGAGTTATCTGTACAGAAATGTTCATTAAACCCTTGGGATCTGAGGAGGCTGCCAAGAGAGAGAAGAGGAGAGAGCCCAGGACTGAGCTGTGGGGGATAGGGGGATACCCACACTTATGGGTCAGGATATAGCTGAAGATCCAGAAAAGATAACTGGGAAGATGTGGTCAAACAGGAGGGGGGAGAGGGAGAAACAGAGAGAGAGAGAGACAGAGAGAGACAGAGAGAGAGAGAGACAGAGAGAGACAGAGAGAGAGAGACACAGAGAGACAGAGAGAGAGACAGAGACAGAGACAGAGAGAGACAGAGACAGAGAGAGACAGAGAAAGAGAGACAGAGAGGAGAGACAGAAAGAGAGAGACAGAGAGGGAGAAGGTGAGAGAGAGAAGAGAAGAGAAGAGAAGAGAAGAGAAGAGAAGAGAAGAGAAGAGAAGAGAAGAGAAGAGAAGAGAAGAGAAGAGAAGAGAAGAGAAGAGAAGAGAAGAGAAGAGAAGAGAAGAGGAGAGGAGAGGAGAGGAGAGAGAGAAGGGGAGGAGAGAAGAGGGGAGAGGAGGGGTGGAGAAGGAGAGGGAAGGGAAGACAGAGAAAGAAAGAAAGTGTCATGAGAACCTAGAGAGAAGAGAACATCCAGGAGCAGGTGATCAACAGTGTCAAATGCTATAGTGAGGTCAAGAAAGAGAATGTCTTGGGGCAGCTATATGGCACAGTAAATACAGCACCAGCCCTGGAGTCAGGAGGACCTGAGTTCAAATCTGGCCTCAGGCACTTAACACAAAAACTAGCCATGTGACCTTGGGCAAGTCACTTAACCCCAATTGCTTTCCAAAAGCAAAAAAAAGGAGAATGTCTAAGAAAAGTGCAACCATGAGATTGCCAGTAGCTTTGAAGAGCGAAGTTTCCATTGAGTGACAAAGGTGGAAGCCAGGCCACAAAGTAGAAAAGGGGGAAATGGTCATCACTAATTGGTAGAAGTGAAGGGCATCAGGGAAGGCATCATGGAGGAGGTGGCATATTAACTGGGTAGGCTTTAAATAATGGATAGGCTTTCAGTAGGCAGAAGATTAAAATTCTAGGCACTTGGAACAATTTGAGCAATGAGAAAGTGCAGAACTGTATAGGGTGTGCTCAGAAGAGTTTAATTGTGACCTAGAGGTAGAATGAGGCAAGATTGGAAAGGTGGGATGGCACCAAATTGTGGAGAGCCTTGAATGACAAGCTGAGGAATTTAGATTTCTATTTGGTCGGCAACAGGGAATCACTGATGTGTTCGGAATCAAGGAGTAACATAACTAGATCCATGCATGAGAGAGATTATTCAGGCACTGGGACACAGAAGTGTCCCTATGTGTGACCTGAACCAAATTCAAATGTCTTTGGGAAAATGTTTTATAAAATAAATAAAAATATAATACAACATAGATAATGTTAACTTGTAGATTTCTAAGTCAATATGTGGCCTGCAGGGATCCATTACTATTTGAGTTCCATACCACAGGATGGATTTCAGTTGGAAGAAAGTGAAACTTAGTATGAGGTGATCACCACAGTCCAGAGAGGTAATGAAGTCTTGTACAAGGGTAACACTTGTGAGAATAGAGAGGGAAGGCATGGATTCAAGTTACTATACTTAGAATCAATAGGACTTAATAAGAGCTTAATAAAGACTCACAGGCTAGGGTTTTTTCCAGAGAAACCCAAGCTGTCCTGGCTGGAGCTGGGCGCAATCACCTGGGACCTCTTCAGAGATCCCTCAGCCATGAGCACCAAGACTGGGGAAACACATCCAAGATGCCAGCTCAGAAGGCCTTTAGCCTACTCCTCTGGCCTCCCTGTGCTAGAGGGCCCAGCAGTGGGATGCACCTCTCCTCCCTCATTGCATTGGGCCTGACCAGTGCATGGAGCCTTAGATCTTATCTATCCCCTTAAGTTTTCTAAGGATCTCTCTTCCCAGCTCCTAATCTCTAAGAGATCCGACTGGACCCTCTTTGCTGTCAGCCACCTTGGAATCTCAAGGAGCGCTTGTTTAATACAGACCCTAACTGACATTGCTGATAAAGAAAGAATATTTATTTTCGGCACTCTCCATCTTCTGAGGTACAGTGGGGGCGGAAGGGGATTATGTATACATATGTATGTGGATGCAGATTTGTTGGCAGAAATTCCTTTTTCTTTAATGGGCAAGATATTCAGCTGTTCAAAATGCTTCCTCCTTCCACCCTGCCAAGTGTCAGGGATACCTCCTACGGTGGGCAGAAGAAGCCCAGGCTCTGCTCTTCAAAGAGAAAGCCTGATGGATTCCAGCACACGTGGCTGGCATCAACCTGGGAGGGCCCAGTCAAGACGGGGAATAATCAGCAAAATCCTGGAAGCGAGGAACTGGAATTCAGAGCCGGGATGGATAGCTAACTATGCCAGGACCCTACAACTAGTGGATGGGGAGGGAAGTCTTATGGGATAGTCATAAAAGATCATTAAACTGAGGAGAGCCTTTAGAATTTAGGGTGTCAGAGCTGGGAGAGCCCTTAGAACACAGGATGTCAGAACTGAGAGGGCCCTTAGAACACAGGATGGCAGAGCTGGGAATACCCTTAGAACACAGGATGTCAGAGTGGGGAAGGGTCCTTAGAACCTACTATATTGGAGCTGGAAGGGCCCTTAGAACCCAGGATGTCAGAGTGGGGAAGGGTCCTTAGAACCCAGTATGTTGGAGCTGGGAGGGACCTTAGAACACAGGATATCAGAGGTGGGAGGGCCCTTAGAACACAGAATGTCAGAGCTGAGAGGGACCTTAGAACCCAGGATGTCAGAGTGCGGAAGGGTCCTTAGAACCTAGTATGTTGGAGCTGGGAGGGACCTTAGAATACAGGATATCAGAGGTGGGAGAGCCCTTAGAACACAGAATGTCAGAGGTGGGAGGGACCTTAGAATAGAGAATGTTAGGATTGGGTGGGCCTTTAGAACACACCATGTCAGAACTGAGAGGAGCCTAGGAACCCTTAAATATCAAAGCTGGAAGGGCCCTCAAAGATTATCTAGTCCATCTTTCCCATTTTACAGAGGATTAAGCTGAACCCCAGAGGAGGAAAATGACTTTTCCAAAGCCCCACAGAGAGCAAGAGGGAGGCCTGGGGACTGGACTCGGACTTTCTCACTCCCAGGCTGGTGTGTTTTCTGCTCTAATGCTCCGTTACCCAAAGGGGGCTCATTTCTGTCATTGTATCTCGTCACCAAGGGAACCAGGAGTGAATAAATGACAGCCTACACATAATATAATAAATATAAAGTGACTGATGGCAATAATTTCCTCTGAGGAGAGTAACACCTTCCAAGCCAGTAGTTTTCTGTGGTCCTGAGTGACCCATGGGGAAGAAAGGAAGGAAGGAAGGGAGAGAGAGGGGAAGGAAGCATTTATCATTTACTGTGTGCCAGGCATTGAACTAAACACTTTTACAAATGTTATCTCAGCCGGTCCTCATAACCCTGAGAAATGGGTGCTATTAGTATCCCCTATTTTACAGCTATTGTCCATTTTACAATTGAGGAAACCGAAGCAGCCAGAAGTAACTTGCCCAGGTTCACACAACTAATAAGTGTCTGAGTTCAAATTTGAACTCAAGCCTTCCTGAGTCCAGGCTTAGCCCTTAATCAGCTGCAACCTTGCTGCCTCAGAGTAGAGAAAGCTCTAGCTTTGGAGTTAGAGTTGAGTTCAAATTCTGGTTCTGCAATACCTGTATGACCTTGGACAAGTCACCCTACCTTCCTAGGCCTCAGTTTCCTCATCTATAAGGCAAGAGGGTTGTACTTGCCCTCCAGCCCTTAACCTATGGCCCTGTGGTTTGAGAATCCCCACAAGGAGCTTCATCCAGACTGGGCAGGGGGAGAGTGAGCAGCAGCTCTATGTTGGGCAGAACAAGGGCAGGACATTTTTTTCTAGTGGTATTTGAAATTCCCTGTCCTTGTTTCTCTCCCTGTGGGAGGGGGCTCTTCCGAGAGGGGAGGGTTTGGGGGGAACCCTGGCGGTAACAGTCACCCCGCTTACCTCTGGAGGTTGTCTGCTACATTGGCTGTTATGTAGCAGCCCCTGGAATAAAAGCCATGAATGGTGCTTATGTAACAACAACAACATTCATTCCTGTAGACCTTTTTTTGCAAAAGTACCTTCCTTATAACTCTGAGGTAGGGAGGGAAGGTGTTATTTTGCCCATTTGATAGATAAAGAGACTGAATCCCAAGGAGTTCAACAGGATTGTCCAAGAATGGGGAACCTGTGGCCTCGAGGCCACATGTGGCCCTCTAGGTCCTCAAGTGCAACCCTTTGACTGATTTGAGGGCCTCCTTTGAGGACCTAGAGGGCCACACGTGATCTCAAGGCTGCAGATTTCCCACCCCTGGGCTTCCCCCTGGTCAAACAAGGAGTAGTGTCTGAGCTGGGGGGTCTCAAATTCAGGTCCTCTCCCTCCAAGTCCAAAGCTCATGCTGATTCCAAAACCCCTGATGTGACTGAACGGTATGGAAGACCTCCGAAGTCAGCCAACATTACATGTTCTGCATAGGACTGCTCCCCTCCCATTTTGCTATTTGAAAAGCACAGCAGTCCTCTTCATGGCTAAATCAGGGCTCCTCCCTGGGAACAGCCTGTATTGGGGAGGGGGTGTGTGCAACTTTCATGCCACACGAGCACAAAGACCAAAGGCTGCTTGGCTGTGCTTTACTTTGAAATTTTCTTGGGATCCTCATTACCACAGGCAACATCAATTATTCACTCAAGGCTCCCTGACCTGTTTGGTTCCAGCTGAAATCTGAAGGCAGAATCCCCATTAGCAGCCTGCCCTGCTGGGAGCTTGCAAAGGAGGGACTGATTTGGACTGGGGGTGGGGCATGGGGAGGTGAAAGCTCTGTTCCCTGTTCCTCCCACCACCACCCCCCTCCAGGTTCAGCCTCCCTGGGGACCTCCTTCAGCCCCAGCCCCTCAGACACTAAAGGAACCATGTGTCGACCCCAGGGCTGGGACTGCTCTGACTCAATTATTCAATCACTCCCCTTCCACCTCCCAAGGGCGATACATGTGGAAAGAGGCTTCACAGTGACAGAATCTTATGGGATACAGTAATACTCCATAAATTGCCATCCTTCCTGGCCTGAAGATATTCAGGGAGCAGGGAACCACCCCCCGAGGCAGCCCTGGCCTTTTGGCTCAACTTTGACTGTTGGGAAGTTTCTTCTGAGAGCCTAGATATGCCTCTCCAGCTTCCTCTCATTGTACCTGTTTCCACCCTGGGGACCAAAGGAACACAACTGATCCATCTTCCACATGATAGCCTTCAAGTACTTGACTCTCTGTGTGTCTCCCTCCCCTCCCTCCCATCATACTCTGACAAGCTAAATGTCTCAGGCACCTTCAGCCGATCTGAATATGGCACCCATTTGAGAAGGGTGCTCGTTAACTCCCTTTGCATACTCTGATCCACATCCTTCCTAAAAGATGGCCCCCAGAATTGCATACAGTGCTCTGGATAGGAGCTAGCCATGATGGGAAGGAGGGGAGAGGTCATGGAATCATAGGCTTCTGAGCTAGAAGGGACCAGGCTAGTCAGCCCTCTCATCGTACAAATGCAGAGACTAATGCCCCAAGCAAAGACAATTTACCCAAGATTGCATGAGCAGAACATAGCAGAGCTGAGGTTTGAGCAAAGGCCCTGTCTCCCAATCCATCATTTGGACCAATGCAGTTCAAACTCCTGCCCAGTGGAAGAATCTTATCTCTGACAAGGGATCATCCTTATTGTTTAGAGGGATGGATGGAGGGATGGATGGATGAATGAATGAATGAGTGGATGGATGGATGGATGGATGGATGGATGGATGGATGGATGGATGGATGGATGGATGGATGAGCATTTACTAAGTGCTTCCTGTGTACCAATCACTGTGCTAAGCACTGGAGATACAGAGAGAGAGAGGAGAACCCTGCTGTAAGGAAGCTTTGTTCTAAGGCTCCTCCCAGCTCTGCCATTCTATGTTCTAAGGACACCTCTAAGCTCTGACCTCCTGTGTTCTAAGGGCCCTCCCAGCTCTGGCATCCTGGGTTCTAAGGGCCCTCCCAGCTCTGACATCCTGTGTTCTGAGGGCACTCCCAGCTCTGACATCCTGTGTTCTAATACCTCTCCTAGCTGTAGTATTCTGTGTTCTAGAGTCCCCCCAATTGTGACATTCCATGTTCCAAGTCCCCTCCCAGCTCTGACCTTCTGGATTCTAAGACTGATTCCAACTCTGATGATTCATTTAGTCTGTGATTCTAGTGGCTTGTGACAGGTGGCACCAGAGACAGGCTTCTGATTCTGGGTAAAGACCAGTCTTTAAGAACCTTTTGAGTCTAAAAACAGCTAATAGCAGTCATTTGGAAAGCAGTGACCCAGCCAGCAGGATAAGCTGGGAGTCAGGGCTCTATCTCTGGCCTTGCCTCTGAGTGTCCTGCTTCTTAGCCTCCCATTCTGCCTCCTGCCTGTAAAGCTTATTCATGATGCCTCTTCCTGCACATGCCCTTTGGAATGAGGGAGATGGCAGGAGTGAAGTCCTGAGGTGAATTACTGTTTTAGTCATTTTCCTTATTTCAGCCTCCTTCTCTAGTAAGTTCTTAGTGTCTTGTGGCCAGTGTCTGATTCACCTCCCTCTAAGAAAGAGACAATGTGGGGAACAGTTTATAAAGGAGGAAGCTTTGGAACACAAAGACCCTGATTTCTTTTATGCCTAGTCCTGGCTTTCCTAACGTCAACCAGTCCCTGTTAAATCAGAGTGTCAGAGCAGGAAGGAACCTTAGAACAGAGAATGTTAGAGCTGGGAGAGACCTTAAAACAGCGAATATCAGAGAAGAAAGGAACCTTAAGACATGAAATGTCAGAATGAGAGGCAGTGAATAGAGCACTGACCCTGGGGTCAGGAGGACCTGAGTTCAAAACTGACCTCAGACACTTAACACTTACTAGCCGTATGACCTCAGGAAAGTCACTTAACCCCAACTGCCCTGCCCTCCCCACTCTAAAAAAGCAAACCCCCCCCCCCACACACACACATACAAATATTGTCTTTAAAAAATGTCAGAATGAGAAGAAACCGTAGAACATAGGATATCAGATCTAGGAGAGACCTTAGAACAGTAAATGTCAGAGCTGGAAGGAACCTTAGAACAGAGAATGTCAGAGCTGGAAGGAACCTTAGAACAGAGAATGTCAGAGCTAGAAGAGACCTTAGTACAGAGAATATTAGAGATGAGAGGGCCAATAGAATAGAGGATGTCAGCAGGAAGGAGCCTTAAAACAGAAAGCTAAACCATAGAACATCGTCTGTTATCAAGCATTTATTAAGTGCTGACTCTATGTGAGGAACTGCACTAAGCACTCCCTAGGACATTCTCCTGTTTGAAAAGAGCTCACAAGTGAATGTGTCCAGGCAGAATCTTAGCTAGAAGTCACTAGTGGTGGGAGTGACAGGAAAGGCATTCTCCAGAGCTGAATCTTGAGGGAAACCAGGACATCTAGCAAGCAGAGGAGACCAGGGTGAGCACTGTGGACATGGGGCACAGTCAGTGAAAAGGCCTGGGGTCAGGAGCAGGGCCACAGTCAAGGCACAGCGAGAAACCCAATGTTGCTGGATGGCAGAGTATGTGGAGGGCATCAAGGCATCAGGAGACCAGAAAGACAGGCTGGAACCAAGGCATGAAGGGCTCTAGAGGTTAGACAGAGGACTCTGTAGTTGATCTGGGAGTTAATCAGGAGCCCCTGGAGTTTACTAAGTGGGAGGCAGGTGAGGACATAGTTGGACCTGTGCATTAGGAAGATGGCTCTGGCAGTTGACGGGAGTTTGCATTAGTCTGGGAAAGAGATCTGAGGTAGGGGAACAATCAGAAAGCCTGAATTGGGGATGGCTGTGGAGGGTAGAGACAGGAAGTAAGGTAGAGGTGACATGAAGGTAAAAGTGGAAAGACTTGACAATATATTGAGCATGAGAAGAGCCAGAGATGACGTTGAGGTGCAACTGGGAGGATGGAGGCACCTCAATAGTCATAGGAAAGCAGGGAAGGGGGAAGGGCTGGAAAGGGAGGTAATGGGTTCTTTGGGATATAGGCAGTTTGAGATGCCCATGGGAAGTCCCATTCGGGATGTCCAAAAGGTAGTTGGTGATGTACAACTAGAGGTCAGGAGAGACCAGGCCTGAATGTTTAGATCTGGAAATTACCTACATAGAAGTAAATGGCCGTTGAACCTGTGGGAGCTGATGAGATCATGTGGGAGAATAAAGACCAAGTGGGAGAATAAAGAGGAAAAAGAAAAAAAGGCAGAGCTCTGGGGGACACCCCCAGCTAGTGGAATTGACCTGGATGAAGGAGGGGCAAAGAAGATGGAGAAGGAGCAGGCAGGAGAACCAAGAGAGAGCAGTGTCACAGAAACCCAGAGCGGGAGAGAGTATCCAGGAGGAAACAATGATCAACAGTGTCAAAGTCTAGGGAAGTCAAAAGGATAAGGACTGAGAAAAGGCCATTCAATTTGGCAATTCAGAGCTCGTTGGGTAAGCTTTGGAGGCAGCAGTTTCAGTTGACTGAAGGTAGATTACACAGAGTTGAGAAGCTTTCTGTTGTTGTTCAGTCATTTCTGACTCTTCAAGTCCCCATTTGGTGTTTTCTTGACAGAGATACTGTCTGATTTGCTGTTGCTTTCTCCAGCTTATTTTACAGATGAGGAAACTGAGGCAAACAGGGTGAAGTGACTTGCCTAGGGTCACACAGCTAGTGAGTGTCTGAGGCCAGATTTGAACTGACAAAGATGAGTTTTCCTGACTCCAGGCATGGCACTGTATCCACTACAATGCCACCTAGCTTCCCCTTCAGAAGAAGCTAGTAGACACCCTTAGCATAAACAACATTCCCAGGAGTTTGGTCAAGAAATGGAGGCGAGATATACAATGGTACCTGGCAATGATGGACAGACCAAGTTACGGTTTTTACAGGATGGAAGAGAAAAGATGGGTATGCTCATAGGTAGATAAAAAGTTTGGAGATTAGCTAAAGCGTGGGGATGATTGAGGGGTGAGGGGGCAATCTGGTGGAGAAGGCAGAAGGGAAGGGGATCAGGGGTGCATGTAGAGGGGTTTGCCTTATCGAGAAAGATTGAAAGAGGAGATAGTGGAGGAAGAAGCCTGACTGACATGAGATGAGGAGGAGGGGAGAAGAGGGAGCATTCTCTCTCAGCAGAAAAATCTCTTTTTTTAGTGAAGTAGGAGGTGAGCTCTTCAGCAGAGGGTGGAGGGAGGGGATGCCATGGGAGCTTGAGGAGGAGAGAGGAGTAACTTTGCAAGAGCTGCTTGATGAGTGGGATAAGGAACAATTAGGGAGATGTAAAAAGGCTTACTTGTTTGTACAGTAAGGTCCCAGTTGAGTTAGGTAACATAAATTTGAAGTGGACCTAGTCAAGATGGTTATATGATTTATTCAGCTCTATTTAGCAGCATGTAAAGAAGAACAGAGAGGGGCAGGTAGGTGGCACAGTGGAGAGAACACCAGGCCTGGAGTCAGGAGGACCTGAGTTCAAATCTATCCTCAGATACTTACTAGCTGTGTGACCCTGGGCAAGTCACTTAACTGTGTTTGCCTTAGTTTCCCCAACTGTAAAATGAGCTAGAGAAGGAAATGGCAAACCACTCCAGTATCCAAGTGGGGTCACCAAGAGTTGGGCACAACTCAAATGACTGGACATACAACAAAACAGGGTTAATAATAGCACCTGCCTCCTGGGGTTGTTGTGAGAATCCAATGAGATAATATTTGTGAAGCACCCGGCACACAGTAGGTGCTTAATAAATGCTTATACCCTTTCCTTCCCCTTTTATTAGCACCATAAGCCCTGAATTAAATTGCGTGTTCCTTGAAGGCAAGGACTGTGCCATTTTTCATTTTTGTCACTCCCAGATCCAATACATAGCTTTGCCCAAAGTATAAATCAATATTTATTGAGTTGTTTATTCTAATTCCCCAATCCTAAGAACAGGTTCTGTACCTAATGCCTCACGTTTCTAGGGGCTATGCTATTTCTGAGGCATTTTGAATATATTATCTCATTAGATCCTGGTGACAACCCTGTGAAGGAGATTCTACAAATATTATTATTGCCATTTTACAGATGAGGAAACTAAGGCCCAGAGGAATGAAGTGATTTGAAAAGGCAGCATAGGGGCAGCTAGGTAGCACAGTGAATAAAGCACTGGCCCTGGAGTCAGGAGGACCTAAGTTCAAATCCAGCCTCAGATTCTTAACACAAAACTATCTGTGTGACCTTGGGCAAGTCACTTAACCCCAGTTGCCCTACCTTCCCCCCTCCGAGAGAAAGAAAGAAAGGGAGAGAGAGAGAGAG
>NW_027187400.1:7084985-7102473 GCF_028583685.1 Petaurus breviceps papuanus | reverse complement strand
AGAGAGAGAGAGAGAGAGAGAGAGAGAGAGAGAGAGAGAGAGGAAGAAAGAAAGAAAGAAAGAAAGAAAGAAAGAAAGAAAGAAAGAAAGAAAGAAAGAAAGAAAGAAAGAAAGAAAGAAAGAAAGAGAAAGAAGGAAGGAAGGAAAGAAAGAAAGAAAGAAAGAAAGAAAGAAAGAAAGAAAGAAAGAAAGAAAGAAAGAAAGAAAGAAAGAAAGAAAGAAAGAAAGAAAGAAAGAAAGAAAGAAAAGAAAAGAAAAGAAAAGAAAAGAAAAGAAAGGCCAGTATAGGCCAGTGGAAAGAACACTAAATCTGGAGTTAAAGGACCTGATCCATTAATCCTGTAAATATTGAAATCTGGACTTGAACTCAGGTCTTCTGACTCTTGAGCCTAAGACCTTTACTACCCCACACCAATAAATAATGGGTGTTCGATAAGTGTTTGTTGGATTAATTGGATTTCTGCACTTTCCCCTGGGAGACAGCCTTGGCTAAATAAACTCATAAGGTGAGTCACTGATTTTGAGCAAGTGGAAGCCTGATGGCAGCTGGGAGATCTGTCTGCCCTGGGGACTGGATAGAAGAGGACTTGATCCCTGTATTCCAGTGAATTTAGCAGAGCTTGTATGCTAGTTAGAGGCCTGCCATGCCGTTCTTCTGGTTTTCACGCTTCTGCCTTTGGGCCCCAAGCTTTGTAGAGGCTCATTGAATGGAAGCAACAGCTTCACAGGCAAGGTCATGTCATGAACTCGGAGTCAGAGGAAGATCAGGAATCTCCACCATTTATTAGCTTTATGACCCCAGACAGGTCCACTTCCTTTCTCTAGGACTCAGTGTCCTTATCTGTAAAATGGGGATAATAATCCCTGTGCTCTCTGACTCACAAGGTTGTTGTAAGAATCAAATGAAAACATATGTTAAGCATTTGGCCAACTTGAAAGCCAATGGCTATGATTATTATCCTCTGATTATCTGTCCGAGCTTAGACAAGCAGCTTCTCCTCTCTGAACCTCAGTGCCCTTGTTGTAGAGTGGGTAGGATTATATTTGAACTCCATACCACTTATAATTGAGTCATAAAATCATAATATTCAGAGTAGAAAGTGACCATGGGCTCTTTAGAGATGGGCTGGAGGCAGAGGACCTAGGCTCGAATACTACCTCAGATGTTTCTTACTTGTATGAACATGTATTCTGTTTCCTCATCTTTAAAATGAGGAACTTGTTCTAAGTAGGCTTCAGGGGAAACTGGGGCTCTAAGGTTAAGTGACTTGGCTAAGACGTAACCGGTAAAGGGATGCAGGAGGAGTCGGGTGATGGTGATGGCGGCTGCTTCTGTCTTTACAGCGGCGTCAGCAGGACCTGGGGCTGGGCGTCTCTGGGGAGCAGTATCCTGGCAGAGTTTGGATCTCTACACCTGGAGTTCTTACACCTCACCAAGATCTCTGGCAACCCGATCTTCGCTAGAAAGGCAAGTGCTAGGAGAGCTCCCTCCCCTTTGGGTGGCGGCAGGGAGTGGGTCACACTCTTGCAAATGGGCGACAGGGAAACGCGTCTGCCCCTTGGTGGGGGCACGGGGGAAAGACGCCAGCCTCCCTAGACACGAAGCAAACACATGCTCCTTTGGGTGACAGCTGGTGCTGGGGAGGGTGGGCTCAGGGAGCCCCCGGGAGCCGGGAGAGGTTGGGAAAAGCCAGAGCACTTCGCTAAGGAGAAAATCTGAGCCAGGTTGGGTTAGCGTGGTGGCAGGCGCCCATATGTGCATCGGAGCAAGATGCCACAGCGGAATTTTGAGGCAGCGGCTCAACTTAGCAGAAACTGGCCCCCTGGTGCAAAAAGCACGTCTGCCAGGCTGGCAGCCTCTGAGAAGGTGCAGCTAGCGCTCTGCGCTCTGTGCGAGGAGCGAAGCAGCCACGCCGGCGCCTGGGGGTGCTCGGTGTTAGCGAAGAGCCCACTACGGAGCCGGAGCTCACTGCCTAAGGATGCCCGGCAGCTGCTTGGTCACTGAGCTGTCTAAAAGTGCAAGGAGCTTGAGAGGTAGGGAGTTCCACATCAGAACCATTTCATTCAACTCAACAAGCACTCGTTAAACACCTACTGTGTGCTGAGAACTAGTGTTAGATACTGGGAATACAAAGAGAAAAGGGAAATAGCCCCTGCCCTCAAGGAACTTACATTCTAGCAGGGAGAAATATCATATCGATAAGTAAATCCTTCCTTCCTTCCTTCCTTCCTCCCTCCCTCCCTCCCTTCCTGCCTCTCTCTCCTCCCTCCCTCTCTCTTTCTCTCTCTCTCTCTCCTCTCTCTTTTCTCTCTCCTCTTTCCTCTCTTCCTTTCTCTCTTCTCTCTCCTCTTTTTTTCTCTTTCTCTCCCTCTCTCTTCTTCTCCTTCTCTGTCTCTTTTTCTTTCTCTTTCTTTTTCCTTTCCTCTCTCTTCTTCTCTCACTTTTTCTCTCTCCACAAACACATACACAAACACATTTCCTTCTCTGTCAATGGATCCAATCAACTAATCAATCATCAATTATTAAGTGCCTAGTATGTTCCAAGCAGGACAGTTAAGGGCTCGGTGGGTAGAGTGCTGGCCCTGAAGTCAGCAAGCCTCATCTTCCTTATTTCCAATCTGGCCTCAGACACTCACTAGCTATAAGACCCTAGGCAAGTCACTGTCCCCTGTCTGCCTCAGTTTCCTCATCTGTAAAATGACCTGGAGAAGGAAATGGCAAACTATTCCAGGATCTCTGCCAAGAAAACCCCAAATGGGGTCAGGAAGAGTCAGATGTGATTGAAATAACTGAACAACAAAATGTGCCAAGCACAGTGTTAACCCCAGGAATACAAAGAAAAAGCAGAAATGGTCCTTGCCCTCCAGAAGTTCACAGTCTAATGGGAGAGACTTTATGCACATATATGAGTATAGGGAGAACCCAGACAAAGCCCATGTGAGTTGGCCTTTGTGTGGGGGTAGGGAGAGGCTCGAGTAGCTGGAGGAGCAGGGAAGGGGAGGATTCAGAAGCATCAGAGAGTTTGAGTGTCTTCCTTGTCACACACACGAAGCCCTCTTAGGAGCCCCTTTTAGAATATGGCAGCCCCTGAGAAGAGAAAGCACCTATATGCTTAGGACCAGGGCGGGGAACCGGTAGCCTCAAGGCCACATATGGCCCTCTAGGTCCTCAAGTGCAGCCCTTTGACTGTGGATTCTGCCAAAGGGTCACATTTGAGGACCTAGAGGGCCACATGTGGCCTCAAGGCTGCAGGTTTCTCACCCCTGGCTTAGGATGATGGTCAAAGGGTCTTTGAGTAGGAAGTGATCTGGAAAATCACCAACTAAAATTCCCCTCCTGAGGAATCTGATTCCTTTCAGAGCGTCCCTAACAAGCAATCCACTCCACTTTCTGCTCTAACAGCTCAACCCGATGTTATTGGATCTCAGAGTTGACAGTGACTTCTGAGGACATCTAGTCTAGCCTGTGAGAGGTCGGGACATCCCTAAAATGAGTGGCAGACCAGCTTCCACTGGAAGACCTCTAGGTGTAGAGAACCCACTGTCTCCCAAGGCAGCCCATCCTGCTTTCATCTATAGGTCTTAGGAAAGTTTCCTTACACCCCTCAATGTGACCCTCTGCACCTTCTGCCTGCTTGTCTTAATTCTGTCTCTGAGGAAAAGCAAAAGAAATCAAATCCCTCTTCCCTATGTGATAATAATAAAAAACCCTCTTCCCTACATGATAATAATAACCTTCTGTAATGACCATTAAAGTCATCATATGGCATCATGTTCTCCCAAGCCATGAGCATTCCAAGGTTAGAACAGTTGCTTCTCTGCTATGATGGCAAAGTCCTCTCCCCCTCTGAGTTGCCCTGAGCTGGATGGATATACTGTGTCATTCCCTTTCCTACAATGCAATACCTAGAACTGAATTTAATACTCCACATGGGCTCTGATAAGGGCAGGAAGCCATGGGACCATTCCGTCCCTCATTCAAGATAATCTGCTTTTGTTAATACAATCTAAGAACACATTAGCATTTCTGACTGTTGTGTCCTACTGTTGACTCATACCCAAATTAAGTTTCTATAGGGGTGGGGAACCTGTGACCTCGAGGCCACATGTGGCCCTCTAGGTCCTCGGGTGTGGCCCTTTGACTGAATCCAAACTTCACAGAATCAAAGGCTGCACTTGAGGACCTAGAGGGTCCCATGTGGCCTCGAGGCCACAGGTTCCCCACCCCTGGATTTAATCTCCCATCCCCTTTTCACATGATCTGTGGTTCTTTCCACCAAATAAATAGTGCTACCATTTACATAGTGCTTTAAAGTTTGCAAAGCATTTGACAAGTATTATCTCATTTTACCGTCACAACAAGCCTGAGACGTAGGTGCTGTTGTTATTCTCATTTTACAGATGAGGAAACTGAGGCAGACAAGGGTTTGTGACTTGCCCTAGCTAGTAAGAGTCTGAGACCAGTTTGAAACTTGGGTCTTCCCGGCTTCTGCATTGTAGGCTCTATACACTGCCTCATCTGCACTGATTTCTTAAATCAAAAATGAAGCCTTTTCCATTTGCTGCTTTTCCATTTCTTTTTAAATTTCATTTGGGCCCATCACTCTAACCTGCTGAAATCTTGGATCCTGAATCCATTTTATCTCAAGATGAAGATAAATGATCACCATCCTTTCTGAAATAACCGTAAGACTTTTAAAGACATCCCATTCCTTTAACTTTCTCCAGCTCCCCCATTTCTGCCATTACCTAGGGCACATTCTTTAATCAGCTCTGACGAGTTCGGAGAAGAGTGGAAAAAGTCCTCCACTCCAGCTCTGAAGTAACCTGAGAGAAGGAAGACAAGACTGGCAGTGCCTTGCTCATGCAGCTGATTTGGGCTGTGAAATGCGAAGATTTCTTTCCAGTTAATTTTTCTGGTCCATTTACATTCTGGGCCTATTTTAGTCCCCCCCAATCATGCCTCCCACTGAGGTGATTATTGGCAGGCCACAAATTGGCCCAAATTCTAGATGGGGCCCATGCCCATGATGGGATCTAATTTAACCTGCTCGGCTGCTCACCGCCAGGACAGCTGGAAATAGCTTGAGGTACAAGCGCATCCTTGCCCTGATTTAATGGGCTCTGTTAACGGGAATGGAAACGAGACCTGACTTGGCAGAGTGCAGAACCATGCTCTGGAAAAAAGGGTCTGACAGCTCAAACGCCAGCTCTCCCTTGCTTGGCTTGTAGATAAATCTATTAACAGTAACATCTGGGGGGGGGGGGCTGTCTTTCTTCTGAGCAGTTCCATAGTGTATTGGATTTAATGTACCGCTGTATGGCAGCCACCAATGTGGGGGTCCCAGTCACACTCCACCTGAGTGGGTGTCGAGAGTATTTAGGGTTATGGTTAGAAACTGAGAGAACCGAGTTCTAGCCCCAGCTTGGCCACTGATTTGCCAAGAGTAACCCTGGGCAACATGCTTCTGTTGAACCTCGATTTTCCCACCCCACAGGATCTTGGGGCTCAGCACACTAGAGAGGATCGTACACTAGGGAGGATCTCAGAGCCTACCAAGTTCAACCCTCTCGTTTTATAGATAAGGAAACTGAGACTTGAGAGTTGAAGAGGGAATCATCATTTCAAGAATGAGGAAGACGATGGTCCAGTCATCTCTGGGAGATTATGGTCAGTTCTGGCTGCCACATTTTAGGAAGGATGTGGACAAAATGGAGATATATAGAGAAGGGTAACCAGAAATCTTAGGGAAGTAGAGACTAGGCCATGGCTGGATCTATTGGAGAATACAGGGTTGCTTAGCCTGGAGGAGAGGAGCTGGAGGGAATAATCACTACCTTCCGGTATTTCAAGGCCCATCCTGTGGAAAAGGAATTAGCTATGGCTAATTCTACCTGGCCCCAGAGGACCAGACTAGAGTGTACACTTAATACTTGTTCAGTTGAATTGTTGAACAGATGGGTGGAAGTGATGTTGTGGTCTATGAAATGAGAGGGTCTGACAAGATGGTCTCTTAAGGATGGTGCCAGCTCCAGCATTCTGTGCTCATTAAGGTCCCTCCCAGCCCTCAGGTTCTCTATTCCACAGTTTCTTCCAGCTCTTATATTCTAGAGGCCCTTCTGGCTCTTGGATTGTATTCTTTTTTTTTTACATTCACTTTTATAAGATTTTGAGTTCCAAATCCCCCCCCCAAGATAGCATGCAATCTGATATAGGCTCTACACATACAATCATATTTCCACATCAGTCTTGTTGTGAAACCAAAGGGAAAAACCATAAGAAAAAAAGCAAACAAAAAAGATAGTATGTTCTGATATGCATTCAGACTCCATAGTTCTTTCTGTGCATGTGGATAGCATTTTCCATCACGAGTCCCTTGGGATTGTCTTAGAGACTTAGATCATTACATTGTACTGAGAAGAGCTAAGTCTATCAGGGTTGGTCATCATACAATGTTACCGTTACTGTGTACAACATTCTCCTGGTTCTGCTCATTTCACTCAGCATCAGTTCATACAATCTTTCCAGGCTTTTCTGAAATCCTCCTGCTCATTTCTTATAGCACAGCCATATTCCACTACATTCATATACCACAACTTATTCAGCCATTCCCCAATTGATGGGCATCCCCTCAATTTCTAATTCTTTGGCATTGCATTCTAAGGTCCCTCCAACTTTGCCATGTCATGCTTTAAAGTCCTGCCAGTCTCTGACATTGTATGTTCTAAGGACCCTTTCAATTCAGAATTCTGTATTCCAGAGCCTATTCCAGCTCTGACATTCTGTCTTCCAAAGCCCCTCTCAGTTCTGCCATTCTATACCCTATTGCTATTCTTGTTCATTCATGCGCAACTCTTGTGACCCCATTTGGGGTTTTCTTGGCAAAGATACTAGAGGGATTTGCCATTTCCTTCTCCAGTTCATTTTACAGATGAGGAAACTGAGGCAAACAGGATTTAGTGACTTGCCCAAAGTCACACAGCTAGTAAGTGTTTGAGGTCAGATTTGAACCAAGGGAGATGAGTCTTCCTGACTCCAGGCCCAGCACTCTATCCACTGTACCACTTGGCTGCCCAGCATTCTGTGTTCTAAGAACCCACCAAGCTATGATCCAAGGTTCCTCCCAATGCTGACATTTAACGATTCTATAATCTGATTGAGGATGATTTACTCTAGAAGGCCCCATATTCTGTAATTGGTCTTTGAGTACTGAGAAGTTGGTTGTAGGAAATGGTGATGTTTAGCTTGGAGATGAGCACAACTTGGGGGTGGGAGTGGGGGTGAAGGTCAGGGAACATGGTCACTGCCCTTGGTGACCAAGTAGTACTGAGAACAAGGTCCCATAATCTGCTTCTCTCCCACCTTGATAACCTGCCCCTCACTTAGCTATCAGGACCATTCCTGGCCTCTACATCTGTCCAAAACTAGTGAGAACCCCTTCATCTAGGACAGTGGTGGGGTACTTGTAGCCTTTTGACTGAATCCAAATTTTACAGAACAAATCCTTTTGGATTCAGTCAAAAGGTCACATTTAAAGATTTAGAATGCCTCGGGTTCCCCATCCTTGGGACTCTAGTGTGTGACTATTGCTGATAACAAGGATATAGCTGATAACAGAGATGTGGACCTCTGGAAGGCAGTTCTTTATATCTAGTCTAAAATCATTCTAAGGTTCCAGCTTCTCAGAATTGGGACAACTGGGCAGTCCCTAAACCAGCCTCTTCCCCGGCTTTCAAATCCCTCTCCATCCCCAAGGGTTTCTTCAGCTTCTGTTTGAGCCTGATCAGTGCCTGGAAGCTCAGCGGGCACCTTGTGTCATTGTTGGAGAAGCCAGGCTATCATACCACTCAACCCAATTTAACCAACATTTATTAAACACCTACTATGTGCCAGGCAATGAGGCAGGTATTGGGGGGGCTACAAAGACAAAAATAAAACAGTCCCTGACCTCCAGGAGGTTACATTCTAGTGGGGATGGAGGCACAGTGCAGTGGGAAAAGCAGATGACCTGTAGTCAGAGGAGCAGGGTTTGAATCCCATTCTGGCCATTATTAGCTGTGCAGTTTGAGGCAAGCTGTTGCCTTTCTCCCAGTAGGTCTTTGTTTTGCTTTGACCAGTTTCTTTCCAAGGTCCTTAGCATTCTGTAACACTGTAAGTATATTTCTACTTTGGCGGCTGGAGCCCTAGGAAAACCCTAGGGAAAAATGCCTGCCCACAAGATATGCACTATATATATACAGCATGCATACACATACACACACATAATTAGCTAGCATTTATATAGCACTTTAAGGTCTGCAAAGAATTTTATAACTATTTATCCTCACAACAACTCTGGGAGGTAGGTGTTACTGTTATATCCCCATTTTTACAGTTTAGGAAACTGAGGCAAACCACAGTTAAATTACTTACCCTGAGTCACACGGCTAGTAACATTGTGAGGCTAGATTTAAATCCTTTTGGGAGGGGCAGTTAGGTAGCAAAGCTGATAGAGGGCCAGCCTTGGAATCAGAAAGACTTGGATTCAAATCCAGCCTCAGATACTTAGTAGCCTTATGACCCTGGGCAAGTCACTTCACACTTCAGCCTCAGTTTCCTCTTCTGTAAAATGAGCTAGACATTGGAAATGACAAGTTTCTCCAGTATCTTTGCTGAGAAAACTCCAAATGGGGTCATGGAGAGTCAGACATGACTGAGTAGCAACAACTTTCTTTGGGAAAGGGACTGTTATCATAGGCAGGGAGCTAGGGCCAGGGCAGAGAGTAGCCAAACCTTGTCCTTTGTATCCCCGGGGTAAACACCGTGGCACACAGTGAACACTCAATAATTATTTGTTGACTGACTGACTGACCAAGCAGGCAGCTTTGAGGGAAAACACTAGGCTAGCCACTGCCCTAAGCTGATAGCACCTTGCCCATGGCCCACCACTGGCCACCTAGAGCAGGCCTCTCAATAGGACTTTGCCCTCCTAGCACAGAGTGAATATCTATAGTAAATCTCTTTTTACCAACAACCCTGAGGGTCCTCCCCTCCTAGTTTGACTTTTTTTTATTAAAGGGGCCATCCCTAGACTCACTTCTTAAAGAGGTCTATTCTCTGAATGGTCATTACCTCACTCTAAGTGAGAACCTGAAAAGACCTTAGCCTAAAAGGGCCAGGGTCTCCCATTGCATCCTGGGCCGTCTTCAGTCATCTTGATGGATATCTGGCCACTGGACCCAGATGGCTCTGGAGGAGAAAGTGAGGCTGGTGACCTTGCACAGCCCTCCCTCACTTAAATCCAAGCCAACAGCAAGTCATGTCACCATCTCCCTGATACCATGGTCCTCTTCAAGAACAAAGGACTGTAGCAGCAAGCACCCCAGTGTCCCCAGGGTAGCTGCCAACACAGGTTCTTGGATCTGCTTTGATAAAGGAAAGCAACTCAAAATGGGTTAACAAGCTTACTTTGATCAGTCAAATATGTATCCTTTACCTAGTTCAGGGGAAAAAGGTCAGCACCCTGAACTTCAGAGTATACAGACAGAATTATCAAGACAGAAAAACAGATCAAGTAGACAGATTTCCAAACTGTCCAACCATTACATCCATACCAAATCAACATCTGGGTTTTTCAAAGCCGGGGTGCTCTCAACAACGGCTTCCCAGATTCTCATCTGATCAAATCACAGAACACTTCTCAAAGTGAGCCCCAAAACAAAGCCTCAAATCAGGGTTTATATAGCCTTCTCCTGGCTCAGAGAATGTAACAACCTTCTGGACCCAATGGCCAATCAAAAAGTATCTACTGTAAAACAAGCCTCCCACCCCAGGCTCCAGGTGCACTTAGCCTAGGGGCAGGGAAGATCTTAAAAATTTACATTTTCATTACAAGGACAAACACAATATTCCTGAGTCTCTGGGAGATGGTCGACTTGACTGAATGGAAACGTGTACTGCTTGTGTCTGCAGATAGGGCAAAAGTATTTTGTTCCTTTGTGGAAATGAGGAATCCCTCCTCTTTTCTCTCTGTACAGGTGAAGAATATCCGCAGGGTCCTCAACAGAACGGAGAAGCCCAAAGGCCTTTATCCCAACTTCCTCAGCCCTGTCAGTGGCAGCTGGGTCCAACGTACGTAGAGCAATCTGCCAGGATGTGTGTGCTTGCCGAAGAAGGCTGCTGGGTTTGGGGGTGCTTCTGTTGTTTTGTTAGTTGCGTTACTAATCATTACCAAGAGTACTTCACTAGTTATGGCCAATCATAACCCTAAAGGCAGCAGGGCATAGTAGACAGAGAGCTGGCCTTGGAGATAGAAAAACCTGGATTCAAGTCCCGACTCTGACAAGTACTGGCTGTGTGGCCCTGGGCGAGTCCCTTAACCTCTTAGGAGCCCACATAACTCTCTCAGGGGATAAGTTTTAGTAGAGGTGCTGACCTGCATTGGCAGAGAGAATGTCCTCACTGAGCAAAATGAGAATGTCCTTCACCTGTGCAAAACCACAGGTCCAGTGCATATAATTATTGCTAGCTAGCATTTATAGAGTATTTAAAGATTTGCAAAGCACCTATATCTACAAATATCCCATTTTATCTTCCCAACAACCCCGAGAGGTTGTGGAGTGGAGAGTTAGTTATATCTGTCCATCTTCAGGTATATAATTAAGCTATTGTTATTATTTTTACATATCAGAAAACTGAAGTAGAAAGAGATCAAATGATTTGCCCAGGGCCACACACTTTAAGATCTACAAAGTGTTCTACAGATGTTAACTCCTTTGATCCTGTGTGCAATTACTCCCATTTTTGCAGATGAGGAAACTGAGGCAAATAGTGATTCCATCAGGTGTTCTTGACCCAGACTCAGTGCCGCTGTGCCATCAAGCTGTTTTTAGTAACAATAATAGCAAGAATAGGGACTGGACCTGTAATTTCACTGGTATAGGGAACTCCCAGGTGAGGAAACTTCCTCTACCAATGCAGGTTAGCACCTTCTCTGCAACTTATCGTCTTAAAGTTGCCTAGAGTGCTGAGAAATTAAGATACTTGCTCGGGGTTGCATAGCCATTATGGGTCAGAGGCAGGACTTGAACCCAGGCCTTTCTGGCTCTAAGGCTAGCTCTCTCTCTACTATAACAAGCTGCTTCTAACAATAATAAGAATAGTTCCTATTTCTGTAGTGCTTTTGTCATCACTTCTGAGCCTCAACATTGCCCTGTGAGGGTACTCTCCTAGGCCCAAGGGGATACTTTAAAACATAGACTACTTCTGCTGTCCTTCTTAGCCCGCTTTCTCTACTCTGTTTGTCTGCTTTCTACACCACAAAGTATTCATTTAGCACCTCCCAGAGCCTAAGCAGATGCTTTGCTCCTGCTGCCTGCCTGACCCACCACCTTTACAGTCACATCTCCTGCCTCTCAGCCTTCTACTGCCCCAGGATGCCTCCCTCCATCCCTTGTGGCAACGGCCCTCACAAGTGGAGAATGATTGATTCAAGCATCGCTCATTGTTCCCCCTTCTTACAGTCCCCAACTGAGGCTACAGCCCCTACAGGCCTGAGATAACTGCCTTGGTTTACAAAGAGGGGTTCCTTGACCCTTCCTTATCTTCCCACTCCAGGTCAGAGTGTGCTCTGATATAAGCCAAGAACCTGAGGGTCTCAGGACCCCTCCCCTGGCACCTAGAGGACTCACCAAGGCCACTAACCGGACAGGGCAGACATCAGACTCTATAAACAGGGCAGCTTACAAAGTCTATAAAAGCCACTTTCACTTGCAGGGGTTATGGCCTGAGGGCCACTTGGGGAGCTTTAAACAATTGGAACAAGAACAGATTGTGTTTTGGCTGGCTTTGAACTCCCAAGTCCCTCTGAGGGGGCGTCAGCTTGGGCCAGGAAAGGATGCTTTTTCTGGCTCTGCACATCTGCACATTATTGCCCTGAAACAGATGTTCCGTGACAGCAAGAGTGTGAGGAGGGACCCAGAGTACAGAAGGAACCCTTAGGCACCAGGAGAAGGAGGGGGACTGGGTCAGGCCATGGAGGGGAATAAGCCCAGCATTTGGAGCCTCAGGACCTGGGTTCAGATCCAGGTTCTGATCACTTCTTAGCTGTATGATCTTAGGCTTATCATATAAACTCTCCAGGCCCATTTTCTCATGTATAAAATGAGAGGTGCAGTGGAAAGCACTCGATTTGGAGTCCCAGGACCTGAGTTCAAATCCATTCTCTGTTACTTTATTCCCCCTGTGACCTCAGCCAAGAGTCTCTGCTTTGGGCCCATTTTCTCATCTATAAAATGAGGCCTTTGGATTAGAATGGCCTCTAAGGTTCCTGCCAGTTCTAGTTCTGTGACTACATGGGCATTCTTAATTTAGGGTCTGTGGATCAATGGATAGATGGCAGGGGATCCATAAACTTGGATGGGAAAATATGGACATCTTAATTTTCACTAACCTCTAACTGAAATTTAGAATTTTATTTCATTGTGAAAGTAAGCAAACAAACATTCCAAGGAGACTCTACCAGCCTGCCCAAGGGGTCCTAGACACACAAAGGTGAAGAGACCCTGGGTTAGATGATCCCTTAGAAGGCCCCTTCTAGACTCAAATCCTGTGCTCCCAGAAGGCAAGGCAGGCTCTGTCATTACTGACTTCAGTTATATCTCCCCATACTTTACAATGGGGAACCTGGACACTCCTAGATTCTCAGTCCTAGGTGAAAGGGGCACAAGACACCTTCCAATCCCCCTCCAACCTAAACAGGAACCCCCTGCAGAGGGGACAGCCCAGTGGTGCAATGGAGAACACATAAAACTTGGAGTCAGAAAGATTGAGTTCGAATCCTGCCTCAGACACTTATGGGAGAGGGGACAGCCCAATGGTGCAATGGAGAACACACAGAACTTGGAGTCAGAAAGATTGAGTTAGAATCCTGCCTCAGACACTTATGGGGCAAATCATATAAATATCTCTGTGCCTCAGTTTCCTCATCTGTAAATATGAAAATAACAATAGTGAGATAACTGGGTTGTTGTGAAATCAAGTGAGTTAACATGTGAGGTGCTCTATAATGCTAGCTATTAGCAACATCATTATTACCCCCTCTGACAAGTAGCTGTTAAGACTCCATATGACAAGGACCTTACTACCTTTTTTTGGGCTGCTCAGCAATACTGGTCTCCCACCAAGGGAGAGTTAATAGAGAATGGGAGACTTTCCAAAATGGGTAAATAATGAGAACCACAGAGGGCCAGATATTTTCAAGACAGTCTTGCAAATAGCCTGGAGTGCCCATGGAAAATCAGAATTTCTGCCAGAGAACGGTCATCTTTAGACATATATATGGGGTGTGCTCAGCACCTTTGGGGCACAAAGCAATACAAGGCTCAGACTTCCTCCCCAGCTCCCTGCTGACTGTCTGGTTGGAACAAGACATTTATCCCTGCTAATTAAAAACAGAAGACAGGATGTGCTAAGTGCCCAATGGGCAGGACCGAGCGCTAGGGATGCTCAGAGGAGGCATCAGTGTGGGATGGAGGGATTCTGGGAATAATTCCTGGAGGAGATTCCTTGGACTAGACCCTGAAAAAATGGACTCTTCATTGGGAGCAAGAATGGAATTGAAGGGGTGGTTTAGTAATTTCCCCTGTATGTATCTTGTTTGCACATAGTTTTTGCATATTGCTTCTGTAAGAGCTCATTGAATCTCTGAGAGCAGCTGGGCATCCTCGAAAGTAGACATTCTTAATCTAGGTTCCATGAACTTTAAACAAATTTTAACTCAATATAACTGGTTTCCTTTGTGATCCTCTGTGTTCTACTTTAGGCATTTGAAAACACCTTTTGAGAAGGGATCCATAGACTTAACTGGGCTGCCAAAAGGCGCATCCATGAGATCAGTAAGGTTAAGAACCCCTTGGCTCTGAGATTATAACCCCTAGAGAGGGGGAGGGGGAGGGGCAACTTTAGAAGCCCTCTACTCCAACTCCTCGATTTGTGGATTAAGAACTAAAGACCAGGGAAGTTAAGTGATTTGTCCAAGGTAATTCAGGGAGTAAGTGTCAAAGGTAGGGTCCTCCAACTCCAAAGTCAAAGTGTTTTTTCCACGTTGTCATGCAGAATCTGCATTGGCAAAGGACAGTTTCCTCACTAGAATTCCACTAGGCAATGGAGTAAGTTGGAATTTGCTTCCCCTCACCAAAAGAATCATCATCATCATCATCATCATCATTATTTTACAGGGTGTCCCAAAAATCTTAGTGCGGTCTTGGGCTTTAATGAGTTTAAAACTACATTAAGATTTTTGAGACAGACTTGGGAGAGAGAGACAGAGAGACAGAGACAGAGGAGAGACAGAGAGAGGAAGACATACAGAGGGAGGGGGGGAGGGGGAGGGAGAGGGAGAGAAACAGAGAGAGAGATCTGGGAGTTGTTGACATTGAGGTGATGACTGACCCTAAGAAAACTAATTTGAATGAGTATGAAAGTGTCAAGGGAAGAAAATAAGGCCCAGGACATAGCCCTGAGGGCTAGCATGGTTAGGGGAGAGGAAATGGGCGATGGTGACCAGCAGAGGAGCCTGGAAAGGGACAGTAGGAAGAGAAGTAGGAGGAAACAGCCTCACAGGAGCTAAGGAAGGAGAAAGTGGGGGGGGGGGGAGAAAGAGTGAGAAACAGACAGAGAGAAGAGAGGTAGAAGAGGGAGATTCAGAGACAGACAAAGAGAGAGATACAGGGAGACAGAGAGAGAAAAGAAGGAGAGGAGAGGAGAGAGAGAGAGACATAGTCAGAGAGACAAACAGAGAGAGAAAGATGGAGAGAGAGAAAAAAAGATGGAGGGGGGGAGACAGACAGAGAGAGAGACAGAGAGAGGGAGGGAGGGAGAGGGAGAGACAGAGAGAGAGAGAGCTCAGCAGGAGTATGTGGTCAGCAGTACAAAAGTGCAGAAGCTGTGGGGAGGTCAAGGTGGCTAAGTCCTGAGACAAAGCCCTTGAGGTCTAGGGAGGGGAGGACGAGGTGGGGCCAGATAAAGAAGCATGTAGATGGTGAGGAAGCAGAAGCTACAAATACAGGTAACAACAGCAGCAGTTAGGCAGCACCTACTACGCATCAGGCACTGTGCTAAGCACTGAGCGAATTCGATCCACCCTGGGAGGTAGATGCTGTTATTATCCCCATTTTACAGTTGAGAAAACTGAGGCAAATAGCATTTCAATGACTCTCAGGGTCACCCAGTGAGGAAGTGTCTGAGACAAGCTTTGAGCTTGGCTCTCCCTGCCAGGGCTCAGTGCTCCATGGCCTTGGCTGCCTGGCTGACCCTTAGCAGTCCCCTAAGAGGCTTTGGGCTGTGACTGGGAGATGAGGAGAATGAGGGCTCAGGAGGGTGAGGGGTAGAGTCTGAAGATGGGATGGGGTGGGAGGCAGGGCAGGCGCAGGGGCTGCTGGGGCAAGCACGCCCCCCCCCCCAGGCACAAGCAAAGGATGAGGACCAGACTGATGAAAAAGAGACCCCTAACCTAACCTAGGCAGGGAAGAGGGAGAGGGGGCTCCCAGAGAGGAGGAATTGGAGATCCCAGTGATCGGATGACTCCTCCTGGGCTTCATTCCAGGTCCTCTGCCTTTTGGTGCAAGGGATAGAGTACCAGGCCTGGAGTGGGGAAGACCTGAGTTCCAGTCCAGCCTCAGACCCTTACTAACCATGTGACCCTGGGCAAGTTATTTAACTTCTTTTTGCCTCAGTTTCTTTATCTGCAAAATGGGGATAATAACAGTGCCCACCTCCTAGGTTGTTGTGAAGCTCAAATGAGAGAATGATTGGAAAGAGCTTAGCGTAGTACCTGGCACATAGTAGGTGCTATTGTTATAATGTCTTTACAATTTGTGCTCCAAGGACCTTTCCAGTTTGACTATTCTCCCTTCTGAGGCCCCTTCTATCCTCAAGTCTGTATTCACCTACATGCTATTCGAAGAGTCTTTACAGCTGCAACATTGCAAAGCTCTTTCCAAATCTGTGTGTCCATGTCTGATGCCCATAGGACCATAGATTCAGAGACCACCTTGTCCAATTTCTGCTTTTTACAGATGGGGAAACTGAGGCCCACGGAAAATTACTTTTCTAAGGTCACACAGATAATAAGTGGTAGAGTCAGGCTTTGAACTCAGTCCTCTGACTCCAGAGTCAGAATTCTCTCCACTGTATCATGCTACCACCCTTCAAATAGTCTATCTTCTAAGACTCCTCCCAACTCTGACATCCTGTGTTCCAAGGGCCCTCCCAGCTCTGACATTCCATGTTCTAAGGGCCCTCCCAGCTCTGGCATTCCATGTTCTAAGGGCCCTCCCAGCTCTGACCTTCTGTGTCCTAAGGGCCCTCCCAGCTCTGACATCCTGTGTTCTAAGGGCCCTCCCAGCTCTGACATTCCATGTTCTAAGGGCCCTCCCAGCTCTGGCATTCCATGTTCTAAGGGTCCTCCCAGCTCTGACATTTTAATTTTTCCGAGTGGAATGGGCAATTTCCTCATCTATAAATGACATAATGATACCCATCTCCCAGAACACTGGTCATCAAATAAGACAACAGGTATGAAAGCCCTTTGAAAACCATAAGCATCACAGAGTATTACTGAGGCTTTTCTGCAGTGCTAGAAACAAGAAGTTCCTCTGGAGTCCCCAAAGGACCTGAGAACAGTTCTTTGCATATCTATGAGGCCAGGAGGTCCAGAAATTATGACCTTCCTTGCCAGTGGGCTCATCCCCTTGTGACCTCTAGCAAAAACTACTTACAAAGCAGAAAGTATTTTTAACCAAAGCATGCTGCTGCCAGATCCTCAGCACTGGGAGAAAAGGATGGTCTGAATTACTGATGATGGTCATGAGAGGAGACTGTTCAAGAATTGTGGCTTCTTTTAATTGCAAGACACTGACTATAAGGAGATAAACTCTTTTGCCTGGTGTTATCATAAAGCCAGTGCCGCAGACCCCCTGAGCAGGGCAGGAGCCCCGGCCTAAACAGTTACCTTTCTTTCCAAGCTAAGAGGAGACCTCCTGCTGGGAATCATAATTCCTCCTCATGCTGTGCCCAGAGTACCAGGCTGGGCGAAAATCTGTTATGCATGGAAAATTGTTCTCCATTAATAAAATATGAGGCCTGTGGTTGGCAAAAAGCAGGCATATGGTTATGGATTAAGGGAAAAGGGCATTGGTCATGGAGCCAAAGCACCTGGTTTGAGCCTTCAGCCATGATATCTGTGAGCAGGGTGTGCCCCCGGGCAGGTCAAGAAGCTTTGACTCCCTCATCCACGAAGGGGGTACAGTGATGACTTGTCTACCACAGAATAGTGCTGTGAAAACAGCATTCTGTAAACCTTGAAGCATTGGACACGGGAGGTGTGGTAGAGTATCTTAAAGGGCCCTTAGAACCCAGAATGTCAGAGCTGGGAAGGTCCTTAGAACACAGGATGTCAGAGCTGGGAGGGCCCTTAGAACACAGGATGTCAGATCTGGGAGGGCCCTT
>NW_027187400.1:7081799-7084975 GCF_028583685.1 Petaurus breviceps papuanus | reverse complement strand
CACAGGATGTCAGATCTGGGAGGGCCCTTAGAACACAGGATGTCAGAGCTGGGAGGCCCCTTAGAACACAGGATGTCAGAGCTGGGAGGGCCCTTAGAACACAGGATGTCAGAGCTGGGAGGGCCCTTAGAACATGGAATGTCAAATTTATAAGGGACCTTAGAACATGGAATGTCACAACTATGAGAGAATTTAGGGATCATCTTATCCAATCCTGTAATTTTTGAGATGAAACTGAGGTCCAAAGAAAGGAAAGTTATTTTTCCAAAGTCACATGTTAAGTCCAAGTCAGTGCTGGGCCCAAGCCCCTCGCCTCCTGTCCCTATACTTAGTCTGGCCTCTTTCATTTCAGGCTGTTCTCAGGATGCTGGACCTTCCCCCACAGTACCAGTTTCCTCATCCTGGACCCTGCAGCCTGAGAAGTTAGGGGAGGGAGGGATGAAGCATCAGTACAAACCCCGGGCAGGGGACAAGAGAGACAAGCCAAGCTGACCAGACCAAGAGACAGCGATGTCTCAGGGGATGTGCCAGCAGCCTAGACCACCCCACTGCACCCTACTGCCCACTGACCAAAGAGCTAGCATTTACATAGGGCTTTAAGATTTGCAAATGGCTTTACAAATAGTATTTCATTTTCTCTTCACAATAACTCTGAGAGGTAGGTGCTGTAATTATCCCCATTTTATAGATTAGGAAACCGAGACTGAGAGTTATCGAGCAACTTGCCCAGGGTCACACAGTAAGTGTCCCAGGCTGGATTTGAACTCAGGTGTTCCTGACTCTGCGTTCAGTGCTTCACCCACTCTTCCTGGCTGCCTAGAGACAGGGTGGAGTGGGGGGTGGAAGAGGTGGTGCCTCCCACAATCCTTTGCCAGATCCCAATAGCACAATGGCACCAAGAGAGCCAGTCTGACTAGGGAACTGTACACAGTAGGTGCTTAATAAATGCTTATTGCGCCAAACTGGCTCAAGAGCTTCTTTTCACCTGATTGCCCCTCCAGGAATTGTTGGACTTCATTTATTCTAATTTGCTAAATTTAAACCCTGTTCTTTTCTGAAGCCTTTGCACTGAAGAGTTTAAGTGACTAAATTAAGTCTCATTTGCACGTCTTTAGCCATTTATGAACCTGCCCAGCATTAATTACCATGTATGTCATTGAGTAATAAAAGTCTCTGAACTCTCTACCATCTGATTATGTTTTTAAAAAAAACCCACAGCTCATTTACACTTAATAACTGGGAGGCCCAGCTCTGCTCAGATGATTTATGTCCGCTTTGCAGCAGGCCTGTACGTTTGGCCCAGATAATTGTGAGCACTCGGCCAGCGATGGCCATGGAATTGCAGAACTCAGAGGGCACCCAGTCCATTCCCTGTGTCAGCATGAATCCCCACTCCAACACACCCAATAGGCGCCATCCACACTCCACTTAAAGACCTCAAAGGACAGAGAATTTAAAGCCACCTCGTATTCATTTTGTTTGTATTTGGTATGGCCTGGAGTCAGGAAGACCTGAGTTAAAATGGTCTCAGACACTTACTAGCTGTGTGACCCTGGGCAAGTTACTTCACCCTGTTTGCCTCAGTTTCCTCATCTATAAAATGAGCTGGAGAAGGAAATGGCAAGCTGCTGTAGCATCTTTGCTAAGAAAACCCCATAAGGGGTCATGAAGAGTCGACCCAACTGAAATGACTGTACAAGAACAGTGACAACAATACTTAGATTTAGATGTTTCTCACCTGACAGAATGTGAGCTCCTTCGGGGAATGGTCTGTTTCCCCTTTGTCGTTCTATGCCAAGCACTGAACACCTACCTGGTACAGGGTAGGGGCTTTCCTGACCTCAAGGCAGCCCATTCCACTCTGGGACAATTTCAATGGGTTTTTGTTAAACTGAGCTAAAATCTGCTTCCCTCTAATGACCTAGCTCTAGAACTGAAAGAAACCTCAGTGGCTGAACAACTGAGGCCCAAAGAGAAGACTTGCCGAGGTCAGCCAGTATGGGTCAGAGGCAAGATTTGAACTCAGTCCCCTAGACTCTAAAAGCAATACCCTTTATGCTGAACTGCAGTGTTCACCCCCTGGTTCTCATTCACTATTCTGTCCCCCAGAGTAGGCCTCAGCATATTTCCACATAACAATTTGTCTTCCAATACTTGAAAATAGAAACCATATTCCCCGCCAAAATATCTTCTTTTCTCCAACCTCATCCCCCATCCCATTTCTTTAGTCACTCGTAAAATGGAGTGGTCTCTGGTCTCCTCACAAGTTCTCACCCTTTTCCATTCTTTCAAAATTCAATTCCTTCCTTCCCTCCTTCCTTCTTCCCTCCTTCCTTCCTTCCTTCTTTCCTTCGTTCCTTTCTCTCTCCCCTTCTCTCTCTCTTTCCCTCCTTCCCTCTCTCCCTTCCTTCCTGTCTCTCTCTCTTTCTTTCTCTCTCTCTCTTTCTTTCTTTCTTTCTTTCTTTCTTTCTTTCTTTCTTTCTTTCTTTCTTTCTTTCTTTCTTTCTTTCTTTCTTTCCTTCTTTCCTTCTTTGTTTCTTTCTCTTAACTGCTTAGATGAGCACTGGCCTTCAGCCCCCACACAAGAGCTCTCTGTATGGGCGACTGCTCTGGGCTGTCTGGCCAGTTGCATGGTAACCATCTTTGTGCCTCCTCTCTCCTCACAGACCATGTCTCTATTGGAGGACTCGGGGACAGTTTCTATGAATATTTGATCAAGGCCTGGTTGATGTCAGCCAAGACAGACATAGAAGCTAAAAATATGTACTATACCGCCCTTGAGGTAAGAAGCTGGTTCTGTCCTTTTTGTAACAGATTGGTAATTAGCCACCTACAATCACCAAATCCTAGAGCTTACAAGGATCTGAGAGGTCATCTGAACAGTACCCGAGGTACCACAGGGACTTTCCAATGTCCTGAGCGGCAACAAGCCAGAATCTTTTCCTAGGGCTTTATCAGAGGTTCAGGGCAGGCATGCCCCTCCCACTGCCACTGGGGGTGATTCCAAGCAAGGCCAAAGAGTACCAGTCTCCCTGGAGAGAGAAAACACAGATGCCCACTGTTCCTCTGGCAGTACCCTCCCCCCAGGTCATACAGATCAAATGAATGTTGGAAGGAAGGAAGGAAGGGAGAAAGGAAGGAAGGAAGGAAGGAAGGAAGGAAGGAAGGAAGGAAGG
>NW_027187400.1:7077342-7081699 GCF_028583685.1 Petaurus breviceps papuanus | reverse complement strand
GAAGGAAGGAAAGAAGGGAAGGAGGGAGGGTGGAAGGAAGGAAGGAAAGAAGGAAGGAAGGAAGGAAGGAAGGAAGGAAGGAAGGAAGGAAGGAAGGAAGGAAGGAAGGAAGGAAGGGAGGGAGGGAGGGAGGGAGGAAGGAAGGAAGGAAGGGAAGGAGGGAGGGAGGGAGGGAGGAAGGAAGGAAGGAAGGGAGGGAAGGAAGGAGGGAGGGAGGGAGGGAAGAAAAGAAGGAAGGGAGGAAGGAAGGAAAGAAGGGAAGGAGGGAGGGAGGGTGGAAGGAAGGAAGGAAGGAAGGAAGGAAGGAAGGAAGGAAGGAAGGAAGGAAGGAAGGAAGGAAGGAAGGAAGGAAGGAAAGAAAGAAAGAAAAAACAAACAAACAAAAGAACACATTAAGGATTTACTTTCCTACTATGTGTTAGGCACTGTGCTGAGTGCTATGAATACAGATACAGAACTGAGACAGACCCGCTCTCATTGGAATGAGGAAGACAAGACCCATGGTTGCCAAAGGCCACTGAATAGTAGCCAGTGACGGGAGTTTTGGTCTGATGCTAGACAATACAGCTGCTTCTCTTCATCCCCATTGATTGAATGTCTGGTGCAACTCCCCTTTTCCCCCATTCCACAGATGAAGAAACAGCAGTCAAGTGACTTTAGCTCACAGGATACTAGATTTCAAGCTGGGAAAGACTTTAGAGGTCATCTATTCATTTTTATCTTTGAGAATATTCAGGCCCAGGAGAAAAAGTGAGTCAGGATCAAAGGATTCTAGATTTAGAGTAGGGACGGACCTTAGGGGTCATCAATTCATCATACGGATGAGGAAACCGGGGCCCAGGGAGGGGAAGTATCTTTGTACAAGGCCACACAGGTAAGTGGTCAGACTGGCCTTTCGACCCTGATCCTCTGACTTGAAATCCAGTGGTTTATTCCACTCTTCCCCGTCTCTGCCCAAACTCCTGAGCCTTGTCTAGGTCTCTCTCTTGCCCTATGGACAATTCATACCCCCAAAGGCACCAGAGTATGGCCAGCCTAATTGTGTAATGGCACCTGGTATTAACCCTTCCCTCCCTTAATATCCATGTAACTGGGAACCTCTGCAAGGTGCTTTAGTGGAGAGGAAATGACTCAACGTGTATTTTTCCTTGTCCCCAAGACTTTCTTATAACTACAGAGCTAACAGTGCTTCCCAAGGGGTAAAGCCTCCCCATAACAGCCCTGAGTACCCCCATCCAGCCTTTGTTTTCATGCCCAATGATGGGGAGCTCTGTCCCTCCTGAGGCAGATCTTTCTACAGTGAGACAGTTCAGACTATTAGGAAGGTTTTCCTCACACTGAGCTGTGGTTGGTTATCTCTGATTTGTTGTTGTAATTCAGTTGTTTCAGTCATGTCTGACTCTTGGTGACCCCATCTGGGCTTTCTTGGAAGTTACTGGAGTGGTCTGCCATTTCCTTCTCCAGCTCATTTTACAGCCTGAGGAGTTGAGGCAAACGGGGTTAAGGGACCTGCCAGGGTCACACAGCTAGCAAGTGTCTGGGGTAGGGTTTGAACTCCAAAAGAGGAGTCTTCCTGACTCCAGGCCCTATCCACTGCACTGCCTAGCTGCCCCTATCTCCAGTTGGCCCTGTAATTACCTTGATGTACATAGTTACTGACAGGTGTCTCCTTAGACTGTGAGCTCCTTGAGGACAAGGACTGTTTTTGGCCTTTCTTTGTATCTCCAGTGTTTACCACAGTGCTGGCCATATAGTAAGTGCTTTAAAAAATGCTTGTCAACTGCTGACTGAAATTGCCTCTCAGAGCTCCTGGTCCTGTTCTGTGGGACCAAGCAGAACAAACATAGTACAGTAGATGGAGAATGCCCTTCTTTGGAGTCAGAGGATCTGTGTTCGAGTGCTACCTCTGTCACTACCTAGGTGACCTTGTGGGAGGAAGAATCACTTAACTTCAATGGGACTTGGTTTTTCTCATTTGCAAAATTAGGGAGTTAGACTAGAGACACCACAAGGCATCCGGCAGATAGAGTGCTGGACTTGGAGTCAGAAAGATTTGAGTTCAAATCCTCCTCAGACACTAGCTAGCTGGGTGACCCTGGGCAAGTCACTTAACTTTTCTCAGCCTCAGTTCCTCTATCTGTGAAATGGAGCTAATAAGAACACCCACCTCACAGATAGGAATCAGATAAGATAAAGAGGTGTGTAAAGTACTTTGCAAATATTAAAGCACTATTTAAATGCTAGATTTTATTATTACTGGATGACCTCGAAGGTCTTTTCCAGCTGTTCCATAGGACAAGTCACCCTTTTAGTACTTGGAAGACCGTGGTCATCTAACTGCCTCCTCAGGGGGTCACACTTCTAGGCTGACTATTCCCAATGTTACTTAGCACAGTGCCTAGAACACAGTATTCTTAAGAAATGCTTCTTGACTTGAGGACATTTGCCCGTGTGCTGTGTGTGTATATTTGGGTTTGTGTTGGAATCCAAAGGAGCATTCTAAAGCCAAGGGTAGCTGTAGTTCCTGGCCTCAGGGAGCTTATAGCCCAGCCTGAGACATAGGAGAGAAGATAGAAACAAGTCCATATTTCAGAATCCTGTGACCATGCACCCACTATGCCATCAATTAGTCCCTTCCCTCAAGCAGTTTACATTCTATTAAAGGTAGGGGTAGGGGTAGGGTGGGGATGGGGAACAGTATGGAACAGTAAGATATAGCTTGTAGCCAGATGGGTAGAACATGAGTGATGAGGGCAAAGGAGAGAGTCAGACCAAGTTCTAAAGGAATATGTAAGGAAGCATAAGTTCCTGGTAATGTGAGGGCCCAAGCAGCACAGCAAGAGATGCCGGCCCTGAATCTTGAAGAAGGATTCTGAAAAGCAGAGGTCAGGGAGACAGCTCATTCCAGACAGGAGGGCACAGCCTTTACAAAAGAGGGAGCCGGTGTGTCCAATTTAGGTCATTGGACATGAGCTCTCCATTCTGCCTGAATTCCCCCAATGCTGAATTTCACCAACTTCCTTTCCTCCTCCTCCGGTGAAATGATGATAAATCGTAGCTTGTATGGTAACGTCACCAATTTTTGCCCATCATTTGTATTCTAAGCAAATTCAGACTTTGCCTCCTTACTTGTAGCTCCTAAAAATAGTTTTCCCAAAGAGGCAGAAAGAAAGACCTCTACGTGAGGCAGGGGTCGACAGTAAGATCAGGTCCTTTTATCACTGGATACAGAGAAGGATTTTGCATGTGACTCGCTCCCCCATGGCATTTCACCATCTATTTCAGACAGTCCAGTTTGTCAGGAACACAACCCCTAAGGACTCTCTAGCTATAAAATCCTATGTACACTGAAAATAGGGTGGGGTTTAGAGTCTGAAAATCCAGGTTGGAATCTTGACTCTGTCCCTAACTCCACTGTGGAGAGAGTGCTTCCTGGCTCTGTCCCATGGTTTCCTCCTTTGTGAAAAGGAGAGGGCTGGACCGGATGACCGCTAAAGCCCCTTTGAGTTCTAAATCTGTGATTTTAAGTTCATGAGCATTTGGGGGCCCATTAGGTTTGGAACAGAGCTTTACCATCAGTCCGTTCTTTCTGCTAATGGCCTCAAAATGGGTCCAGAGGCCCTACTTTCTTCTAATACAGGAAAAACACTTCAAGGTGAATCCACAGATTGACTATGAACAGACCCCAGCAGCCATGCTATTGGCTGTTGGCTTGTCATCAGGGTCTGAAGCTGGTAAAGTCACAGACAAGCTGTTTTTTTTTGGGGGGGGGTGAGTTGGTCACATATATCTGGGCCTGGTTCATTGTTATTTACTGAAATATACTAAATAATTGGCTCCCTCTCCTTCTTCCCTTACCCCTTTTCCCTGGCTCCTTCCATTTCCCTGGGCCCCTTCAAATTCTCCCAATTTTCTTTCAGGCAATAGAAACCCACTTGCTACAGAAATCCCAGGAGGGACTGACCTACATTGCCGAGTGGAAAGGGGGTGTCTTGGACCATAAGATGGGACACTTGGCATGTTTCTCTGGTGGCATGATCGCCCTGGGAGCTGAGGATGCAGAAATGGGGAAGAGGAAGCATTACATGGAGCTTGCTGCCCAGATCACAAAGACATGTCATGAATCTTACATCCGCACAGGTAAAGCCTTAATGTGAGACAGAGACAGAGACATAGAGACACAGAGACAGAGAGAGAAAGATAAAAGGATAGAGAGGCAGAAATGAGGAGACAGGGGGAGAGAGGGAGACAGAGAGAAAAGAGAGAGAGACAGAGAGAGGGAGGAGAAGGAGGAGGAGGAGGAGGAGGAGGAAGAAGAAGAAGAAGAAGAAGAAGAAGAAGAAGAAGAAGAAGAAGA
>NW_027187400.1:7031715-7077332 GCF_028583685.1 Petaurus breviceps papuanus | reverse complement strand
GAAGAAGAAGAAGAAGAAGAAGAAGAAGAAGAAGAAGAAGAAGAAGAAGAAGAAGAAGAAGAAGAAGAAGAAGAAGAAGAAGTTAGAAAGATGGTCAGAAAGAGAGGGAGGAGCAGAAAGAGGGAAAGAAAGAGACAGGGAACATCTCTGTAAACCACAAGGAGTTTCTTTCAACATCCTGGAATTACAAGGCCCCCAGCACCAGCCCCCCAGGATATTCCTCCTCTTCAAACCAAAGCCCCTTGGTGGAGCATTCCCAGTCCTCACCTCATTGACTAAGCTGAGATAAAATGAAAGGCCAATGAACAAATGATGTCTTCTCTTAGCTGGGGGTCCTTGCCACCTTTCCACCCTTCCCCAGTCCATTAAAGAGGTTGATTCTCCACCCCCCGAAAAAGTTTATAGTTAGAGAAATGCTTTGAACATACAGCAAATGGTAAGCAGATATTCCCTCCAGCAGTAAGGGCAGGTCAAGGCGCCATAGCTGAGACTCCAGTTATAACTTGAAGGAGATCAAAGACTCAAGCTTAAGCTTTCATCATCTTTCTCTGTCAATGATGTCCCCAGCAATAAAACCTATGATTCCCTGGAGCACTCATCCTTATCCCTCCTTAACCACATAAACTCTAGAAGGGCAGCCAGTGTCCCCCCAGCTCAGGAGCTCTGATGGGGACCATTCATCTGGCAGAGCCTTGGACTAGAAATGGATCCTTTCAATTTCAGGTGCACCTGCATTTTTCACAAAAGATGCACAGCCTGAGAGTCAGCAAGTTGTTGTGGGAAGAACACTGAACTCAGAGTCAGAAGACCAAGGGTTCAGATCCTGTTGCTGCCAACTACTAACTGGATAGCTTTGAATTAGATGCCTAACTTCTCTAAGCCTCAGTTTTCTCATCTGTAAAATGAGAAGGTTGGACTAGAGCATCTCTAAGGCTTCTTCCCGCTCTGACCTTCTGTATGTTTGGATCCTTTCCAGCTCCAACATTTTGTTCTAAGGTCTGTCTGAGCTCTGACATTCTGTATTCTCAGGCTCTTCCCAGATTTGCTATTCTATAAAGAACACCCCTCTCCCCAGCTCTGACAGTCTGTGTTTTAAGGGTACTCCATGCTCTGACATTCTATGTTCTAAGGGCCCTCCCAGCTCTGACATCCTGTGTTCTAAGGGCCCTCCCAGCTCTGACGTCCTGTGTTCTAAGGGCCTTCCCAGCTCTGACATCCTGTGTTCTAAGGGCCCTTCCAGTTCTGACATCCTGTGTTCTAAGGGCCCTTCCAGCTCAGACAATCTATATCCTAAGGTCCCCTCCAGCTCTGAGTGCTTTGATTCTAATCCTTCCAGAAAACATAAACCATCTTAGGGGCAGGTTTAAAAATGATTTAATTCATACGGTAGAGTTGAGGAGTCACGAAGTTTATGAGCCTTCAAGATCACCAATACAACCCCCTCGTTTAGCATCTGAGTCCCTGGTAAGTGAAGAACTCTGCCCAGGGCCATATAGCAAGCACTTAGAAGTGCCCGACTGAAGCCCAGAGAAACATTTCCATTGGTTGGTTTCAGAAGGCAGGCAGGGTACATAAGGGATTGGTCCTTGTTGGTGTTCTGGGGCTACTTGGTTCTCTGCCACCAGCACAGGGTTTTTATTAGGACCGGTAAAGGTGAAAGCTTGTTGCCAAGGTTTCTGAATCCCTTTCTCAGGCCTCCACTCCCATCTCCCAGACCAGAGTTACTGCCAAGGTTCTTAAGGAAGGCCCCCTAATTTTCAAGTAATGATATGTTGCTTTGAGTGAATTTGAAAACTAAGAAATGGAAACAGTTGGAAAAAGTCAAGTACCACCTCATCGCCTACTAACAGACATAAGGGAAGAGCCATTGCCCCTCAGTGACCCCTCTGCTCATCTGGGCAGCCCCACTGGGCTATCCCACTGTGGCCTGGAGGACACCACACCTCCCCTCTTCACACCGCAGCTTCCCTATCTGCAAATGAGAGGGAGGGTTGGAGCAGAATATTTCCCAAGGCCCCTTTCCCCTCTGACATTTTGTGATACTAAGAGGGTTAAAACTAGATGAATTCTGCCATATCTTCACACTTGGAAATCCTATTCCTTCTACCTAAAATCTGGCAAGATTGCTTCTCACACCGTCCCTGTTATTTTCAGGACCATCCTGGGCACCAATACTTCTTGTATGTTGTCTCACCCTCCAAAGCTCCTTCCATTATGGACAGCAATTTGAGATTATCCTCCCAAAGCTATGTAGCTGTACCTATGCTTTGACCCAGTGATACCACCGCTAAATCTATACCCCCAAAGAAATCCAAGAAAAAGGGAAAGGACCCATATGTACAAAAACATGGATAGCAACGCTTTCATGGTGGCAAAGAACTAGAAACTGAAGGGATGCCCATCAATTAGGCAGTAACTCAGCCAGTTATGGTATGTGAAAGTGATAGAATATTATCGTGCTATAAGAAGTGATGAAGGAGGTGCTTTCAGAAAACCCTTGGAAGACTTTTATGAACTGATGCAAAGTGAAGTGAGAAGAACCAGGAGAACAGTTTGTACAATAACAGCAATATTACAAAGACAACTTTGAAAGACTTGGGAAGTCTGATCAAATTAGTAACTGACCGCCACTCCAAAGGACCAAGGATGAAACCGGCTACCCATCACTTAATAGAGAAGTGAGAAACAGTACCCAGGGGTGGTGTACCTAAGGCCTCAAGACCACATGTGACCCTCTAGGGCCGAAAGTGTGACCCTTTGACTGAATCCAAACTTACATAACAAATCCCCTTCATAAAAGGTTTTGTTCTGTAAAACTTGGACTCAGTCAAAAGGCTGCACCCAAGAACCTAGAAGGCCACATGTGACCTCGAGGCTACAGCTTCCCCACCCTTGGATTAGACTATCACCTAATAGAGAAGTGAGGAACAGAGTACAGATTGAGGCATGCACATACACATATACATGCACATACATGTGTGTATGAGTACGTATGTGTATATTTATCATGGCTAATGAAGGAATGTGTTTCCTTGATTATACATGTTTTTAATTAATTTTTTTAAATGATATAGGTTCCTTGAGGGCAAAAGCTTTCATTGCTTCATATTATTTTGTATTAATATTCCCAGTGCTTGGGATGGTGGTACAGTAGAGAAAATACCAGGCCTAGAGTCAGGAAGACCTGAATTCAAATCCAACCTCAGAAACTTACTAGCTGTGTGACCTTGGACAAGTCACTTCACCTCTGCTTGCCTCAGTTTCCTCATCTGTAAAATGATCACAGAAGCCCCTACCTCCCAGGATTGGTGTGAGGATCAAATGAGATCATTGTAAAGCCTGGCACATAGTAAGCACTATATAAATGTTAGTTATTATTATTGACACAAAATTAGCTTTTTATAACTATTTTTTCATTCATTAACTCATTTGATTACTGGCAATTCATTTGATTACTCTCCCGGCAAAAGAATCATAGGATTTAGAGCTTGAAAGAACTTCAGAGAAGAGTACATTGCAAACAGACTAGCTGTCAAATCACCCTGGGTGAGTCACTTCCCTTATCTGAGCCTCAGTCTCCTCAGATGTAAAATGGGAAAGGTGATGTCTGCACTGCCTGTCTCACAGGGCTATGGGAAGGATAGTGAAGTAACTAGTAAACCTTGGAGCACTGTAGAAATGCCAGCTGATAGCATCATCTCGTCTGCCCCCCCCCCCATTTTACAGAAGATGTCCTGGAGACCCAGAGAAGGAAAAGACTGCCCAAAATCACATGGCTAGAAGGGAGCAGAATTAACCGGGCATGGAGCGCCCCGCCCACCCCCCACCCCAGGCTTCTGACTCCAAATCCAGAGTTCCTTCCTTACCTATGAGCCTTTGCCTTCATCTGAACAAATTCTCTGCTGAATTGAATTGAGAAGAAAATACTGGCGGGGGCAGGGGGTGGGGGAGGAGGGGGGAGAGAGAGTTCAGGATGGGCCAAGGGAGCTGTTTGTCTTCAAGACTTTGAGGAGGGATTTGGATTTGTTTGGCTTGGCCAGAGGGCAGAACCTGAGCCTCGAGTGAGAGTTGCCAAGGGAACAGTTTGGGCTTGATGTCTACATTTCCTAATCGTGAGCTGTACATGGGTAGGATGGGCTAGCCAGAGCAGTAGCAGGCTCCCCTGAGATCTTCAGGCAAAGGCAGGATGGCCCTCTGTGGAGTGTGTTAGAGAGAGGGCCTCTCGTTCACATGAAGGCTGGGCTGGGTGGTCTCTGAGGTCTCCTGCACTCAGAGAGTCAGGGACTAGGATCCTTGGATGACAAGGTGAGTGACTGTGATTGATTGTCCCCTCAGACACTAAGCTGGGACCGGAGGTGTTTTGGTTTGATTTCGGAAGTGAAGCCACAACATCTAGCCCGAGTGAGAGCTACTACATCCTGCGGCCAGAGGTGGTGGAAAGTTACATGTACATGTGGCGCCTGACTCATGACCCCAAGTACCGCCAATGGGGCTGGGAAGTTGTTGAGGTAAGGGCAGAGCCAAAGCTGTGAGTGCTCATGGAAAGGTGTGATCTACCCCAGCTCCACACCTGCAGGTTTCACCTGTGGCAGGAGACAGGACAGGGGCAATCTTGCTGCTACCTTTTGTGACTTCCCAGAGACTTTTGACATGTAAGCAAAAGTTGTTTTATATAACTTTTATTTATAAGTACATGTATATAACTTTTCTATAACATAAACAAAAGTTCACAGTTGAATATTCAAATAATGAATTGTTTATGTTAATTGATTATTAAATTCACAATAAAAAAAGGAAAAAAAATTAAAAGAAGACAAGAAGGGAATAAAGGAAGGTAGATCATTGGATAGTAGATACTCACAGTTTCCTAAAGGCCCAAGACACACTGGTAGGAGAGGAGCATATTCTTCTTATCCTCTGTTCGAGTGGTTTGCTCAATATCACCCAGCTAGGAAGTGTTTGAGGTTGGATTTGAACTCAGGTTTTCCTGACTCCAAGCCCAGCATTCTCTCCACCGTCTGCCTCAGAGTTGGAATGCGCTGGGTTGGAGAGTCACGAGTTCTGCTGTTTCTGAGCCGAGTGACCTTGGGTAGCTTAACTCCCCTTCTTGGAGCCACTTTTCTTCTCCATAAAACATATACTTCTTGCCTCATTGGGTTGTGAGCAAAGCATTTTAGAAACCTTAAAGTACTGTAGAAATTGTAGCTGTTACTCTTCCCATTGAGTGATTAGTGTGGGGAAAACTGTGCTGATCTGGGTATCAGGACTTCTGGGCTTAGATTCCCCTTCTAACATTTGTCAACTGGGCAACCCTGGCCCTTCAACACCTGCATGCTCTCTTGGGCCTCGCTTTCATCTTCTGTGAAATGGGGATAATAATATTCACCCTGACAACATCAAAAGAGTGTTGAGAGGAAGGTCCTTTGTAAACCTTATTAAAGCACTATAGGGATTGGGGTTATTGCTGTCATCATCACCATGGTTATTTTTTAAGCAAGACCTTCCTGGCCTTTGACTCAACCAGAGCTGAAAGACATATCCCAGCAAGTGCACTTTTACTGGCAGCACCCCTGAAGTCATTAAGGCAGGGCAGAGTCGATCTGGTATGGGGCCACAGATCTTGCCCCTGCAGTTCTCAGTCTTATTTGCATTACATCATTGCTAAGTCCAGAGGAGGGTGGCTGGAATGGTGAAGTGACTTGAGAATCAATTAAAGGAGCCATTCATGTTTACCCTGGAGAAGAGAAGGCTAGAGCTGGAGGTGGGCCATGATCATTTTCTTCAAGTATTTAAAAGACTCTTATATGGAGGAGGGATTCAGTCTGTTCTCTTTGGACCTAGAAGGCCCACATGTGGTTTCCCCAAGCAGAATGTCAGTTCCTCAAAGGCTAATGTTGTTTTACTTTTGTCTTTGTATTCCCGAGATCTAACCTAGTGCCTGACACATAGTAAACCTTCATAAATGCTTGATTGATTGATCCCATCAGACATAGGAAACCTGGCCCAGAAATACTGAAAGACAGGTCATTTTAAGTGTTCAGCATAGACGTGTAGAAATGGCAAAAAGGGGTCCTGGGTGACCTGGGAGAAAAGGGAGCAGGAGGAGCAGACCCTAAACTGAGGAGTGGGAAGAACAGCAAGAGTGGGGAAGCAGAGAAACCTTGCCTACTGGTTGAAACTGGAAGACAGGTAATCCCATCTGTTAATTGCTTTGGTAGTATTTTCCTTGAATGGTAAGGTCACTTCAGATAAGACTTGAGGCAGCAGGCATAATGGGAAGCCCTGTGTTCAAATTTAAATTAACTTGACATGTGACTTTAGAGAAATCACCTACCCTCTACAGGCCTTGATTTCCCCTCCTGTAAAATGAAGGTAAGGTATCTCCAAGGACCCTTGGGACTCTATAGTGCTTTCCAAACTTGAAGTTCAATGTGAATGTCTGATAGCCTCGTCCTCTTTGATATCTTTATCTGCCTCATCAGTTGAAGAGATTTTCTGATCAAATAACCCTTGTAGGGCCGGACCCACCTCTGCTCCCAGTCCCTATCCCAGGGCTTTCACTCTCCACTACTTATGACAGGCTAATTATTCCCTTCCTTTTTTCTAGGCCCTAGAAAAGTACTGTCGGACAGAAACAGGCTTCTCCGGGATCCGAAATGTTTATACTATGTTTCCCGAGCACGATAACATGCAACAAAGTTTTTTCCTGGCAGAGACGTTAAAGTAAGTCCAGACTTTTTGGAAGACATTCCTTCTTTCTCTCCAAGAGAAACCAAAGATGTTTGCTCAAGGACAGTTGGGACTTGGGGCAAATTACACGGAGTTCCTTTCTCTCAAAGCCATAAGGAGGCCAAGACCACAGGAACTTTGATCCCAGGGTGCTGACAACACCCAACTCTAGGCTTTGAAAACAACTGAATTAGTGTCTACTTAGCAGGAAGAAGTCTTTAAAATGGATGGATCTCTACCCTCCATACCTCTGCTGAGTTTCTCCAGACTGACCACAGTTTGCTTCCTCCCTGCTCTGTCTTTCCTGGGAGCAGCTTCGTGGTGCCCTGGGCTTCTTAGGGTCTCTGTTTTCTTTCAAGGAGATGATGTCTCAGGCTCTCTCCACTCCCTCCACCCTCCTTTTCTTGTGTCCTGAGGTCTGACAGACAGCTCCCTCTGTCCCCAAGTTTGAGGTCCCCCTCCTATGCCAGAAGTGCTAGTTAAAAGTGGGCCCTAGGGGCAGCTAGGTGGCACAGTGAGTAAAGCGCTGGCCCCGGAGTCAGGAGGACCTGAGTTCGGTTCCGGCCTCAGACACTCAACACCCACACAAAAAGACTAGCTGTGTAACCTTGGCCAAGTTACTTAACCCCAATTGCCCTCCAAAAAAAAAAAGCAAAAAAAAAAAAGTGGGTTCTTTCCTCCCTCCCTTTCCCCCTGCATTTTAAGAAAGTAAAATTGGGTTGAAATGAATACCCAGAGCAATCTTAAAGGGGGGAAAAAGTCACCAGAAGGCAGCAGGTAGCCTGTGGTGGGATTGGGAAAGGAGGATGGGGCTTTTCCTTAGTCATTACTTTGTTAGGGGGCTGAAGGAAGGGATTTATGACCTATGCATACCTACATATACATATGTACATACATACATATACACATACACACACACATATATATAATGTATACTTTCACTGGTGGTAGTTTCTTGTAGCACCAGCTGCCAGTAGAGCTCTCTGAGTCTCAGTTTCCCCATCTGTAAAATGATGGGATTAGACTAGATGATTTACAAAGGCTCTAATATTCTGCCACCCTGACCACCTGTCTAGGGCCTCCCAAAATTGAGTCCAGAGTGATCCAGGTAAATGTCTGAAATGGAAGTTGAATCAAGGGCCTTCCCAACTCCAAGTACAATGCTCAAGGGACTAGATGGCCTCTCAGGTCCTTTCCAACTCTTGGCATTTTGTGATTCTATAATTAAAGCCATATCATAAGAAAATAAATCTCATAGACTGGAATAGGGAAGTTGGAAGTCAGGAGGAGATTAGGTCAGTGATCCCAGAGTGAGATGAGAATTCCCTAGCCTAGGAAATATAGCTGTGGAGTGGACTTGGGATGCTGGGAATGTTGACTTTGGGGAACCTGGTTGTCTTTAATTCTAGCCTGGATGGGGAGGCCTGGCCCATAGTTTTCTTTCTGTCTGGGGAAGATATGATGGGGAGTAGTGCCCCTGGGGACCTAGGAGACATAGTTTCTAAGTATCTTTTAGAATAGTTGGACACCTTTGCCATGTCCATAAGCTCCCCATATTTTCAGCCCTGGGCCTACAAATGGTGACACTCCTTTACCTCTAGACAACAATTTCCATTTTCCAATGCACTTTTATATCCACGAGCTTATTTGATCCCAGCCAACAAACCTGGGAAAGACGCAAAGTCCAAGTTCTTGTCTCTGCTTTACAGATAAGGAAACTGAGGGGGAAGGTGGTTTGCTCAGAGGTCACTTGGCTTGTCGGACTATAGCCTGCCTCCTGACTTCTAGCCATCGTGCTGGTCTAGCCAGTTCTCAATGCCTCTGCTACTGGTGGGATTCAGGGGATTTGTAGCACCCATTCTTCCAGGATGAACAATTAACACTCTCTTTCCATTCATCTCAATGGTATACAGGTACCTCTATTTACTGTTCTCTGAAGATGATCTCCTCTCCTTGGAAGACTGGGTGTTCAACACAGAAGCCCACCCACTCCCAGTGGGCCACATACACAGTTCAGTCAGAGCCCACTAGCCCCCGCCTCTGGACAGCCACCATCTTTGCTTCCAGGGTCTGGGCATCCCCACCAACAAGATCTGCTATTCAAGGAAGAGTCAGGCCCACGTTACCAACTCAGACAGACATTGGGTGGGGCAAATTCCTTGGATAGGCACCTTTCTTTTCCTCTATGAGGAACCACGCCAACCTCGAGGCAAGACCTTGGTCAAAGGCCATCCAGTACACAGACCATGGACATTCCTTTCTACAGAGAATTTCTATGAAACCCACTGACTTTTAATTCCAGGGGCCAGAGGGAGGAGAAGCTGACTATGAGAGAGGGCCCTTCTCCCCTCCCTCCCATTCTATCTTGTTTTACCTTTTTTTTCTATGCAGTTGGATTTGATTCCCATTTATAATCACTGTTTTCAATATGATGTGCTTTCTTATGTAATGTCATCATGATAAACTGAGTCAGACACTCTCTTCTTCCATCTTGGCCCCATTTTGTATATTTTCTGTGCTTTTTACCCACCATTTACCATTAATTTCCATTCATGTCATCTGGCTCTCAGATCTGGGGAGAGAGGCTGCCTCTGCTCCTCAAGGTGAAAGAGTGTTGTCAATCACTGGCCTTCTCTTCTCTGCTACCCATGAACCAGAATAAATGAGCTTGTGAAACATGGACCATGGGTGGGTCGATTATCCAGCATCGAGGCCCAGGGAACCCCATGCTGTATTATTGTCTGCAATAAAAATTGATTTAAGAAATGCTTTTAGCAAGTGTGTGATCAGTGACCTCCAAGGACGTCTTTTTTTGACACCCCGTGATAGCAGGGAGGTAAGCGTGGATTCTCAAAGTCTCAGCCAGTGAGCCTTCCTGACTCTGAGACCAGCATGCCCCTCTGCAAAAAAAAATGCCAAGTAGGTTTTGGGGGGAGCACTAGCTATTGGGGGATCAGGGGAGGCCTCTTTTAGTGGGTGATGCTTAGGCTGAGCCTCGAAGGGTACAGAGCGAGGCAAGGAAGATGGGCGTTTTAGACATGGGAGAGTATAGCGGCTGCACAGCTGTGCTAGATGAGGCACAGGGACCATCTCAGTAAGCCCATCAGATGGGGAATGACTGAACAAAGTATGGCATCTGGGTATAAAGTATCTTATTACACTCTAAAAAATGACCAGTGAAAAGAACGCAGAGAAACCTGAGATAACTGGTAGAAAATAATGCCAAGGGAAGAAGTAGAACCAGGTGAACAAGGCCTGCAGTTGTGTAAATAATAATAATAGGGGCGGCCAGGTGGCTCAGCGAGTAAGAGCACCGGCTCCAGTGTCAGGATGACCTGGGGATCAAATCTGGGCTCAGATACTCAGCACCACACCCAGAAATAACTGGCTGTGTAACCTTGAGCAAGATACTTAACCCCGATTGCTTTAAAAAATAATAATAATAGCTAACGTTTAAATTATGCTTACTATATGCCAGGTATTGTGCTAAGCACAATATTATCTCATCTGATCTTCACAGTAATTGTGGGAGGTGGTGCTATTATTATCCTCCATTTTACAAAGAAGAAAAGTTATGTAAACAGAGATCAAGTGACTTGCCCAAGGTCACCCAGCTAGTAAGTATCTGAGGCTGGATTTGAACTCCGGTTTTTGTGAATATTTAATGGCCCAGTGCTACCTAGCTTTATGGTGGTTGAGTTGTTTCAGTTGTGTCTGACCCTTCATGATGCCATTTGGGGTTTTCTTGGCAAAGATACTGGAGTGATGTGTCCTTTCCTTCCCCAGCTCATTTTTCAGATAAGGAAACTGAGGCAATCAGGCTTAAGTGACTTGCCCAGGGTCACACAGTTAATATGTGAAGCTGGATTTGAACTCAGGTCTCCTCGAGTCCAGACCCAGCACTCTATCCACTGCTCCACTTAGCTGCCCCAAAAATTTTTGTACCAGGAGGGAAAATACTATAAGGTAGCCAGTCTCCAAATCCAATGACTAGCATAGAAATGGAGAAACATACTTCCCCTTTGGGCTCTAGACTTTTAATCCCATGATTCCCCTTCTCTGTAGAGAAGTGAGGCAATATTGATGCAAAATGGTTCATATGCTTTCTGACAGTGGTGCCCTTTACTACCTGAATGACTTGGGGAAGGTCAACCCGTGCCCCAGTTTCCTTTATAAAATAAGCAGGTTGGAGCCAGTGGTTTCTAAGGACCATTCTACTTCTAAGATCCTGGGAGTATACTGACTCCCTTAGACGATCTGCAAAGTCCCTTATAGCCCTGACGGCTTGTTGACTTCATGTTGCTGTCAGACTAGGCAGAATTAGCACTCACTGCTAGGTTGAGAGCAGAGTGGGGAGCTTTCTTGCTTTCTTTCTTCCCTCCTTCCTTCTTTCCTTCCTTCCTTCCCTCCTTCCTTCTTTCCCTCCTTCCCTCCTTCCTTCCTTCCTTCTCTCCCTCCCTCCTTCCTTCCTTCCTTCCCTCCTCCCTTCCTTCCCTCCTTCCTTCCTTCTTTCCTTCCTTATTTCCTTCCTTCCTTCACTCCTTCCCTCTTTCCCTCCTTCCCTCCTTCCTTCCTTCCTTCTCTCCCTCCCTCCCTCCTTCCTTCCTTCCCTCCTTCCTTCCTTCCCTCCCTCCTTCCTTCCTTCTTTCCTTCCTTCCTTCCTTCCTTCCTTCCCTCCTTCCTTCCTTCTCTCCCTCCCTCCTTCCTTCCTTTCTTCCCTCCTTCCCTCCTTCCTTCCTTCCTTCCTTCCTTCCTTCCTTCCTTCCTTCCTTCCTTCCTTCCTTCCTCCTTCCTTCCTTTCTCTTACATAACAGATCCATCCTTGAGCTTCTGCTACTGGTTCATTCTTTTCAGAGTGCCGCAAAGGGTGGATTTGGCGATCTCTGCCTCCTCCTGGAATTTCAGAGCCAAACCTTGGCCTCTTCATAGCTCTCAGGGGTGTATCCATTTTCCACCCGTTTATCCAAATCACTCTTGCTTCTCCTTCTTTGCTTTGAGAGAGTTACAAATGTAGCATCCAGCACTTGCCTTGCCTGGGGTTGTTACACAAAAAATGAATCGTGAAAAATTCATATATTGATTGGCCACCAGGTGATGATTTTTTTTTTTTTGTCTTCCAGCAACTCAAGAAAACAATCTACCAAGGCATGGAGGTGGGGAGGTCTCATGGGGCTGGGGGGGAGTGGGGGAGCAAATCCTCACGAAGATGGATTCACCAGCCCTTCTATCACTGCAGTAAATCGATAGGGCCCTCGTGGGTAGAATAAGATCATCTTCCTGGCAACTTAGCTCCATTCCAGAGATAAAAATAAACAGAGCCTTGGGTCCCTAGAGAGGAAATGGGAAATTAGGGAGTGAGTCACAGTTGCTTAAGGTAAGAGTGAGCTCAGGGAGTCAGCAGACCCCAAATTAAGATGATCCCAGGAGTAAAAGCAGCCTCTCTCCAGGGAGAAGGAACATCAACACATTGTCTTGAATCAAGAATTTCAAAAGAGCTTGGAGAGATAGCCCTCCGATTTCTGGCACATTGTTGATTCTGGCTCTCTGACTTTATGTGACCCCAAAGTTCCGTGTTTAAAAGCCTTTGTAGCCTGGGTCCCTCCTATCTTTCCAGTCATCTGACATCTGTCTCTCTGCATGTGCAGTGATCTTGTGACATTTGGCCTCCCTGCCTTTCATGAACAAGACAGCCTGTCTCCTGACTTTGCTTTGTTTCTGTCTGAATCCCATGTCTAGACTTCTCTGCCTCCCGGCTTCCTTCAAATCCCGCCTTCCACCGGAAGTACTTGCCAATCCCCTTTGGTGCTGCTACCTTCCCTCTATTGATTTTCCCAGCTCCTCATTGCTCATAGTTTTCTTCGTACCATCTCCTCTGCTTCGCTGTGAGCTCCTAGAGTGGGGGATGGGTCTTGCCTTTCTTTGGTCCCAGCACTTAGCAGGGTACCTGGTACACAGTCAGCACTTAATAGGCATCTGGTGATTTGACTTAACTTGCTGTGAGGGAGCCAAGTGCATTTTGGCTTCCTGACAGCACATGGAGTGGAAAGAATCCCCTGATTCGGAGTTGGGAAACCTGGATGGCCTAGGGAAAGTCATTTGACTGCCACAAGCCTCAGTTTCCCCATGTAATGGGGAATACATTTTTATACACACACACACACACACACACACACAATGAGGGAATTGGACCAGGTGACCTCCAAGACTTCTTCCAGTTCCACTACAATAAAGGACAACTCTGAGAAACCCAAGAAGTCTTGTACGAGGCAGGGCAATTGGAATAGAATTGAGAGAATGTTCCACACACTGACCACAGCAACAGAGATGGAAATGAGACCAAAAGGCCAGTTTATTGTGCTGGCCCGTACTGTTCTCAGAGGGTGGATGATGAAGCGTGCTTTATCCTTTTAGCACTAAGGTGTAGAACAATGGGTGGAGAGGGGGGGGTATATGCTTACCGACAAAATGACAACTTTTCAAGGGATTCAGTGACTTGGCAGCTTTTTGGCATTGGTTGAAGGAGGGCAGGGGCCACCCTGAGTTGGCATCTTAATGTCTTGGTGTGATTGGTGGGAAGTGGGCCCTTGGACCCCCTTTCACTATTTATAATTACAATGCCAGAAAAGCATGAACCAAATGGACACTTTGAGAAGCTCCTATAATTTGGGAGTCAAATGCTCTTATGATTTGGGCAGTATCTGCTTCCATCCTAATAAGACCTCTGAGGTTGCTTAGCCTTTTAGGAAAGGGCCTTGGCCATCAGTCTCCAGATGGGCTCCAGGATTTGTGTGCAGTTTGTAATTCATTTAATTTAAAAAAATGTATTGATGTCTTTTTTTAAAAAAATCATGACCATTTTCCAATATACCACCCCCTGAATCCTCCTCATAACAAAGAGAAAGTTAAGTAAAACATGAACAAAGCAAACTTGACTGATAGCAAATACTTCTGTCATCACCTACCTCATTAGGTGAGAAAAGTGTTTTTTATTTGTTTTCTGGGACTGAGAATGATCAATACAATCTAAATTTACTAGTGGAGTCAGGAAGACCTGAGTTCAAATGTGACCTCAGACACTTGGGCATGCCATTTAACCACTGTCTGCCTCAGTTTCCTCATCTGTAAAATAGGGATAATGATAGCACCTACTTCACAGGATTGTTGTGAGGATAAATGAGATAATATTTATAAAGTCCCTTGCAAACTTTAAAGCGTTCTATAAATGCTAGACTTTGGGGACACTCTGTATTATGACTTTTAGTGTTTTGGGTTTCCATTAACACTGCTGTAGTCATTGTGTATGTTGTTTTCTTGGTTCTACTCTCTCCACGGTACTTGAGACCCTGCAGTCCTTCGTATGTTTTATTCGACTCCTTGCATTCATTATATCTCATGGCACAACAATATGCCATTATTCCAAAGTGTGTTTAGTCATGCACCCACTTTATTTCCAGTCTTTTATTACCGTGAAAATTGCTGCTTGAAATATTTTTGTACAGATGGGACATTTCTTTCTGTTGTTAACTTCCCTGGGGCTATATGCCCAGCAGTGGGATCCCTGGGTCAAAGGGAAGCAGCAGCTTAATGATTTTTCTCGTATAGCTCCACATTCCACAGAGTTGGAAAGGGCCTTAAAATGTCAAGGCTAAGAGAATATAGGGGGTGAAAACTTGAAGAACCTTAGAATACAGGATGTTAAAGCTAGGAGGGGCCTTAAAGTATAGAGTGTCAAAGCTGGAAGGGACCTTGGATGTTGAAAGATCCTTAAAAAAAATCTAGTCCAGACATGTTATTTCATGATAGAGAGGAGTTCCCTAATCAAGTCTGTGAGCCTAAAGCAGTCCAACAAACATCTAAAAGCCTTTGTTTGGGATTTTGCATCTTTCAGGTGGGGTATGGCCACATCTCTTGATGCCTCTTGAAGAATGGGTTTCACTGATGGGGCTGACCCCAAAATGCATTCATTGACTATGATGATGGACTATGTGGAATGATCAATGCCCTTCATGCTCACCTATAAAAGGGAGCCAACAATCTCTTTTTCATTTTGCTGTTTCAGCTTTCCAAAGAGATAAGATCAAAGGGCAGTCTTTGGGAAAAGGGAGAAGCAAGGAGCCGTAGGGCAAGGTATATGGGCATATATCCCTCTGGGAAGTGAGACTCATCAGAATTTTGAAGGAATCATCCTTCTATCAGCCCCAAGTTTGCTTGCCTTTTAAAGCAAGCATAACCCACAAGATGGTACCATGAATGGACTTTAAGATTTTGCAGAAAGTGAGATTCACCAGAGAGGAAAAGGAGTTGCACTGATTATTTATGTACTTCAGGTATGTTTATACATTTGCTGTGGGATAGAATAAAGGCTATTCTGTGTCTGTTGTGCATTGCTACTCTGTTTTTGCATGGAATCTGGGAGACCTTGTTGCCTTCATCTGTGTAAAACTAGACAAGAGCTAGATTCAGAATGTTCTCAGAGTAAACTCTAGGTAGTGACATAATGTGCCAAAATGAGTTATTAGTTTTGTTGAATAATTGTTGAATGAGCAAACAGCAGGAAGTAATATTGTAAGCAGGTAATCGTACCATTCTCTAGCATATAAAAATGAACCTGATAAGGAAAGAAATGGGGAAATGTATCTCCCTTCTCTTCTAGGAGAGATGGGCAACTACAGGTACTGAATTTTGGTTACATTGTGTCAATTAGTTCTAGTTTATTGTTTTTCTTGGTCATAGGAGAAGCATCCCCTGGAAATGGTCCAAGAACTGATTTTAAAGTTTAAAAAAAAAAAAGCAAGCATAAATATAATATTTTTAAAAAGTAAATTTTTTTAAATGAGAAAAGAGAAAGATCCTTTGGGTAAAGGTGTTCTAAGGAGAGGTAAGAATATGAATAAAGGCAAAAAGATGCCTTCAAGGGGCAGCTAGGTGGCACAGTGAATACAGCACCAGTCCTGGAGTCAGGAGGACCTGGGTTCTGATCTGGCCTCGGACATTTAACACAAAAACTAGCCATGTGACCTTGGGCAAGTCACTTAACCCCAATTGCCCTCCAAAAAGAAAAAAAAAAGATGCCTTCAAATTCTAAAGTCATAGAAGAAATCTGGGTCCTTGTGGTAGCCCTTGTGGGAGTAAATGGGAGGGGCACTAGGTGTGGCATTAGAATTCCATCTCTGTTACTTTTTAGCTGAGTGGCCTTCAGCAAGGAATTTCCCACTTCTAGATCCCAGCTTTTGTTTCCGTCCAGTTTCATTAATAAAATGAAATCGTGGGAGAAGCCAGTCTTTAAGGGCCCTCCCCTTTGATTCAGCATTCTGGGCCCCTGCTGCTTTCTTCCCCCTGAAGAACATGCTCTCTGAGCTGATCCCTGGCTGGATAGGGCCCTCCCCCCTGCCGCCCCAGGCCACAAATGTAAAGGAAGAGGGTCTCTTTCTTAACCAAAGGGCCCTAAATAGAAGCCGGCCACACACGCCTCTTCCTAAAAGCTGACCAGTCTTCTATTGCCTCCCTGCTCCCTCCCCTCCCCCCAGCAGAACCAGTTTTGTGCTGGCCTAGTTAATGTCAATAAAACACCTTCTCTCCAGTGTGGACAAGGAGGCAGCAGAAGCGTAATAACAACTGATTATCTCCACTTACTGCCTGTGAGCCCTTGGAGAACCAACTCACTTAACCTTTATGGGCCTCAATATCCTATTCTAGGAAATAAGAGGATTGAGCTAAATCACATGTATGCACCCCTCCATCTCTACAAACGATGATCTCCCTTCCAAAGAGCTCCAGTAATTCCCATGTATGAGTTCATTTTTCCTCTTCGTGGAAGGAAGGGAACAAGGATTTTATCAGGCACCCACTATATGCCAGTCACTGCACTAGCCACTTTATAGGGTTTTTTTTTTTTTTTTAAGCAATTGGGGTTAAGTAACTTGCTCAAGGTTACACGGCCAGTTATTATTTCTGGATGTGGTGCTGAGCATCCGAGCCCAGATTTGATCCAGGTCATCCCGACACTGGAGCCGGTGCTCTTACTCGCTGAGCCACCTGGCCACCCCTAAGCAATTGGGGTTAAGTAACTTGCTCAAGGTTACACGGCCAGGTGTTTCTGGGTGGGTGCTAAGTGTCTGAGCCCGGGATTCGATCTCCAGGTGTTCTCAACACTGGAGCCGGTGCTCTTACTCACTGTGCTACCTGGCCGCCCCTATAGGTATTTTCTCATTTGATCCTCACACTATTCTTACCCTCATTTTACATTTGAGGAGACTGAGGCAGACAGAGGTTAAGTGACTTGACCACTGTCTAACATCGGATTTAAACTCAGGTCTTTTTTTTCTTTTTTTTTAAAGACTTATTTATTTTTAGTTTTCAACATTTGCTTTTATTAGATTTCGAGTTCTAAATGTTCCCCTTCCCTCCTTAAACTCAGATCTTCCTGACTATAGACCTAAGCACTCTGCCCACTGTGCCACCTGGATTCCTGGGCAAGAAAGGAAATGGGTAATAACCCATTTTACAGGTGGAGTAATCAAGGCTTAGAGGTTACCTAACTATCTCGTCCAAGATCATATGGAAAAGCAGAGGCATGGCTGAATTTAGAATAAGAGCCAGGATTGTGATAGGTAAGGTCAGGAGTAGGACACAACATAAAATGGGAGAGATTAGGTTGATGGTTGACGTGTAATATGCAAGGTAAAGAAACAGCAGGGGGGCAGCTGGGTGGTGCAGTGAATAGAGCACCAGCCCTGGAGTCAGGAGGACCTGAGTTCAAATCAGACCTCAGACACTTCATACAAAAACTAGCCTTGTGACCTTGGGCAAGTCACTTAACCCCAATTGCCCTGCCTTCCCCCTTCCAAAAAAAAAAGAAACAGCAGGAAAGTGGTGTAGAGGTCTTTAAAAGGGTATTTTATTTGACCAACTCAAATTACTTTCTTAATTGTCAACAAAGAATAGGTGCAGTGGGATCTCACATACTCTACATATTTCAGTTAATTGTAGCTTCCTTTGGAATATCATTAATAAAAGCCTGCCTCTTCCCTCCTCATACCCTCCTCAAAGATGCCCTTGATGTGTATATAAATTAGTCTCATAAAAATGGTCAGATGTTTGCTTGGGGAATATCAATTTGGCAACCAGAGGGAGGACAGATTGGAGAGAGGAGAATCCAGAGGCAGCAAGACCCATTTCAGAGGCTATTTCAGTATTCCAGGTGAGAAGAGATGAGTTTGAATGACAGTCGTGTGAATGAACCGAACAGACGTGCAGGATGACGGGTAGGTGGAATCGACGTGACTGATGAAATATGGGAAGTGGGGTGAGGACGAAAGAAGAGCGAAGGGGTGAGTTTGGGGGAAGGATAATGAGTTCTTGGGGTTTGGGTGTGATGAGTTTGAGATCCCTATGGGACATCCAGTTGGTGATGTCCCCAGTTGTTGATGTCTGATCACTGGTATGAAATAGAACTTGGGAGAGAATCTCGGAATAGATATATAGATCTGGAAATTATCTGCATAGAGATGATAATTAAATCCATGGAGATAGGTCAGTCAAGTATCAAAGCATAAAGGATAACAGACAGATGGCCAGAGGACTGTGCTGGTAACGATGGAACATTTTTTAAAAAACATATAAAGAGTCAGGGCAGGAAGAGAATGGTAATTTAGCACATGGAAATTTATGAGGTTGAGGGAGAAGGAGAAGAGAAGAGAAGGAAAAGGGGAGAGAGAGTGAGTGAGAGAGAAGGGGAGGCGTCACAGCACAAGAAATGATCACTGGATCTGGGTTCCCATTCTGTCTCTGATGTTCACTACCTGTGTGACTGTGGACAAGTCACTTTACCTCTTTGGGTCCTAGTTTCCTCAACTGTAAAAATACAAGAGTTGGCTAAGCTGGCCTGGGACCCCTCCCATGTCTGAATGTAGAGTTCACTAACCCTCAGCCCTCTCATCCAAGAGTAATGCCCAGAGAAGCTGAAATGTTGACTTGGAAACAGAGATGGGGCTGACTTTTTCCCCACCGATCATTGCCCTAGCATCCCTGTGAATGGAAAAGCTGGGGAAGCACCACTTAGGGGACACTTCCTGCCTAAGAGAGGAAACCTGGGCAACCATTCTGTGCTGCCCTCTCTCACAACCTGACCAGGGGACGTTGGCACAGATGGTTTGCCATGAGATGCCCTGAGCAAGACAAAGTCTACCTTTTAAAAGCTCTTGGAAGGAAACTCTATGGCTGATGTCTTCAGCCTTTTCTTCTTTCCTGGGGGTTCCCAGAAAACTGTTTAAGCACAGGAACCTCATGATTGCTTTTCTTTGAATCAGAAGCATTTAGTACAGTATCTGGCACATAGTAAACACTTAATAAGCCCTTGCTGACTGACTGCCAGACAAATACTCATCAATACACCTTGTTAGTATTTTTTTTCTTTTTTGGAGGGAGTTATCTTTCATCTTTCCTTGTACTGGCAGATTTGCCATATAACCATCCATTCAGTCAGTCAGTCTAAACTTTTATTGAGATAAGGCACAGGGCAGCAAGGTGACACAATGGACATAGTCTGGGCCTGGAGTCTGGAAGATTCATCTTCCTGAGTTCAAATCTGTCTTCAGACACTTACTGGCTGTGTGACCCTGGGCAAGTCACTTAACCCTCTTTCATCTGTTCAAAAAAAAAATGAGCCAGAAAAGGAAATGGCAAACCACTCCAGTATCTTTGCCAAGAAAACCCCAAATGAGGTTACAAAGAGTGTCAGAACAACATGTTCCAAGAAAGGAATAAGCATGTTTAAAAATTTTATCAATTTTTGTTATGTTTTAAGTTCTGAACTGACTCCCTCCCTCCCCACCTCTCACTAGAGAAGGTCACTATTTGACACAGATTTATAAATATATATAAAACTGTACTATGCATCCTTCTATTTATCGGTTCTTTCTCTGGAGGTGGATAGCATCTCCCATCATAGGTCCTTTGTAGTTGATTTGAGTATTTGTAATACCCAGAATAACTTGGCTGTTTCCAATTATTCTTTGAACAATATTGCTGTTACTATATAGAATGTTCTCTTGGTTCTGTTCGTTTCACTTTTCATTATTTCATGCAAGTCTTTCCATGTTTTTCTAAAGTCAACCAGCTCATTGTTTCTTATAGCCCAATAGCATATCCTCACAGTCATACACCACAACTTCTTTAGTCATTCTCCAATTTATGGGCACGCCCTCAATTTCCAGTTTTTTGCCACCAAAAAGAGAACTGCTATAAATATTTTAGACCATATAGGTTCTTTTTTTTTTTTTTTTTTTTTTTTTGCCAAATCACCTTGGGAAACAGACAGAAACAAAATAAATAAATAAATAAACAGACACAATTTTTACAAATTGGGAAACAGAAAAAAAAGTGGTGTTGTTAGGTCAAAAAGTAGAGACCATTTTTTAACTCTTTGGGTGTAATTCCAGATTGCTCCCTAAAATCAGACCACAGTTCTACCAACAGTGTATTAATGTTCCAATTTTTCCACATTCCCACCAACATTTGTTGTTTTCCCTTCCTATCATATTAACCAATCTGATAGGTGTGAGATGATATCTTGCATTTCTCTAATCAATGATGATTTAGAGCATTTTTTCATATGACTATAAATAGTTTTTATTTCTTTACCCAAAAACTACCTGTTCGTATCCTTTAACCATTTATCAATTGGGGAGTGAGCCATTCTTACAAATTTGACCAAGTTTTCTATATACTTGAGATATGAAACCTTTATCCAAGAAAATGTCTATAAAATTCCCCCCTCCCAATTTTCTGATTACTTTCTAGTTTTGGCTATGTTGGCTTTATTTGTACAAAATCTTTTTAATGTAATGTAATCACAATGACCCATTTTGCCTCCCACAATACTCTCTGTCTCTTGTTTATTCAGAAATGCTCCTATCCATAAGTGTGATAGGTAATATGCCCCGTGTTATAATTTTCTTACACTATCTCCCTTTATATCTAGGTCATTGTATCCATTCTGACCTTATCTTGGTAAATGGTGTAAGATATTTATCTATACCCAATTTCTGCCAGATTGCTTTCCAGTTTTCCCAACAATTGTTTTTTACCAAATACTATATTCTTATCCCCAAAGCTTGAATCTTTACATTTGTCAAACACAAAGTTGCTATAATAATTCACTACTGTGTATTATATGTTGCTCTGTAACATGGCTCCACTTTTCTATTTCTTAGCTAGTGCCAGGCAATTTGCTAATTGTTGGAGGTACAAATACAAGCAAAAAGAAACAGTCCTTGCCCTCAGGGTGCTTACATTCCAATAAAAGAAGACAACACACAAAAGGGAGTTGAAAATGGGAGTAGTAGTGGGGATGGAATAAATATCTCACTCAGGATAATATGGCCCTGTAGAAGAACAAAGGGAGGCCAGCCCCTCCACAAAATGGAGGACCCAGAAGGAACTCCCTAATGAAGAAGAGGGGCAGGCATTGTGGAGGGAAATACCACGGTGAGTGGGCCATGGAGATGGTCTGCTGTTCTGCAGTGAGGAGGCCTCAGCCACTGAGGGAAGTTCCAAGGTAGGTCGGCAGTAGAGGGGGCTTGGTTCTCAAGTCCAAAAGAGAATAGAATACCAGGTACTGTAGTAAAAACAGGGACACGAAGAAAGACAAAAGCATCGTCCCTCCCCTCAAGGAGCTGACATTCCAAAGCAGAGACAACATGCAAATATGGTGTAAGTGGGAGGTGGTCTGAGGGAAGACACTAGCAGCGGAGGGAAGAGGGAAAGGCTTCCTACAGAAGGTGGGCTTTGAGCTAAGTCTTGAAAGAAGCAAGGTAAGCTGAGGTTGACGTGGCAGTTCAAGCATGGCAGATAGCCAGTGAAAATGCCACATTGGGAGCTGAGATGTCTTGTTCACAGCAAGGAATAGCAAGGGGGCTAGTTCCATTAATGCAGAATACCTGAACAGATATGTTTGTTGTTCAGTTGTTTGGTCATGTCTGATTCTACGTGACCCCATTTGGGGTTTTCTTGGCAAGGATACTGAAGCAGTTTGCCATTTTCTTCTACAGATCATTTTACAGATGAGGAAACTGAGGCAAACAGAGTTAAGTGACTTACCCAGGGTCACTCAGCTAGTAAGTGTCTGAGGCTTGATTTGAACTCAGGAAGATGAGTCTTCCTGATTCCAGGCCTGGTGCTTTATGTACTATGGCACTGCCTAGCTGTCCTAGACTGTAAAATGTAAGAAGACTAGGGTAAGAAGACTGATTCCAGTATCACCATTAGCTAAACTTTATCATTGTCAGGAAATAGAATATATTTTGCAAGGAACAGCAAATAGATGAGTATAGCTGAAGGAAAGTAACACATAAGGAGACTGGAAATATAGGAAGGAGCCAGATTATAAAGAGCTTTAAATGCCAAACAAATTTAATGCTAGCAGTAAGAGGGAGCCATTGTAGTTCATTGGGCAATGGAGTGGCAAGTATGACCTGCACTTTAGGAAAGTCACTTTGGCAGATGAATGGAGGATGGCATGGAGTGGGGTGAGATTTGAAGAAGGGAGACCAATGAGGAGATTGTTGCCACAGTCTCAGTGAGAGATGATGAGATACTGCACCAATATGGCGGCTTTGTGAGTAGAGAGAAGAGGACACATGTAAGAAATGTTGTGAAGATAGAAAAGACAGGTTGTGACAATAGAGTGCATATGTAGAGAGAATGAGGTGTCGAGGATGACACCAAGGTTGTGAGTCTGGGTGACTGGGAAGGTGACTTCAGTAGGAATAGAGATGTCAGAAAGTTCTGCTTTGGACACATTGAGTTTGAGGTGCCTCTTGGACATCCATTTCAAGACACCCAGGAGGTAACTGGTGAGACATGACTATTATTTAGGAAGCAGACTAGGGCTGAATATATAGATCAGAAAAACATCAGCAGAGAGATGATAATTGAACTTATGGAAACTGATGAGATCACCCAGTGAGAGTGTATAAAGTAAAAAGAGAAAAGGACAGCGTCTTGGAGGATACCCACAGTTAATGTACCTGACATGGATGAAGGGGTGGAAAAGGAGACAGAGAAGAAATGGTCAGGTAGACAAGGGGAAAACCCAGAGAGATCAAAGTCATGCTACTAAATAATGTTTCATCTTCCCAGACAGCCATATCCCAGGTGAACAAGTGCTTGGACGGATCCTACCATGGTCTACTATATACCTCACCTGGTAACAGCCTCTCCAGTTGCTTCTTCAAGATATCTTATGATCTCTCTTCACAATAAGGCCTGGTGACCAGAGGTCAGACACTTACTAGCTGTGTGACCCTGGACAAGTCATTTAACCCTATTTACCTCAGTTTCTTCTTCTGTAAAATGACCAGTGATAACCATTACTCAATAGTTGGTGCAAAATTTGTCATCAAGAATATATGGGCAAAGGGCAGTTAGATGGCTCAGTGAATAGAACACTGGCCGTGAAGTCAGGAGGACCTGAGTTCAAATCTGACCTCAGACACTTGACACGTACAAGCTGTGTGACCTTGGGCAAGTCACTTAATCCCAATTACCTTGCCTTCCTCCCTCCAAAAAACAAAGGATATATGGGCATTCTCCAATTGATAAATGCTCAAAGGATATAAATGGGCAGTTTTCAGATGAAGAAATCAAAGATATCTATAGGCATATGAAGAAGTGTTTTAAATCACTTTTGATTAGAGAAATTCAAATTAAAACAACTCTGAAATACCACCTCACACCAGTTAGATTGCTAAAATGACAAAAAAGGGAAAATGATAAATTTTGGAGAGGATATAGGAAAATTGGGACACTAATGCATTGTGTGAGTTGAATTGTGAACTGATCCAACCATTCTGGAGAGAAATTTGGAACTATGTTCAAAGTGCAACCAAATTGTGAATACACCTTGATCCAGCTTCTGGGTCTGTATTCCAAAGAGATCATTAGAAAGGGAAAAGGACTCATATGTGCAAAAATATTTATAGCAGCCCCAACTGTAGTGGCAAAATATTGGGGACTGAGGATGCCTATCATTTGGAGAATGGCTTAGCAAGCTGTAGTATATGGATGAAATGGAATACTATTGTACAATAAGATTTCTTTTGTGAGTCTGGGTGTTGTGAGTTGTCCTTCTCTAAATACTATTTATATAGTATCTAAAAACAAATACTATCGTACAAGGCAAATTTCAGAAAAACTTGGAAAGACTTGTATGAACTGATGCAAAGTGAAATGAGCAGAACCAGGAAAACGTACACAGTATCAGCAGAATCGTAGGGTAATTAACTATGAATGACTCTGCTCTTCTCAGCAACACAATGGTCCAAGATACATATAAAGGACTAATGAAGGAAAATGCTATCCATATGCAGATAAAGAACTTATGGACTCAGAATGCAGACCAAAGCTTTTTTCCCCCATTTACTTTATTCTTTCTCATGTTTTTTTTTTCCTTTTGATCTGTTTCTTCTTCCACTACTATGATGAATATGGAGATATGTTTTACATGATACCACATATATAAACTATAGCAAACTGTCCCCCATTTTCAGAAGAGGGGAGGGGAGGAAGGGAGGGAGAAAAATTTTGAACTCAAAATCTTGTAAAAAATGAATACTAAAATTTTCTTGATATGTAATTAGGGAAAAAATAAAATACTATTTAAAGCAAAAAATAAAGGAATATATGGGACTGAAAAATGAGATGGGTCATCCGTATATCATACAAGCTTATTCTCTTTATCACTAAGAGAGTATTGCACTATTATCCAAGAAATATTTTTTAAAAAACAAGAGGAAGGACCCCCCAAGACATTGCAAATATCCTCTGTAAAGGATTTATGGAACAATGTGGGTGAGCACTGCACAGAATAAGAGGAGAGATAGCAATCTGCACAGGTAGAAGGAGGCCTCACCACAATGAAGGAGATTATAGACCCATTGAAGCATTTGTTGCTTCAGTTCTACCTTTCAATGCAGAGAGAAATGTTTTATTCATTTCTAATCAGCAAAGCTTTCTTCATCCTCTTCACCAGAAGAGACATGATGACAAAAAGGAATAAAACTGAGAATGTGATTATGGGCCACACTCAGGTTTTATACTAACCAGATTTAGGGAACAAAAAGACAGCCTGTGCTGGGATCAGTACTCAGATTAAAAATGATAAATACTTGTTCTGAGTTTGAGCACCAGCACCATAGACCTGGCAAAAGGTGTCTGAACCTATTAGCATATATGGCCAGAGTGTTTCATTCATGCTATATCAGAAGAACAAAAGATCCCCCAACCCGAGACCCTAAAATCACAGAACAGGAAGGGACTCTCTATGAGAACAGAATCAAAGATCTAAAGCTTTGTGGTTCAGCTCCTTCATTTACAAGATACTGTGGTTCAGGGAAGATAAATGACTTACCCACAGTCACACAGATAGTGTGTATGAGAGGTGGGATTTGAACCCGGATCAGGTGACTTTGGTGCTAATGAATGCTCTTTCCATTGTACCATACTGCCTCCTTAACTAGACAGTAATCCCTTCTACAACATACCCAATAAGTGGTCACCTGAAGAACACCAGAAAGGGGGAAACTTTGAGCTATTGGGGGGTGTTTTAAAGCTGTTTGGAAGAAGGGAAAGGGATCAAAAGAGCATTAGGACCACTGTAGAGGGTGGTTAGGATGATGTCAGATACAAAGAAAAGAAGGAGCTATCCAACTAGAATTTGTGTTGCTTTATCTCCCAAGAAGAATGATTTTTACATTAGTAAAAGGAAAATAGAGGGACTGGATACAGAGATAAAGAGAGACATAGTAGGAGAGTTCAGGCAACAAGCCCCAATGAGCTAAATTCTTAGGCATTTAAAAAGATGACTGGAGGGGCAGAGTCAAGATGGCGGAGTAGAAACAGGACTTCTGCTGGGCTCTGGTTCTCACCTCCTCCAATTCATGTAAGAGGTGACTCTGAACAAACTTTGGAGCTACAGAACCCACAAAATGACACAGAGAAGCTAACCTCCCGCTGAGGACAGCCCAGAAGGCAGGCAGGAATTGGCCAGCACAGAGTTCTGGGAGCTGAGCCCAGCCCCACACGGAGGTTTTAGCCCTAGGGCAGACCTGACCAGCCACCTGCTGGAGGGACTCCAGATCACCAGCAGCTATGGCAGTTTCCTGAATTATCAACACATAGATGTGAAGGACAAAGTGAGAGGTCAGTACAGTATGGACTTTGGGATCCAGTACTTGGGAGTGCATTGGCTTTTGCCCCTGTGAGAAGCCTCTGAGGCCCTGTGGCCCTGCAGCCGCCCCCACGTGGCAGCTTCAGCTCCTAGCTTGCAGAGTGTAGGAGGACCAAGCAACCACTCTTGCTTTAACCTGCTTGGATCTGGATTGTGGTCTAGGGTGGAGGTCCTGAGGTGTGTGACCAGCTTGCCAGAGCATAAAGAGGCTTCAGAGAGGGCACCCAACTAATACCTTAAGCAGCTGAGAAAACCCTAGCATTTGCCTCAAAGCTCCCCTGTCTGGTAGCAGAGTCCTACTGTGGCAAAAAAAAAAAAAAAAGTCAAGTAATTGAGTGGCAACATGAGTAAATGAAGGAAGTAAAGCAAACAGAGGAATCCAACATTAGACTCCTACTTTGGGGACAAAAAGGATCAAAGCATGGAAAAGGAGGAAGACAGTGAAGTCAGAACTCCTACACCAAAAGCTTCCAAGAAAAATACAAGCTGGTTACAGGCCATAGAGGAGCTTAAAAAGGATTTTGAAAACTAAATAAGGGAGGTGGAGGAAAAATTGGGAAGAGAAATGAGAACAATACAAGAAAATTATGAAATGAGAATCAACAACCTGACTGAAGAAAATACCTTAAAAAATAGACTAACTCAAATGGCAAAAGAGGCTCAAAAAGGCAATGAGGAGAAGAATGCCTTAAAAAGCCAAATTTGCCAGATGGAAAAAGAATCTCAAAAGCTCACTAAAGAGAATCATTCCTTCAGAATTAGATTGGAGCAAATGGAACCTAGTGACTTTATGAGAAATCAAGATACTATTAAACAGATCCAAACAAATGAAAAAATAGAAGGCAATGTGAAATATCTCACTGGGAAAACCATGACCTGGAAAATAAATCCAGGAAAGATAATTTAAAAATTATTGGACTACCTGAAAGCCATGATCAAAAAAAGGACCTAGAAATCATCCTTCAAGAAATTCTCAAGGAAAATTGCCTTTATGTTTTAGAAGCAGAGGGCAAAATAGAGGTTGAAAGAATCCACCCATCACCTCCTGAAAAAGATCCCAAAAAGAAAACTCCTAGGAATATTATAGGCAGGTTCTGGAATTCCCAGATCAAGGAGAAAATATTGCAAGCAGCCAGGAAGAAACAATTTTAATATTGTGGAAACATAATCAGGATAACCCAGGATCTGGCAGCTTCTACACTGAGGGATCAAAGGGCCTGGAATATGATATTCCGAGGGCAAAGGAGCTGGGATTAAAACCAAGAATCACCTACCCATCAAAACTGAGTATCATCTTTCAAGGGAAAATATGGTTATCCAGTGGAATAGGGGACTTTCAAGCATTCTTGATGAAAAAAACAGAATTGAATAGAAAATTTGACATTCAGATACAAGAAGCAAGAGAAGCATGAGAAGGTAAACAAGGAAAAGAAATCATAAGGAACTTATCAAAGTTGAACTATTTACATTCTTACATGGAAAAAAGATAATTGTAATTTATGAAACTTTTCTCAGCATGAGAATAATTGAAGGGAATAGAAATGTATATATACATATATACACATACATATATATGTCTATATAAAAGGGCATATGGGCGTATATGTGAATGTGTGTATATATGTGTACAGGCATACATAGATAGAGGGCACAGGACCAGTTTAATGGGAAGGGATGATACTTAAAAGGTGAAACTAAGAGGTGAGAGAGGAATATAATGAGAGGAGAAAGGGAGAGACAGATTGGGGTAAACTATCTCTTATAGAAGAGGTAGGAAAATGGTTACAATGGAGGGGAAAAACAGGAAGTCAAAAAGGAATTGGCCAACTTTATTCTCATTGAATTTGGCTTAGGGAGGGAATGACATACACACTAAATATGGTATCTCACCCTACAGGAGAGTAGGGGGGGAAGGAGATGAGAGGGAGGATGATGGAAGGGAGGGCAGGCTGGGGGGGGGGGCAGGGAAGTTGGAAGCACCCACTTTTGAAAAGAGATGGGATCAAAGTAGAGAATAGAATAAGTGGGAAGTGGGATAGGAGGGAGGGAAATATAGTCAGTCTTTTACAATATATCTACTATGGAAATGTTTTGCATGGCTACATATGTACAACCTATATTGAACTGCTTATCTTCCCATTAAGGGTGGGTGACAAGGGGGGAAGGGAATGAATCTGGAATTCAAAGTTTTAAAATAAAATGTTTAATACACACACACACATACTATTATCAATATTATTTTACAGGTAAATGGGAAATAAGAAATACAGGCACTGGGGCATAAAGATCCACTGTGCCCTACTGGAAAGTTGGAGGGGGGATTGGGAAGGATATAGGAGAGAGCAGATTGGAGGAGGGGATATCCAGTGGGATTGCTATTTTGGGGTGGTGGGTAGGGGGAAAACGGGGAGAAAATTTGTAACTCAAAATCTTGTGGAAATGAATGATGTAAACTAGAAGTTAAAACATTTGATTAAAAAAAAAGAAAAGAAAAGAAAAAAATAACTGATGTGATTACAAGAGCCCCTGTCACTGATTATTGAGATTGTGGATATCTGCAGAAGCAACAGGAGGATGGAGAAAGGAAATTGACCCAATTTTCAAATCCAACCTCAAGAGGAACCACTGCCAGGCCCAAAGGGGCTCGAGCACTGTGTAAACTCCCTGTTCTATGGCCAGAATGTAATTTGGATGGGGTTTAGTCCTGACCTTTAATGAGAAGTATCTAGGGTCCCATTTTCATACTCTTCAGTTCACGTACTTGGAATGACTTTAATTATGGCTCATGTCTTGGGCTTCTCTCCAAAAAAGGAAGAGTAAATAAGGTATTTTATGTACAAGATGATATTTTGGTACTAGTTCAGTAAAATGAAATTTAATAAGGATTTAAAAATAAACTTTATAAATACAAAATGGAAGACAAGGCTAGGCAATAGTTTATCTGAAAAACATCTGGGGGTAGGGAGCAGGATTACTGGACTACAAGATCAATATGAGTCAATAATGTGATATGGCAACAGAGAAAGCTAATGTGATTTTAGACTTAATTAAGAGAGGTGCAGCGTCCAGAATTAGGGAGGTAATTGTATTGCTATACTCTGCCCTGATCATACCACATCTGGAGAATTGGGTCCAGTTCTGGACTCCCCATTTTAGGAAGGATGTTGACAAGTTAGAGAGTATTTAGAAAAGGACAACCAGGATGATGAAAGTCCTTTTGATCGTACCACATGAAGACTGTTTGAAGCAAATGAGGGATTTTTTAGCCTGGAGAAGAGGAGAGGAGGGTCATGAATTTGGTGTTGTTATTCAATCATTTTTCTGTCATGTCTAACTCTTTGTAACCCCATTTGGTGTTTTCTTGGCAAAGATACTAGAGGGGTTTGCCATTTTTTTTTTCTCCAGCTCATTTTACAGATGAGGAAAATGAGGCCAACAGTGTTAATTGATTTGCCCAGGGTCACACAACTAGTAAATCTCTGAGGTCAAGATTAGAACTCACAAAGATTAATGTTCCTGACTCCAGGCTTAGCACTCTATCAATTGTACCACCTAGCTGTCATGATAGCTATCTTCAAATATTTGAAGGCTGCCATGTGGACAAAGGAGTAGATTTGTTTGGCTTGGCTCCAAAAGAGAGAACTAGGATAATTACATATATGACACAGGCAGAACAACTTAGGATTTATAAAACTTCTCAACAATAAGAGAAAGAAAAGTATAATGGATTGTCTCAGAAAGAAACTCAGGAAGCAATGGGTTCTCTCTTAATGGAGGTCTTCAAGCAAAAGCTGGTAGAAGGAATGGGGTTATTTAGCCTAGAGAAGAAAAGGCTGAGAGGGGCATGAGAGCTGTTTGCAAGTATTTGACATGGAAGAAGGATTAGACTTCTTTTACTTTGTCCCAGAGGACGGAACTAGGAAAATGTATCAAAGTTGCAAAGAGGTCAATTTTGGTTTTGTGTAGGGCAGTGGTTCCCATTTTGTAATTCGCAAACCCCCAAGTTTAAGGTGATAGTCCAAGGAATTTGTTCTAAAAATCCTTTAATGTCACCTTGAGTGATAAAAAATTGCCCAATTATATTGCGAATATATGACTAAATGCAACATATTCGTGTAGTTTCTTAATGTGTTATCAAATTGTTTCCAAACCACCACAAAGGTTCAACATTTGAGCACAAACTAATTCTTAACAGATGGTCAGATGTACATAGCCTCATTTGCATTCTGTTTGTACCAGAGAAGCTCCCTTATTCCTGTTACCTGTAATCATGCCTAATCAGCTGTGTAATTATGTTATCAAGATGTTATGAAAGTTTGGTTCTTGCAGTGCAAATGTCAGCCTCCTTGAAGACCTTCATCCCTAGGCACATACATAACAAGCTACCTTAAAACCATCACAGACAATTACAAATGTTCTGAAGAAACAAGCCTTATATTGCATCTTATTGCAGGGTTAAGGTTGTTTTCCAGTTTAAATATATCCTCCATATACATTACTATTTTCTGTCTGGTGGATTTTGAAATGAACTCGTTGGCAACACTGATCATTTGTCCAGCAGAGTTTCTGTAAGAGTGTAGCTAGTGTTCCAATGAAGAGAAAAAAAGATCACATTTAAAATGAAGCAATACATGTACTGATCTCTAAGTATATTTATCTTTTAATACAGCACTTGTCATTAGCCAGTGGAAGAAGATAGCTATTAATTTCCATCAATTGGTTAGGTGGCTAAAAATAAAAGATGAATTTACATGTCCCAGCAAGATAGAAATTCTCCTCCCACTTCTACCACATATTTGTGTAAGTGAGCATTTTCACTTTAATCTTGTTTTAAATCAAAATGCAGAAATAAACTCAATGCAGAATCACATTTAAGACTGTATCTGTCTTGTGTTGAACTGCAAGTCCTTATCCACATAAAAAGTCCAACACTAAAATTAAGTTTATATATTATTATCACATTATATTAAGCATCTTCCAAGTTGTAACCTATTTAATTAAAAAGTTATTTATATGGAAATGTTTTGCATGACTGCACATGTATCACCTATATCAAAGTGCTTGCCTTCTCAAGGAGGCAAGAGGGAAGGAAGAGAGGGAAAGAATTTGGAATTCTTAATTTTAAAAAGCAAAGGTTAAAAATTGTTTTTACATGTAATTGGAAAAAGTAAAATGTTTAAAATTTTTAATGTCTATGTTTAACAAAATTTGTAAAGTTAAGATAATATGATCAGAGTGAGTATATGAGGTCTTGTTGGATTATTGCTTTTAATTCTTTTTTTTTTGCTTTCTTTTTTGGAGGGGGGAAAGGTAGGACAATTGGGGTTAAGTGACTTGCCCAAGGTCACAAGGCTAGTTTTTGTATTAAGTGTCCAAGGCTGGATTTGAACTCAGGTCCTCCTGACTCCAGGGTCAGTGCTCTATTCACTATGCCACCTAACCACCCCAACTACTTTTAATTCTTAAAGAATGTCCACACAAAATATTCCTAATCACTTCATAAGTCAAGTTTTATAATTTCACATTTAGAGTTCTATAATTATATAATGTAAATTTTAATTTGGTGTCTTTTGTGCAAACGTTATCATTGAAGTTGTTATAAATACTTAACTAATAAATCTAAAAGTACATATAAGTAGTATATTAAATTGTCCTGGAGGTTCACAATATATTTTTGTTGTTGTTGAAAGGGACTCAAGGAACAAAAATTGATAGGAATAACTGATGTGGGGCGGGGGGAGAGGGGGTATGTCCTGATGAGTAGAACTGCCTCAAAGTGGAATGAGATGCCTTGAAGGGGTGGTGGGCTCCATCTCCCCAAAGATCTTCAAGAGAAGTTAGCATAACGATCACTTGCATGACCCTCTGCTTTATAGAAGATTCTTGTTCACATCTGGGTTAGATCTGAGGGTACAGGTACCATTTTTAACAGACACACAAGAGCTAGTTGTTAAATTTTCTGTCTCAGCAATTACACTTCAGAAATTGGTAAATGCTAAAGATCAGAGCTCAGCTAATTATTTGGTCAATTATTTAGATTTAAGAAGTGATGAAGTAAATGTTAATAATGCAAATTAAATGTAAAAGTGTGTTGTGGGTAACTTTTTTCTTCTGGAAAGCCAGTTGTTAAACATTTACCAGCACACTCCTTGTTGGACCAGATGCCCTATGAGGTCCCTTCCAGCTCAGACTCTGTGATTCTAGGAACTCATTCCTGGAGTCATTTACCTTTGGGAAAGGGGTAAGGGACCAGTCCTACAATTTCATTGGTGTAGAACTGTAGATAACTCCTGGTTAGGAAACTCTCTCTACTGCAAATCAGTAACTGCTCTGCATTTTTCCATCTTAGAGAGTTGTCTGGTGGAACTGAAAGACCTCTTTGCTCAGGATCACACAAGGGGCTTGTGTCAGTGGCAAGGCTCGAACCCAGATCTTTCTGACTCCAAGACCAGGCTTCTATCCACTTCACAAGGCTGCCTCAACTCTTTCATTTACCCTTATTAAATTCAATCAAATTAGATTTAGTTCTTATTCTTGTCTAGAGGTTTTAAACTCTTTTTTGTGTCCTAGACTTCTTTGGCAGTTTGAAGAAGCCCACAGACCCCTTCTCAAATAATGCCCTTCAATGCATGAAACAAAAAACAGATTACAAAGGAAGCTAATAATGTTTTAAAATATTAAAATTACATTTCAATATCTGTATTTGAATATAAACATGTAAATATATCTAAATATATTTAATATTAAATTGAATTTATTTCTATTACAGAATATATATTTACTATTTTATATAACATATAATGCATTCAATAAATTATGTTTAATATTAATTGATATGAATATGTATACATATTTAACAGCCCATAATTTGATACAACTATAATCTAATATATAAATTAATCCATCAATATACTGTGTTATATTCAAATATATTAAAATAATTTTTAAAACAAGTTCACAGACCTCAGATTAAGAACTCCTATTCCCAGGGGCATGCTAGAGCCATCTTGAACCTGCCGCTGATTATTAAATTCTGACTGTCCTACATACTGCCTATGTGACTTTGGACAAGGCTTTCTCTGGGCCTCAGTTTCCTTATCTGTAAAATGAGAGGACTAAGCTAGGTGCCTTCTGAGGTATCTCCAAGCTCTAAATCTATGGTCCTATCCATTGAATTGAATTCAATTCCTCATTGTCCCACAAAACTATAATCAGTAAGCATTTATTAAGTATTTACTGAGTATAAGGAATGCATATATGTATGCATATACATGCATGTGCGTGTGTTTGTATGCATACATATATGTGTATAAATATATATTTATGTTAGTCTGTACAAGATACATGCAGTATAAATGGAAGGCACTAGTAGCTGGGGGTGGGCCAAGGAAGTAGCAGGCAAGGAAAAGACAACAGTCCTATATCTTCTCCATTCAAACAATTCCCATCCTTTAAGGCTTAGCTTACATCCCAACTCCTCCATGAAGCTGTCCATGCCTGTCAGGGCCCACTCTGATCTCTTTCTCCTCTAAACTCTAATTGCATTGACCTTCATAGTTTAGGTTTTAATTCCTCTGTTTGTTTCATATGTCAGTCCTTGTCTTCCCAGGAAGAATCAGAGTTCCTTGAGAATAGGGAAAGAAGCTCCTCTTTCCTCTCCCAGAAATCTAAGATAACTCATAATTCATTATCCCTGCTCCTCGAGTTGTCTCCATGAAGACTGGGGGAGAGGAAGGCAAAGGGCCTGCCTTCAGACCCAGAAGACATCGCCCATGATCCCTCACATTCCTGTGGTTTCTACCTTGAACAAACTTCTTGAAAATAGACTAGAAAGTGGTTGCTGAGAAGCCGTCAGCATCAAGTGGACAGATGGAGAGCAAGAATGTATCCACAGAGAGGAAGCAAGAACCAGACTGGACCTGACATGGTGACCAAGCCTGGTTCAGAATGAGGCAGTCAGGAAATACAGCCCCTGGGGCTGGTCAGAGGCACCGACCTGTTTTCAACACCTTTCTTTCTTGCTTTTCACTTCTCCAGTGGGAAAACATTTTCCCATTTAGCAACCAATAATCCATATCCTGTTTTTCCCTCTGTTCCAAGGAGAACCATGGAAAAGGGAAATGCTTACTTTATTCCTTCTTGGTTGCCAACCAAAGCAGCTGGCTTACTTTCATTTTCCATGTGATTTAACCTTTTGTTAAAGAAAATACATGACCATCGACCATGTGTCTGCTGGTCTAAGGTAGAGAGCCAAAAACCAAATGGGGAGAGAGCTTAAGTTGGGGGCGGGGCGGGGCGAAAATATCAATGTAATAAGAGCCAGCCAAAGAAAGTTATGCAATGTATTTGCTGTACTAAAAATTATTCAGACCCTAGGCCAAGGGTTCTTAGTCTCTTTTTTCATCCTGCACCCTTTTGGTCATCTGGTGAAGAAGTGTTTTAAAATGAATAAAATAAAATACATGGAATTACAAAGGAAGCCAATTACATTGATATTTTCATAATGTCTTCAAAGTCCACAGACTTCAGGTGAAGAATGCCTTCCCTAGATTTATTTCCTTTAAAAGACAGTGCAAGGGGGGATAAAAGAAGGTGTTAGAGTCAAGTTTAAAAGTCACGTGTACTTCTGAGAAAGCAGCTAAGGGCACCTTGAGGCTGCTATCTCTAAGGGGTAAAGCTTGACCTGGGCTGATTATTAATGTACAACATCTTCTCCGTTGGAACAATTCCCATCCTTTCAGGCTTAGCTTAAGTCCCAGCTCCTCTGTGAAGCTGTCTATACCTGGCAGGGCCCAGTTTCAGAGAGACTGTGGCTGGTCAGTGGTCCTTATTATAGTGCTAGGGAACTCCTGGCTTCTCTCATAAACACCCCTCTCCTCTAAGTGTTTAGAATAACAAGGGCCCCAAACTGCACTCAAAGTGGGGGGTGGGGGAAGGAGGTGATAAATATGCATTGGCTGGCCGGTTAGAGTCCTACAGATTTCTTGCAACATGTGCCTAAACATAGCCACACGTGTGTATGATAGACGCATGTTATACATGTCCATCAAGGAACACGGGAAAAGAATGCCTCAGCCCCAGCTGGATCCTTCGCCTCCTTAGTCCCTGAGTCCCTCCTGCACCAGGCCCAGGAGAACAACTGCATAAGCTCCCAGCTACCAAATCCTTTGGGGGAGTTTTGGAAAATGAAGAAATTAATGAGGGGTAAAGTGAAAAGCACAGAAGGCGGAGAACTTGAGGGACTGAAAGTTCGGGGCAGGGGTAGGAATGGCAGGCAAGACAAAGGAGGAATAGAGCAAAGGCTCTGTCGCCATCCCTGCCAACACTGGGGATCATGATCTAGGAGGAGGGTGCAGTTCTGAGCACCACAGAGCCCCAGTACCAGGGCAGGTTAGCTGTTCTCACAGGACCCTTAAAATAGTTAGCCCAAAGAAGGGAAGGCTGTATGTGGGCACAATTGCAAAGGCCAGATGGTCTCTGATAGCTGTGCTATAGCAGCGTTTCTTGGCGGGCATGGGTTGGACAGGATGACCACTGAGGTCCCTCCTAATTCTACAATTCTTCTAATCTTTGGAAGGCTGTCATACCAAAGGAGAGCTAACCTAATTCTGCTTAACCCTCAAGGACAATGGGCAGGAGTTGCTGAGAGGTAAATTCAAGTGCTTCCTAACAATTGGAGCTGTGGAAAAATGAGGCAAAGCTGGGGGGCGGGGAGGAAGGGCGGGGCTCGAGTGCGGGTCCAGGACAGTGCACCAGGTTTCCCCTCAACACAATGCAGTTATTTCTCAGGGCTACTATTCCATTTTACACTTACATCAGGTGTTTGGGTTCCTTAGAAGGTGGCTGTTGCCTCAGATGCTAGGAAACCAAGAGGGTATTTCTTTTTTTGTTTGGCTTTTGGTATTTTTTTTTTGGAGGGGAGAGAGCAGGGCAATTGGGATTAAGTGACTTGTCCAAGGTCACACAGTAAGTGTTAAGTGTCTGAGGCTGGATTTGAACTCAGGTCCTCCAGACTCCAGGGTCAGTGCTCTATTCACTATACCACCTAGCTTCCCCCTGAGGGTGGCTATTTCTAAAAACCTATGTATACCACAATCATCCTCACCCCTCTTGGGCATGCTCTCCTAAAAATGTCTCATAAACCCCCACGATAGCTACACATAGAGATGGTCATAACTTTGAGCTTGCCACTACCCATCACCATGGGTGTTCCCCAAAGCTCTGTCCTGAGCCCTTTTCTTATAAACATTTTGTTATCTTGTGATTCTATGTTACTGTTGTTATTCAGCCATTTCAGTCATGTCCAGCTCTTCATGACCCCATTAAGGGTTTTCTTGGCAAAGATACTGGCTTGGTTTGCCTTTTCCTTCTCTAGCTCATTTTATAAAATGAGGCGCACAGATTGAAATAACTTGCCTAGGTCACATAACTAGCAAATGTCTGAGCTGGATTCGAACTCACAAAAATGAGTCTTCCTGATCCCAGGCCTGATGCTCTCTCCACTGTGATTCTATCTTGGAGTTTCAATTCCTGGTCACCTTATCATTACTTCCTATACCTACATCAACGAAAGGAACTGGGAGGTCAGAGTATTTAAGGAAGCATCAATTTTATGTTGAAGTCCCCTAATGTGAGGGCAGGAGTTGGGGAAGAGGGAAAGACTGTGAACCAAACAGTGAACTCATTAAGAAAAGAAGACAAAAATCCCAGAGATCTGTAGATTGTTGTCGTTTGTCCCTCATTCTGGAAGAGGACCATGACATCAGGAACACAATGCCATGACTTCCAAGTGAATTGGATTTAAGTGAGGAAGGGCTGTGCGAGGTTACCAGCCTCACTTTCTTCTCTGGAGCCACCCTGGTCCAGTGGACAGATATAGATCAGGACAACTGGTGGATAGCCTGGGAATATCTGTGAATAAGAACTACCAAAATCTTTATTAGATGACAGATATGGACTGAAAGAACCCCAAAGGAGTAGAGGTTATTGAGTGATAAAGGTAGAAAGAGAGCCTGGAAGTGGCAATGGCAAGTAAGGAGCACTCCACCTTCCCCACCATGATCAGTGAGTTGGAAGGCCGGGGTTGGGGAATGAGTGAGAGTCCCCCAGGGCTAAAAACGGTGGCAAGGGAAGCTGTTATCTAGAGAGTCAGATCTCTATGAGTACAAGAAGCTGGAGGCAGCAAGAAAGGAAATGGTTTAAGATGGAAGCTAGTTTATCACCTATAGGACAGACATTTCAGGGAGCCTAGTGGAAGAGGTGGGCAGCATGTCCGAAGAGTATCTGTCTGCTCTATTGCTGACTCCTGCCTGGACTCCCCCTCCTATGAGCTCCCACACTTCTGGACGCAGTATCTCTTTTTGCTAGACATCATGGCTAATGGTGGTGATGGAGAAAAGAAAATCCCCCCCTCCTCAACCAAGAAGCAAAGAGCTGGCTTCTTCCCTCGCTCTGTTGGCTCCTGCCTCCACTGCTTGGAATTGACAGGACTGTGTTCCCCATCTCCCACTAGCCAAAGGGGTAGTCACCTTCTAAGTCAATGAAGGGCTTTCTACTTCTTAAAGATTAACATATGATGAACACATTAGCACTTTATTGCCCTGTGATTGCATTGTGGGGTCTTAACACCTGGTCATTTTATGATGTGACTACATCAACTGAGGGAAAGAGGGAACCCCTCTGTTCTGAGAGGTCTTCAAATAAAAGCTAGATGGTCACTTGTTTGGTGTGTTATACTTGAGGGGGGATGAGGTTCTTTTTCAGGTATGATTTAGACAAAATGGCAGCTGAGATGATTCCTTCTCACCCTTAAATCCCATGATTCTGTAATTCTGAGTTTTCTCTCAGTCACTGGCACCTCCCTGTACAGTTGGCCTCCATCCCGCTACCCCAGCCTGGTGGTAGATAAAGAAGATGACACTGCCATTGGTTAGACCAGGGTCTCGGAAGGCAGGTAAGGTTTCTGGGGAGTAGGAGCAGACCAGGAGCACCAAAGAGAGTCAAAGGAAACGAGGCTGGGGCCTATGTGTTCATACAGGGCCTCTGATTTGAGTCTCTAGTTGCCCTCAAAGCTCAGCTCAAACTCCATCTTCTTTTTATACCAGGCCTTTCATGATTCCCTTCCCAGAGCCCCCAGCTACTAGGGTCTTCATTCTACTAAAATTACTTCTCTCTCTCTCTCTCTCTCTCTCTCTCAATCTCTCTCTCTCTCTCTCTCTCTCTCTCTCTCTCTCTCTCTCTCTCCTTCTCTCTTTCTCCTCCCACCTTTCTCAATATATTATTTCAAGAGAGAAACAGAGATACTACATCTCACCAGTCAGATTGGCTAAGATGACAAAACAGGAAAATGACAAATGCTGGAGAGGATGTGGGCAAATTGGAACACCAATGCATTGCTGGTGGAGTTGTGAACTGATCCAGCCTTTCTGGAGAGCAATCTGGAATTATACTCAAAGGGCTATAAATAATTTCATATCCTTTGACCCAACAATACCACTCCTAGGGTTATATCCCAAAGAGATCATAGAAGTGGGAAGAAGACCCATATGTACAAAAATGTTTATAGCAACTCTTTTTGTGGTGGCAAAGAATTGGTAATTAAGGGGGTGCCCATCAATTGGGAAATGGCTGAACAAGTTGTGGTATATGCATGTTATGGAATACTATTGTGCTATAAGAAACGAGGAGCAGATGGACTTCATATTTACCTGGAGAGGCTTATACGAACTGATGCTGAGTGAGAAGAGTAGAACCAGGAGAAATTTGTACACAATTACAGACACAACGTATGTGTGATGACCAACTTTGATAGACTGGACTCTTCTCAGCAATGCAGTGATATAAGTCAATCCCAAAAGACTCATGATAGAGAAAAATGTGTACATCCAGAGAAAGAACTAGAAAAAACTGTTTATATCCAGGTGGAAGCAAAATACCTGATCTTTTTCCTTTTCTCATCTGGTTTTATGTCCTCTTTACCATTTTTCATTCCATCTGATACAATCTGTCTTTATAAACTGACCAATGTATAATGTGAAAGTATTTACAGATCCTATACTTGACTATATGCCACCATGGGGAGGAGGGGGGAGGGGAGGGAGGGGGACAAAATGTGAAACTCAAGGAATTGTGGAATTGAATCCTGTAAACTAAAAGGAAACAAACAAATTTAAATTTAAAAAAAGTCCTAAGTTCATACTTAGTATGTAGTAAGGGCTTAATAATAAAAAAAAAGAGAGAGAGAGACAGAGACAGAGAAAAAGGAAAGGAGAGAGAGGAATAATTTGGGCAGAGTGAAGGCACTAAGGATAGATCTAGATGGAAAGAGAAAACTATGTGTGTACATCTGTATTCGCATATATCTACATGTTCATGTTGTTTCTCCTACAGAATGTTAGATCCTTAAGGACAAGAATTACTTCCTTTTTGTCAGTGTATCCCCAATGCCTATCACATAAATGCTTGATGATTCATTGAAAAGGTCTATGAATTGAAGAGTGGAATCCCGTGAGGATTTGCCCTTTGGACCTACTTGTTGTGTCAGGCCCTTAGTAGAATGTAAGCTCCCTGAGGACAGGACCTGTCTCATTAGGCAGCACAGTCTCATGAGATGGCAGAGTAGATAAAGAGTTGGGAAGGCTTGGGTTCAGATCTGATCTCAGACACTAGCTGTGTGACTTCTGACAAGTCACTTAATCTGCTTGCCTCAGTTTTCTCAGCTGAAAAATGAGGCTAATAATAGCACCTGCTTCCTAGGGTTGTTGTGAGGGCCAAATAAGATCACGATTGTAAAGTGCTTAACACGGTGCTTAGCACACAGTAGGCACTATAAAAATACTAGCTATTATGACAACTTTTTGGTTGTCTCTAACGCCTAACTCAAGACCTAGCACATAGTAGGTGCTTCATAAATGCTTGGTGGCATGACTTAGATTGGATTCTTAGAGATTTGGAAGACCCTCCAAGAAATGCAATCACCTGCCTCCAAGTGAATTCTCATCTCCTAAATTTAGGAGAATAACCTCTACCTTCCATACCCCTCTAGAAGAAGAGGAGAGGAATGAATGATTCAGGAGAGCTCTGAAACATAACAATGCATACAAATGCCAGAAATCTGTGTTAATAATCATTATCATCTATGACAACCATAATCATTTTAAAAAACACACACAGTAAACTAAACCCCCTCAAATTCCCATGTCCACTTTCTTCCAAGGATTTAATTGACTCTCAGCTGTTCTCATAAATTGGTATTTCAAAAATCTGCATGGCCATGCCGCACAAGCTTGTAAGCAAAATAATCTTTAAAGCTGAGCTTTATGTATGGGTATATAAGGCCCCAGTATTATCTTTCCCAATACATCAATTAGTCTATCAATAAGCATCTATTAAAAGTGTGAGTTGTAGTACATGCTGGAGATACAAAATCAAAATTAAGATAGTCTCTACTCTTGAAGAGTTTACATTCTACTGGGGTGGGAGGAAGGGGGAATGGAGGTTACAGGATATTTATAGTAATCAATACATTAATCAACAGGCATTTATTAAGCCTTACTTTGTGTCTGGCACTATTCTAAGTGCTTGAGATATGAAGAAAGGCAAACCCAGTCCCTGTCCTCAAGGAGCTTAAGGTCTAATGGGGAAGGGAACATCCCCATAAATAAGTACATAAGAAACACATAGAAAGTGAGATGATCATGGATTTTGAGCTAGACAGAGACCTGTCTAGCCCCATTATTTTCCAGATGAGATTTAGATGTGAACTGACTTGTCCAATACCACACAGCTGGTAGGTAAATAATAGTTGTGGAATGTGATCACAAAGAGGCTGGTCATTCGTTATGGAAGCATTTTTAGCCATGGAAACCCATGAGACAGAGGGCAAGTCCTGTAGACTCCAGATCCAGTGCTCTTTCCATTGTACCACACCTGGAAGGTAGCTGGAAGCTGGAGGGTATTAGCAGCCAAGGATGAGTAGGGTCTCATGAGCTCAGTGAGAATGAGTGGGGAGAACAGGCAAGTCCTCCTACAGAAGAGAAAGCTGAGTCTTAAAAGAAGCAAGGGCTTTGGGGCGGCCAGGTGGCTCAGCGAGTAAGAGCACCGGCTCCAGTGTCGGGATGACCTGGATCAAATCCGGCCTCAGATACTCAGCACCACACCCAGAAATAACTGGCCGTGTAACCTTGAGCAAGTTACTTAACCCCGATTGCTTTAAAAAAAAAAAAAAAGAAGCGAGGGCTCCTAAGATGTTAAGGTAAGCAAAGATAGGAGATGAGCAAATACAGGATATGTAAAAAATAAATGTAATGGGAGTAACACATAGAAAAAGCTGGTCATTCCATAAATGGTTATTATATTTTGTCAAATGATTTTCCTGTATCTGTTGATATAATTATAGAAACTTTATTGCTTTATACTTAATCTAGTTTATTATGTTTGCTGTTTTCTAATATTGAACCAACCCTTCCACCCTAGTGGGTGGAACCTGGGTATAGTGTATAGTCTTTTAAATATATTGCTGTAATCTTTTTGAAAATATTTTGGCCACTATTTTTATATTAGTATTCATTAGTTTTTGAGTAGTTAATATTCTGTATATAGTTTGGGTTTTTTCATCTCTCTTTGTCATTGATACCTAGTTTTGATATAAAAAGAATTGGTAGGATCCCTTTTCTTCCCATTTTTGAATATTGGAATTTATTGTTGTGTGAATATTTGATGGAATTTTCTTACAAATGTATCTGGTCCTGTTTTTCCCCCTGCTGTGCCTCTAAGTGGTCCAAGATTTGGCAGACAAGATTAGAAGGAAAGTAGGCAGTTGGGGGCAAATTTTTACATTCATTCCTGGGCTTGACCCTACTAATGACCAGCCCAGAAGTTCTGACTCACTCTGTTTCTGACCTAGATTCGTTCACTCCTCCTTAGACAACCTGATACCCATTGCCCCACTCATGGAGGTTCACCATATTGGTTCCGTAACTTAGTGCCAGCACCAATTGACTTTAGCCTTCCCATATCTCCCTAACTCTATCTTCCCCAATAGCAGAGATTATAGGCCACCAATATTCTTTTGTAAAAGATAATTTATATTAATTGGTTAAATAGAGTAGAGGCTCTTTGGAATACCAGAATAGGGGTTGGAGCTGATAGTATTAGAAAAAGATACGCCCAGTCCCTCAGAGATACCTTTAGAACATGTGGATGTAACCAGCTTCTCTCTGGAAGACTGAGCACAGAACAATGGCCATATAAACATACAACAGGGAGTCAGGAAAGACTGCCTGAAGGAAGTAGCATTGGAGTCGGGGTGATAGTGAATTGTAGGATTTGAAAAAGACAGTAGAGAACAAGGCAGTTCAGAAAAGATAAACGCTTTAGGGGATAGCCCAAGAGTTTAGAAGATAAACAGTTAATAGAATAGCTCAAAAGGGACAGCTAGGTGGCGCCATAGTGCATAGAGCCAATGGCTTGGAATCAGAAAGACTCATCTTCCTGAGTTCAAATTTGTCCTTGGACACTTACTAGCTGTGTGACCCTGGGAAAGTCACTTAACCTTGTTTACCTCAGTTTCCTCATCTGTAAAATGATCTGGAGAAGGAAATGGCAAATCACTCCAAGTATCTTTGCCAAGAAAACCCCAAATGGGGTCACAAAGAATCAGACACAATAGAAATGACTGGACAAAAAGAACAGCTCAAAGGGTAGAAACTGGACCTTCAGGCATAGTGTAGAAGCCTGACAGATGAAAGTTTCATAGATATGGGCTCTGAATGTTGGCCGAGGAGTTCTAAAGACAGCACCTCGGTTGGGGCCAATAGCCAAGGCACAGAGAGATAATGAAGGAAGGAAGCCAGAGAAGACTGAATGAGCTGTAGCCCCCCTCTCAGCAGGTAGAAAGGTCTGTGAGCTCTTTTCTGCACCAGAGAGGCTTAGAAACCTCAGCTCCCATCCTCCACCCTTACTGGACAGTGGAGATGGCAGAATAGCTTGATTAAGAAACCAGATGCCGCAGAGAATTCAGAAAACTGAGGATGGTTCTTTCTATCCGGTATTCCATGCTGCTTTTCACTTTATTTATGTTGCTATTTAACTGAAATGTCTTTGTTGTCCTCCACAGCAGTCCTCCTCCCATGATTCATCACGGCACAGAGGCAGCTTTGGTATCTCAAAGGCTATGCCGGCAGAGGACAAACTCTAGCAAAGGTTATTTGTTGGGAAGGCTTTAAGAATAGCCCCAGGAGCAGGGCTGTTTGCCAAGTCTGTTTGCTAAGACTGATCATAGAGAGATACATCCCTGTTGGTTGGCTCTCCGGTGATGGAAACATTTTTGGCCATGACAACCCATAAATTAGGGGAAAATATTTAAATGCTCCTCAGTCCATTAAAGCCCCCTTCTGCTTCTTTAATGATGGTAGTCCAGTGGTGGAAAAGGGATTAGAGGGTAAGAATTGTATGACGAGACTATCAATTGATTTTGCTTTAACAGCCAGTACTCTCTATATCTCTGGACTTTTATACAACTGTCTCTGATGTCTTCTCAAGCCTGGGTTGCCATCCCCCATAGAACTTTCATTTGAGAAAGCGCCCAAGGCAGCCATACTCACTTCTAATCCACCTCTGCTCTGGTCTCTCTGGACCTTTACCCCTTGACCTCTCCCCACTTTTTTTTCAGCTCCCTTTTATGTGTTGTCTTCCCCTATTAGAATGGAAGCCCCTTGAGGGCAGGAACCAAGTTTCTTTGCGCATGTGTTTGTATTCTCAATACTTAGTACAGTGTCTGGTGTATAACGAGAGCCTTATGAGTGCTTAAATATGAGATCTTTGCCCAGTGACAAAGGAGCTGAATCATATCAACCTTCACCCTTTTGCTATAAATGAAACCAAAAGAAAGAAGGAAGTTGTTGCTAAATGGAAGGATGGCTCCCAGGTACTCCTCAGAGAGGCAAAGAAAATCATTGGTCAAGCAGGCTTTATCTAATGATCCCAAACTACAAGAACTTTATATTTCTTGAGACATTTTGTCATGACCTATAGTATTACTGATGTCAAGTATTTGAAAAAAAAAGCCACTGTGGGATTAGGAGAATAGAAGACAAGTACTCACTATTTGACAAGAATTGCTGGGAAAACTGTAAAACAGTTTGGCAGAAACTAGGTATAGACCAACATTTCATGCCATATACCAAGATAAGGCCAAAATAGGTGCATGACTTAGACATGAAGGGTAGTATCATAAGCAAATTAGGAGAACACAGAAAATTTATCCTGTCAGGTCTATGAATAAGGGAAGAATTTATGACCAAATAAGAGATAGAGAGAATCACAAGAAGTAAAATGGATAATTTTTATTACACAAAATTTAAAAAGTTTTCCACAAACAAAACCAATGCAGCCAAGATCAGAAGGAAAGTAGGAAATTGGGGGCAAATTTTTACAGAAAGTTATAGGAAACTGAGTCAAATTTATAAAACTAAGAGCAATTCCCCAATTGAAAAATGGTCAAAGGATATAAATAGGTAGTTTTCCTAAGGAAAAGAATCAAAGCTATCTATAGTTATATGAGTAATGCTCTAATCACTATTAATTAGAAACTGCTAATTAAAACAACTCCAAGGTACCACCTCACACCCATCAGAAATAATAAAGGCTGGAAGGAATGAGGGAAAATAAGTACACTAATACACTATTGGTGGACTTGTGAACTGTTCAAAACATTCTGCAGAACAATTTGGAACTACATCCAAAAGTCATATCCTTTGACCCAGCAATACCACTACTAGGTCTGTACCCAGAGACCAAAGAAAAAAGAAAATGTCCTACAAATACAAAAATATTATAGCAGTCCTTTTTGTGATGTCAAAGAATTAGAAATTGAAGGGATGCTCATCAACTGGGGAATGACTGAACAGGCTATGATACATGATTGCAATGGAATACGATTTTACTCTCAGAATTGATGAGCAGCATGATTTCAGAAAAAAACTAGGAAGATGTATATGAACTGATGCAAAGCAAAGTGAGAAAAACCAGGAGAACATTGCACATGATAACAGCAATATTGTAATGATGATCAATCAGCTGTGAAAGACTTAGCTACTCTGATTAATATGATAATCTAAGACAATTCCAAAAGACTCAAGATGAAAAATGATATCCACCTCCAGAGAAAGAAGTGATGAAGTCTGAGTGTAGATTGAACATAATTTTTCACTTTATTTTTCTTGCTTTTCTTTTTGTGACATAGCTAATATGGAAATATATTTTGCATGACTTTGCATGTATAATTGATAACACATCGTTTGCCTTCTCAGTGGGTGGGGAGGGATGGAAGAGAAGAAAAGATTTGGAACGAAAAAAAATTTTTTTTAATGAATGTTTAAAAAAATATGACCATGAAAACTGCAACATTTGTACCAACATCAGTCTCTGAGGACAAAGTGGCAGAGAAATTCTATGAAACCAGGTGAACAAGTATTATTAAGCACCACTACGGACCAAACACTTTGCTAAATGCTAGGGATGGAAGGAAGAAAGGAAGAAAGAAAGAAAGGAAGAAAGAAAGGAAGGAAGAAAGAAAGAAAGAAAGAGAGAGAGAGAGAGAGAGAGAGAGAGAGAGAAAGAAAGAAAGAAAGAAAGAAAGAAAGAAAGAAAGAAAGAAAGA
>NW_027187400.1:6999819-7031705 GCF_028583685.1 Petaurus breviceps papuanus | reverse complement strand
GAAAGAAAGAAAGAAAGAAAGAAAGAAAGAAAGAAAGAAAGAAAGAACTAGTCTTTGCTCTCAAAGAGCTTACTTTCTAAGAAAAAAAAACAGGCAAACAACTATGGACATGCAAATTATATACTATTTACCAAATTAGAGGTAATCTCAGAAAAAGGCCCTAGCAAATGGCAAAGAGATCAGGAGCAACCAGGAAGAAAGTAGAATTGCAGAAGGTAGGATTGGGTCTGAATCTTCAAAGAAGCCAGAAGCAGAGCAGAGGGAGAACATTCTAGCCACAGAACATAGTCAGTGAACTGCACAAAATTGAAGAGACAGAATATTTTGTGTGAGGAACAGCAAGAAGCCTAGATCAGTACAGGGAGTGAAGCCTAAGACTGTTAAGTGAGGCAGGACCTAGGTTGTGAAGGACTTTAAAAGACTTGATAAGTCCCTATAAATCAAGTCTACATACACCCTGATACTTAGTGAATTGAATGCAAAGGGAAGACCACAGGAAAAATCCAAAGCTACAGGGAGGTCAGGAAGGATGTGGAACAACAAAAAGGCCATCAGATTTGGTGACTGGTAGAAGGGGAGAGAGCAGCGTCAGTTTAAGTGGTGATGTCAGGAGAGAGATTGCAAGGGAATGAGAGGAGAAATGGAGGCAAAGAGGACAGCTAGCTTTTTCTAAGTTTGGCTGTGACATGGAGGGAAGATGTAGGATAACAGGTTCCAATTTTAACTAATTTTTCTCGAGAGCCAAGGGTTAATCAGATTGAGTGGCTGGTGTCCACCCCTATACCACTCCTCTCCATTCCTGACTGCCTGCAGGCATGACTCCTGGGCATGCAGATACCCATCTCATAAAAGCACAGAATTTAAGAGCTGGAAGAGACCTTGGCAACCACAGGCTATTAGTAGGTGAAAACTGGACTGGGGCTCTCTAATAGGCATAAAAACAAAGAGAGATGGAGTTTACTCACCCAGTCCAACCCAGCCCAAACAAATGCACGCCAACGCGGCTCCTCTCCACTCTGTGTATGTATGCATAAATGCAGGAGTTGCAGAAGGCAGTACATCATCTATGGGCTGGACTATCCTCCATCCCTACCTAGAAAATAATAACTAATAACTAACATTGAAATCACTTCAAGGTTTCCAAAGCCCTTTACAAATATTACCTCATTTGACCCTTACAACAACCCTGAGAGGTAGGTGCTATTATGATCCCCATTTAAACTGAGACAGATAGAGGTTAATGACTTGTCCTGGGTCACACAGCTACTAAGTGTTTGAAGCTAGATTTGAACTCTGGTCTTCCTGACCTCAGGTCCAGCATTCTATCCTGTATAACAACAGCTAGCTACCACCTGTGTAAGTGACCTTCAGTCACCTGACTTCCTCCTACCCTTGGGGAGGCAATTTAATGGCATCCAAATTCAGGGACAAATTCCTATCACATGACTTCTCTGAATTTCAGAGTCTTGATATATAAAATGGACGAGGTGGATTAGATGTCTTACAAGTGCTCCAGCGATCTTCTTGTCCGCCCTGAGTTCTAACAACACAATGCCTAGCCTCCTCAGTGTCCCCACAATTTGGGGAAGAGGCTTCAGTTATCATCTCATTACAGAAGACTCATCATCCTCCCCTCACCCTCCCCTAGGAAGGGCTGAACTGACAGATGGCATCAACTCTCCATTATCCATGCTAAGTGGAGAAGTCTTTGTGAGCATGCACTACAATGAACACTTGGATATTGGTTTAGACTAGAAGGGACCTCAAAGGACAAACTACTCATTCTTACAGATAAAGAAACTGAGGCCCATAGCGACTAAGTGACCTGCCCAGTTAGCACAGATGGCAAAGCTGAAATTTGAACCCAGGTCCTCCCTCTCCAAAGAAAAATTGTTTGCCACAGAATATCTCCCTGACAACATTGAGCTCGTGGTGGCAATGAAAGGAGTTTTCTCTCCCCAATCTTCTTTCACCGTACTCCCTTCTGGGTACCCTGATTAGTGACTTTCACCTCCTTGCTGTGAACTTGGCATTTTCACTGGTTGTCCCCCATGCCTGGAACACTCTCCCTCCTCATGCCTACCTCTTTTCTGCCCTTCGAAGCCTCAGCTAAAATGTCACGGCTACTGGAAGCCTTTCCCAGTCCTCCTTAAAGTGAGTGCCTTCCTTTGGTTGATTAATCCTGTCTTTAGCTTGTGCATACAAAGTTGTTTGCTTGTTGTCTCCCCTTTTAGACTGGGAACTCCTTGAGGGCAAGGACTATCTTTTCCCTTTCTTTGTATCCTCTGCACTTAGCACACATAGGTGCCTAATAAATGCTTATTGAATTAAGTCAGTATGGATTAGATAGAGCACTGGACTTAAAGTCAGGAAGATCAGGGTTCAAACCCCTCTTCAGCCACTTGCTAGTTGCATGACTGGTTCTCTGTGCCTCAGTTTCCTTACTTTTAAAATGAGGGGCAGCTAGGTGGTGCAGTGAATCAAGAGGACCTGAGTTCAAATCTAGCCTCAGACACTTCACACTTACTAGCCATGTGACCTTGGGCAAGTCACTTAACCCCAATTGCCCCTCAAAAAAAAAAGAGAAAAAATTTCAATTCTTTAAAAAATAATAATAAAATGAAATGAAATGAGGAATTTGTAGTCAGTGGCCTCCAATGTACCTTCCAGCTCTAAATCTTATAAATTAACATACCCTTATCTAAAGGAGAGTATTAAAAGAATATATACCTATTCTGGCAGAATATAAGCTCCCTGGGGGCAGAGATTGTTTCACTTTTGTTTTTGTATCCTCAGGGCCTATCATAGTGCTAGTAGGAGTTTAGTAAATGCTTATTGATTAATTGACTTTCTTTCTTCTTATCAATGGCTTCCTTGGGGTAGAAGTCAAGTAATGAAGTCTCTGGTTCAAAGGGTATGAGCATATTAATCCCCAACAATGTATTAGTGTATATCTTTCCATGACTGCTCCAACATTTATTATTGCCATTTTCCCTCATTTTTGCCAATTTTCTGGGTAGTAAGTAAACCCTCAGAGGTGTTCTGATTTGCATTCTCTTATTATTAGTGATTTGGAGCATTGTTTCATGTGGTTGTGAATACATTGAAATTTTTCTTTTGAGAAGTGTTTGTTCATATGCTTTAACCACTTATTTTGGGGGGAATGGCTATTAGAGATAGGTAGGTAGTTGGATAGAGAGATAGATAGATAGATGGATGGTTATATAGAAGTATACACACACATACACACATACACACAAACACACATCTTGGATACCAAACCCTTGCTGGAGAAATTTGATACAAAGATTTTTTTCCCCCATTCAACCACTTCCCTTCTTATCCTGGATGTATTAATGTTGTCCATGCAAAAGCTTTTCTGTTTCTTGTCATAAGTTTAATAGTTAATTTTAATTGTTAATAGTTAAGTTTAAACTATTTTATCTTTTTAAATTACCTCTATCCCTTATTTGGTTAAGAATACATCTCCTCCCCACAGCTATGAAAAGTATGTGATCTGTTTCTCTTCTGATTTTTTATGGTGCCAAGGTGCTTTTTCTAAAGGACAAATGTGACTCTCATCCTGCTGCTCAATAGTCTTCACTGTCTCCCTATTACTTCTAAGATCAAATATAGAAGCCTCTGTTCAGCATTTAAAACTCTTTAGAACTTAACCTCTTTCTATCTTTCCATGATTGTTGACCACTTCAGTTCACCACTCCCACAGATGCTACAATCCAGGCACAATGGTGTACTCACTGCTCCTTAAAGGTGACGTTCTATCTCCTGGTTTTGTGACTTTGTACTTGCTGTCTTCCATACTTGGAATGCTCTTTCCTTAATTTCTGCCTCTTCATTTCCTTGGCTTATTTCAAGATACAGCTCAAAGCTCACCTTCTACAAGATACCTTTCTCAGCCCTGTCCTCTCCTACCTCAGGGCTAATGCCTACTCCTCTCAGATCACCTCCCTTCTCCTCTTCGTATGCCTTGTTTGTACCCAGTTATTTCATGGGGTCTTCCCCATTCGAATGTAAACTCCTTGAGGGCAGGAACTGTTTTTGCCTTTCTCAGTGCCCAGCACAGTGTTAGACATATAGTAAATGTGTAATAAATGCTTGTTGACGGAGTGATTGACCTCTAATATCCCTTCTAACCTAAATCTATGACCTTATGCTTTTACTATGACAGAGGAAAGTCCCAAGATGTCGAGTCCCAAGAATTAGAAGTGGATGGCTGTTGCTAAGAAGCTTATTTAAGTTTGATTGGAGAAAGCACTCTCTCTCTCTCTCTCTCTCTCTCTCTCTCTCTCTCTCTCTCTCTCTCTCTCTCTCTCTCTCTCTCTCTCTCTCTCTTTAGAGGAGCTGTCCACAAAAGGAAGGTGCTGCCGCTAGGAGGTGGTAGGGTTCCTCTCCCGGAGGGGGCGGGCAGCAGAAGATGGTTGGCCACTCCCAACTTATTGTTGCTCATATGTGGGTTGGACTCAGTAGTCTCTGAGGTTCCGTGTGTGTGTGTGTGTGTGTGTGTGTGTGTGTGTGTGAAGTGTGTGAAGCCAAAATGAACCCCACTTAGCAGTCCAGGTGGGCCGCTCACCAGGCACAGTTCCCAAAGGCAATCATGCTGGGCAGAGCCCAGCAGAAGGTCTGGCTCTAGTTCCTGGCTCAACTGGCTCCCTGCTTTGAGAAAACCTGCTGTGAAATTCATCTCGGTTCAAGGCTTTACTATGCTTCCATCTTCTCCATCCTCCCATATCCCTACTGTCACCCTCTTGGAGCTTCCAGCCTCAGATGAAAGATTCCACTTGATCAAACTTGGGAGGTTTTGTTTTTTTTTTTTGGGGGGGGGGGAGTAGAGCCACAATTAGCAATTTTAAAGTCTAGGACAAGCAGCAATACATAAGTCCCAAGAAGGAGAACCTGGGGCACCATAAGGGTACTGCTGAGGAGGATACTGCCAGAGGGGAGGGCTCAGGCCTGAGTCTGGACCTCATCTGGAATGAGAGTTTCTTATTCCATCATCCAAGAGGAGGTGTGGGAAGGTAGATAGAGAACTAACCTCAGAATCAGTATGACCTGGGTTCAGGTCCAGCCTTGAACAGTTACTGGCTATGTAAACCTGGGTAAGTCATCCAAACTTTCAGCATCCCAGACAACTAAGACCTTCCAAAGAAGGTGCAGTTTTGCATTCAATAGACCAATTGCTTTACCTGGAGTCCCTGGCACCAAAGAAATCACATGTTCAGACCAAAAAATTTTGAATTTTTGTTAACTAGGTGGTAAGTTCAGCTGTTTCTATGCTGCTACAGGATTGCAAGATCCATAACCTGAGAGCCTAAAAGTTCAAACAAATATTCCATTTATTAAAAATATATTCAAATGCCCCCCTGGTAAAAAGCAGTTCCCAAGACAGTTCAAAAACAGTCCAAAAGATAAAAAGCAGGATAAAAACTGTGGGAAGGGGATTAAAAGGGGTTGTCAATGAGGATCTCTGGGGTCTCAAGAGTCCCCAAAGTTCTACAAAACTGCTTTTATCCTTTCCTTGCCCAAAGGGCCCAAAGCTAACCCAAATTGCCCGAGGTCTACATCATAACTTTCTAGCTTGACACAGTTCAAGCCTGTGTTGTAGGAGTGTTGGGGGTGCTGATGTGTATGGGGGGGGGGGAGGGGGCTTGTTAACTCATGCCTTCCCAGTTCCATCAGTATCCTAACTCATAAGTGTCAAACACAAAACATAAGACCTGCAACACTCCCAAGTGAGACCAAACCAGATGAAAATGTTATTAGGAAATACTTAATAAAATAAAAATATAGTAAAACCCAGATAATATTACACTATAAAACTTAATCAATGTATAGCCAGCAGGGACCCTTATGTATGGATTAGTAGCTCCTAATTATATTTGGGTTTGATACCCCTGTTCTAGCTCATTTATACTAGGGTAGCTGGGCTATATACAGGAGGCCAGAAGCAGCCCCTGAAGGCCCTATATAGCCTTGGGCAGGCCCAAGTTGTCTAGATGGGCCAGAAGCAGCACCAGCCCTAGCCAGGTGGGCAGGGGTAGAGCCCATGAGAGCCCTTTGATGGGTCCCCAAAGCTTTACTGCAAGGATGAAGAGATGGGAGTTGAGGCTGTGAGACTAGTGTTCATGACCCCCAACACCCATGTTACTAGAGGCTGGGTGAGGATTATTGTGGGCTGGGACAGTGGGGAAACTAGGGAGATTGTGAGTTAACCCTCTGTACTTCCACAAACACCATCCTGGACTATTTTGAGTGAGAAAGTTGTAGTGTCAGCCTGGACCATTTAGGTTAACTTTGCTCTCAGGTGGATTGATCTGGGACCCTCTTTGAACAAAAACTACAAAAGTAGTTTCTAGGGCTTAAGCAGGGAGTTTCCAAGACCCCAGTGAACCTCTTTGCTTATTAATTCCTCCTAGCATCTTTGCCTGTAGCTTTTATTCTCTGAACTGTTACTAGCCACCTTGGGAATTGCTTTTGCCATGGGGCATTGGATTATATTTTTAGTGAAAAGACTATATATTTAATCCCTCAGGCTCTGGCTGACCCATTACATCAGGGGCAGAAGAGTAACCCAGAAGGTGAGAGCATTTAGGGCCCTCTAAAGGAAGACAGAGGTCTAGCTGTCAGAGACTGCTTATCATTCTGGGTAAAGCAAAGGGACCCCCTGGAAACCCTGACACAAGGGATGGGCCTTCGAGCAGTCAGATGTCTGTGGGAAAGTATTAGCTGGGGTGTAGGAATATGCTGGGGGAGGGAGGCATTCACTGCCATCTTTACTATCCTCTGCCTGACCCCAAGGACATCCAGAAAATCAAGGGGCAGGTTTCTGGGTGTGGAGTTTTAACCCAGAGACTAGGGAGAGCTGATGCATTAAAATGATGGCTGTCTCCTTAGACTATCCTATCCATGGATTGATGCTCAAGACACTCCTATCTTTGGGCAGGACCTTCAAGGACCACTTTTGAGCTTTGGAGTGGACAGAGATGGAACCAGGTGACTGATAAAGTTCCTTTTCACTGTCAAATGCTATAAAATTCCTTTTAACTGTCAAATGCTCTGATTCTCTGGATAGAAAGACGAAATATGGCACAGCCTCTGTTTTTTAGGAGTTTACAAGTCCCCCAAAACTTATTTTTCTCTCTTCCCCACTGTTTCTTATGACCCAAATGCCCTTCCCTTACCTGTATCAATTAGTCAATCAATAACTAATCAACAAGGATTTATTAAGTGCCAGGCACTGTCTTTAGAGCAGCTAGGTGGCACAGTGGATAGAGCTCCAGCCCTGGAATCAGGAGGACCTGAGTTCAAATCTGACCTCAGATACTTACTAGCTGTGTGACCTTGGATAAGTCACTCAACCCTGTTTGCCTCAGTTTCCTCATCTGTAAGATGAACCGGAGAAGGAATCAGCAAACCACTCCGGTGTCTTTGCCAAGAAAACTGCAAATGCAGTCATAGGGAGTTGGACATGACTAAAAGAACACAACAACAGGAACCGTTTTGAGCACTGAAGATATAAAGACAAGCTAAATAGTCCTTGTCCATAAGGAACTTAAAATTTAGAATGGTAAATATATAGAAGTAAATATAAAATGGATGCAAAGTGAAAGTACTAGCAGCTGGGGGAAGCAGGAAAGGCATGTAAGCCGATCTTTGAAGGAAAGGACTCTAAGAGGTAGAGGTGATGCATTCCAGGAAAAGGGACAGCCAATGCAAGGGCTGGGTGATAGAAGATGGATGAGTACTACGTGAAAGGTAGCAACAAGGACAGTTTAGCTGGACCAATGAGTGCAGGAATGAATGAAAGTTAATGAATGAAAAAGAATATTAAGTCCCTACTACCCGGCAAGACAAATGGGAAAGGTAAAACAATCCCTACCCTCAAGGAACTCACACTTTGATAGGGAGAGATAGATATCAAAAAGGGTTCCGTTACAGAGGAATGGAAAGACCAGATTGTCCTCCTAACTATGTCCATGGGGTCCTCAAGACGGCCCCATGGCAGTGCCCGGTGTAGGGGGTGGGGGCCTGCAGCAGGGCAGATGGTAAGACCCAGTGATCTTCCATCCCCCATCCAAGAGGTGTGACCAGCCATGTCAGTCTTCCCACAGGCCACTTCCACATGGGGGAGGGGCAGCTCAGAGTCAGGGGAATGGGAAATCAAAGAAGAAAGGCACCTGTTCTAGCTGCCCTGTGAGGTCTAAGCCAGCAGGGAATTGAGGGAGGGGGTGATGGGAAGGAGAGAAATGTGTACTACCGCTGGAAAGGGAAGCTGAGGTCAGGTTGAGAAGAACTTTAAATGCCTAACAGAAGAGCTTATGTTGGTCCTGGAGGTAATATTAAGGAACTACTAGAATTTACTGAGCAGGAGAGTGATGTGGTCAGATCTCAGCTTTAGGAAAATCAATTTAGTAGCTGCATGGAGGATGGATTGGAGAGGGGAGAAACTCGAGACAAAATCAATGACAATGACTACTACAGTAGTCTATGTGAGGGGTGATTAGGGCTTGAACTAGGGAAGGGATTGTTGTGGGTTAAGAGAAGGAGATACATACTTGACATGTGGTTGGGTAGAAATATAAAGACTTGGCAATTGATTGAATATATGGAGAAGCCAGGCTCAACACCTCAGTGATCGGTAGGATGGAGACATCCTCAACAAAAATAGGAAAACTTAGAAGGGGAGTGAGTTTGGGGGGGGGGGGGGGGGGAAATGTTGATTTGGGCATGTCTCAGAGATCCTTGGTTTGAAATGTCCAGTAGCCAGCTGGCAATGTGGGAGTGGAGCTCCGAAGAGAGACTAGGACGGTAGAGAGAGAGAGATCTGGTCACTTACTGAGCCTTATGTGCCAGGCATTATGCCAAACAGGAGAGCTACAAAGACAAAAATTTAAATCAGTTTATGCCCACCCTCAGTCCCAGTTCTCCTGGATAGCCTGATGACCAGTCAGGTTGCAAATTTCCTTTAGTTTCTTTTTTCCCACTTTCGTTGATGTATTCCTTATCAAAACACTGACCAAGTGATACTGCTTCCATTTAATCCTATTTTAAAAAGCCAGCTTTCTTTAACTAATATGTTCCTTAAATTTTAAAAAGGGCATATCAGTGGTTTTTGGTTTTTAGAGCATATTAATTTCCTGATTTATCCTTGCACAACCCTCTCTTATAACAAAGGAAAATTGCTTAATGAAAGTGATTGATGCAGTGGCTGAGGCAACATGGCAACACTTTGTACCTCTAACCCCTCATTCCACTCCCCAACCCTCTACCAAGAAGAGGGAAATGTGTTTCATCTTCTGTTTTCCAGGATCATAACTGGCCACGAGAGCTTTCTTTTAAAATCTGGTGATGGCAGCTTCTGGCTAAGCCAAGCAGAAGGCAGCAAACAGAGCAGTAATAGCCACGTTCATTTTTCCACACCGGAAAGTTCCTTTTGGGTCAGATGCCAAGTGTCTCCTTGAACAGAATGGAAGTGAGTTGGAAAACCCATTAGTGGAGTCAACTCCCATTTACCTGGCTATCCATAGAGCTCTCTGGCTCCTGCGGAGAACATCTGGGAGATGAAAGCTTGGCTTTGCCATGAAGGTATCACTTGTTTTAGAACAATCTCCCAGGAACAGCCATTTGCCCTGAATATCCATTGGTCTGAGCCAAATGACATCACCCACCCATGGCTTTCAGGTGTACATGAGCCCCCAAAGCCAGCTGCTCTCTCCAACCCTCCCAAAGCCCAGCTCCTGGGGTCTCATGATTCATTCTGATTAGGTGTGTGCCTGTGGTGCAACTGCTCATTTAAAAAAAAATCCAATACATAAGTGATTTGGCAGAGAAAACTTCCCTTTGTTTATTTTCCTGTGACTTGGCCTCATCAATCTTCCTCTTACTAATCTGTTTGTGTTCTCTTAGCTTTGCTTCCGGATACAGCAGTATTTGATTTCTTAATAGCGTCTGTCATACTCCAGGTGTCCGGGAACATTGGTAGTAATGAGTTGGGAGCACTGCAGTCTGAGGCCCCAAAAAGCCAATGCCAGGCTTCAGGCAACCAGCAGGCCGCTCTCAGAGGTCTGCTGAAGGGTAATGAGGGCCAAGGGCAGGGCTGAGTTGTGGGCTAGGTGGAGCTTGGTCGCTTGGTCACTTGGCCAATCTGAGGGTGACAAAAAGGATTTGTTGTGGGGAGTGGGAGGAGGAAGGGAAGCCCTTCACTGGCCTGCCTGGGCCTACAACCAGGAAGAGGGAGGGTAGGGGGTTATGAAGAACATTGAGCTGAGAACCAAATGCTTAGGGTTTCTAAGTCAGGCTCTGCCATTAACTAGTTGTGTTACTTCAGGAGAATAACAATCTCTTTCTGGGCCTCAGATTCCTGATCTGCAAAATGAAGAAGCTGATCTGAAAGGCAGCATGGTAAAATGGAAGGAAAGAGAGTTTGGGAGTCAGAAGACCTGGGTTTGAATCACACTTCTTGCCACTGACTACCTGTGTGTCCTTAGGAGTCACTTAAACTCTCTGGGTCTCGGTTTTCTCATTTCTATGTAAGGGTAAAGGTTAATATAATCTTAACTAATATAATCACAGAAGTCCCAGACAGTTAGATTGATTCAACCAGTCGATCAGACTTGCAAACTGGGTGTGAATAAGTCTTCAATCAATTTGGGAAGATGTAATGATGATGATGATGATGATGGTGGTGGTGGTGGTGATGACGAATAACTGACATTTATATCTATTTATTTATATACTATGTGCCCAGGCATGCTAACCACACTTCACAATTATTATCTCATTAGATCCTTACAATAACCCTGGGGAGGAGGTGATATTATTATCCCCATTTTATAGTTTAAAAAACTGAGGCAGACAGAGGTTAAGTGACTTGCCTAGGGTCACATAGATAGTAAGTGTCTAAAGCTGGATTTGAACTCAGATCCTCTTGATTTCAGGCCTGGTGCTCTATCTAGCACACCACTTAGCTGTCTCTAAAGGTAGTTTCAGAAATCTACAAGGTCATTGCCCTAGGAGTCTAACAGAGAGTTACACCTAAGAGTACTTTCATGAAAATTCTATAAAAGGAGGAAAAAAAAGACTCCTAGTCATCAGAATGGCTGTTTCCCCTTGGACACACTCAGTTCCCTAAATTTATGCTTCACTGTTTTGCTGTATAAGTTTAAGCCTAGTTTCCCCTGAGACCTTTTGTTTTAAAGAGTAGAATATAGAGGAGGCCAAGATGGCAGAGTACAGCAAGCCTTCCAGCTGAACTCTCCTAACATTCCCCTCCAAATAACCTTAAAATAGCTCCTCAAATCAAATTTTGGAGTAGCGGAGTCAGCAAGAAGTCAGAGTGAGATATTTTCCCAGCCTGAGACAACTGAGAAGGTCGGCAGGAGGGGTCTGTGATGTTGGAGTGGAAGCCATGTAGCAACAGCAGCAGCAGTGGGCCATGGAGGCAGCTAGGACAGTAGCAACAGCAGCTTCAGCTCTCAGCCCAGACAGAGAAAAGGGGTTAGATAATGTGTGAAAAAGGAATTACAGGTGACCCTTTGCTGGCACTAGATGCAACTGGCACTGATTGGCAGTTCTATTGCTCATAAGAAGTTCTGGGTCCATGATGGAATGAAGCACTTGTGGTTGGATATAAGAGAACATAGGCCCTGGTCAAAGTTCCAGGGTAGAGAGGAGTGCTGGCAGTTGTGGCTGTAGGTGAGCAGGGGTCTTTCTTGGGTAGAGACCAGAACACAGATCAGGAGACCAATGACTATATCTCTCCATAGTACACCACCTTGGACACACCAAAAATTTATAGACCCCCAGAACTAGCTCTGAAAACAGCAGTACCAAAAAAAAAAAAAAAGCCTGAAACTTGGGACAGTGCCTTCCCAACAGAGCCCAACTTTAATGTAAAGTTCAAAGTCAAGAAATAGTCTGGAAAAACAAGTAAGCAACAACAGAAGAACTTGACCATAAAAAGTGGCAGGGAAGAACAAGACTCAAACTCAGAAGAAGATAAAAATGTGAAAACCCCTACAATGAAATCCTCAAAGAAAAATGCTAATTGGGCCTAAGCCCAACAAGAATTTCTGGAAGTTTTTTTTTTTTTAAAGAGATACATGTGATAGAGGAAAAAATGGGAAAAGAAATGAGAGTGATGAAATAAAATTATGAAAAGAGAATTAACAGCTTGGTAAAAAAGGCACAAAAATTCCCTAAAGAAAAGAACTTAAAAAAACAGAATAGGCCAAATAGAAAAATGCACTGAACTCCTTAAAAAGCAGAATTAGCCAAATGGAAAAAGAGGCACAAAAGCTCACTGAAGAAAATAATTCCTTAAGAATTAGGATTGGGCAAGTGGATGCTAATGACTCCATGAGATATCAAGAACCAATAAAACAGTCAAAATAATGAAAAAAAATAGAAGAAAATGTGAAATATCTCATCAGAAATACAACGATCTGGAAAGTAGATTAAGGAGAGATAATTTAAGAATTATTGTATTGGGGTGGCTAGGTGGCGAAGTGAGTAAAGCACTGGCTCGGAGTCAGGAGGACCTGGGTTTGGATCTGGCCTCAGACACTTAACATACACAAAAAAAAACTAGCCTTGTAACCTTGGGCAAGTTACTTAACCCCAATTGCCCTCCAATAGGCAAAAAAAAAAAAAAGAATTATCATATTACCTAAAAGCCATGATTAAAGACATTATATTTCAAAAAATTATCAAAGAAAACTTCCCTGAGATCTCAGATCTAGAGGGTAAAATAGAAATAGAAAGAATTCATTGATCACCTCCTAAAAGTGATCCCAAGATGAAAACTCCCCAGAACATTATAGCCAAATTGCAGAGCTCCCAGGTCAAGGAGAAAATATTGCAAGCAGCCAGAAATAAATAATTTAAATATTGTGGAGCCACAGTCAGAATCACATAACATTTGGGTTCTGTTTCTATTACAACATCCCTTGCTATTCCTGCTTAGTAAATACTGAACTGCTGACTAAAGCTACTGGGGGATAATTAATCCATGAATAACTACTGGGGCCTATGAGCAAAAGTATTAGAGACCCTCAGTCCCCCAGAGTTATCTATAGAACTCTCAAGGAAATAGTAGTCAATTGTGTTCTGGTGAGCTAGCACTGAGATCCCTGGTTTGGCTCCTCTACCAGCCTCTCACCTCTTCTGGATATCTTTTTGTGTAGTTCTAGATTGTATGGGAAAGTTTATTTTGTTTCTGTTTGGGGTTTTTTTTGGATTTTATCATTGGTCTGCTTTCCAGGGACCTGGAAAGACAGTGGGTTTCTTCGATAGAGCTGGGTTTCCCTAGTCAGAAGCTCACTGGATAGAGTGCTAGGCCGAAAGTGAAGAAAACCTAAGTCCAAATCCAAATCAGACACTTATTAGCTGTGTGACCTTGTGTAGGTCATTTAACCTCTCACTCCCTCAGTTTCCTCAAGTGTAAAATGGGGATAATAATAGCACCTACTTCCAAGGATTGAATGAGATTATACAGGGTGTCCCTAAAGTCAGGACACATAGGAAATCTCATTAACTATGCATATTTTATTTTTCTTTTTTTTTTGCTTTTTGGAGGGGAGAAGGTAAGGCAATTAGGGTTAAGTGACTTGCCCAAGGTCACATGGCTAGTAAGTGTTAAGTGTCTGAGGCCTGATTTGAACTCAGGTCCTTCTGACTCTAGGGCTGGTGCTCTATTCACTGCTCCAACTAGTCGCCCCAACTATGCATATTTTCCAGAAATGAAATGAATGAAATTTTCAACAGCATTTTATTTAACATAAATGAGATTTCATAAGGAAACATAGGAGACACATAGGAAATCTCATTAATTAAATTAATCTCATTAATATGGAAAATAGTCCCCAACCATATCATGGCTAAAATTTATGCTAATTAAATAAAATGTTGAAAATTTCATGCTTTTCATTTCTTAAAAATATGCATAGTGAGATTTCCTATGTGTCCAGACTTTAGGGACACCCGTATTTGTAAAGTGCTTAGGCACTTAGTAGGCATTTAGCAAATGCTTATTCCCTTCCCCTTTCCCCTTCGAACTCATCTTAATCTAAAGTAGGTGATCTTTGCTTTTTTAAGCTAACTTCTATATAGCCCTTAAAAGGTTTGCAAAGTGCCTTGCTCATTTTAAGTCATTTAACTCCTTATATCCCTAGACTTACGCATACTGCCAGGAACCTAGCAGGCCTCTAATAAATCCTTGTTGAATATGTATGTTTCCAGTGTTCCTAGAGCCTGGTACATCCTGGAAATTCACTAAGTGCTTGTTAAATTGAGTTTGGTTCAATTCCATATTAATGGAATTGGGGCAGATGTGTATATAATCCTAAAGTCCTTTTGATTTTGCTTGAGGGTGCACTATGGGACTTGCTGCACTACAAAATCCCCTTCCTTATCACTGTTTCTCATCTCAGACTAAGGGTGTGTGCTGGAGCTAGCCTGAAACCTGGAGGAAACCAGTTGGTGAAATCCTTAAATGCTGTGAATCAAGGATCGATTTATTGTTTTGTTGATTGTTTAGACTTAGCAAACTGACAAAGAAAATGTTAATACAGAATACATTTAGAGGTATTCTCTGCATACTTTTTTTTGAGAGAATTTACCAGCACACCCCCAGCTCAGTCTGACATAGAAGAGTGTACCCAAACACCTACCCTGAGAGATGGAGATCCATGATTTAAACAGGTGTTGGACATATGTGTCCAATAATCTCCAAGCTGAATATCCCACATGAGCCACATGCAGACTTGAGAGTTGACCCATCGCTGGTTTCCTCATCTTCCTCCTCACCTTGGTCAAAAGGGAGATGTTAGTGAAGCCCAACTAAACCCAGATGGACCTCTCAGCTGGGCTCCTCCTCATGCACACCATGGCATCATCAGCTCAAAAACAGAACCCAGTAAAAGAGCCAACTCCAAGGTTCCATCCAACTTTGAATGGATGGTACTATCTATCGTCTTATGGTTGGTACCAGAAGGAAGAACTATAAGTAGTGGGCAGAAGCTGTAGAACTTTACAACAATTAGAGCTGGCTAAGAGGGAAGAGGGCTGCCTTAGGGTTAACCTTGGAAGTACTAGGCTGCCTTGACTTTGATGATCTTAGAGGATCTTACTGTTTAAGCATGTGTAGAGCTAGATAGTCCAGATCTTTATTCATTCAACAGGAAGCTACATGACACCATAGAGCACTGGGCCTGGACTCAAGAAGACTTCTCTTCCTGAATTCAACCTGACCCCAGATACTTCCTAGCTGTGTAACCCTGGGCAAGTCACTTAACTCTGCCTCAGTTTCCTCATCTATCAAAGGAGCTAGAGAAGGAAATGACAAACCACTCTAGTGTCTTTACCAAGAAATGGGGCAGGAAGAGTAGGCCACACCTGAAATGACTTAACAACAAGAGAATTCATTCCACTAATCACTCAAGTTATTTCTGTAATTTAGAACTCCCAATAAATACACTGTTACTGAATACATGATCAGCAGCAGATTTCTTATTCTCTAGCAACCCTCAGAACGAAATTAGTGACAAATAGTAGAGAGCCTGACAGCACAGATTTTCTCAGTATTACAATCAGGAAATTGCAAGCTCTGGTCCATAAAAGGCCCTTAACTTTGATGCCTTGTGCCTCAGTGTTTTGATGTAACAATCTGATTGTACCATATATAGAGGTAGAGAGAAGGCAGTGTGGCATAGGAGGTAATGTTGGATTTGGAGTCCAAAAATCTCAAATCCCAGCTCTTTCACTCACTTGCTCATTCACATAAGAGGGATTCTTAACCTTTTGTGGGTCATGGACCCCTTTGGTAGTCCAGTGAAGCCAATGGACCCCCTTTCAGAATGCTTTTGACTACATTCAATTGAAGGAAATTATACATTTCAGCTAGGGTTCTGTTTTGGACATACTGAGGAACAAAGGAAAATAAGCATTTATTAAGCACCTACCATGTTCAAGACACTAATCATCTCATTTAATCCTCACCACAACCCTAGAAGTTAGGTACTACTATCCTCATTTTATAGGTGAAGAAACTGAGGGAGACAGAGGTTAAAGGTCACACAACTACTGTCTGAGTTCTTATTTGAACTCAGATCTTTCTGACTACAGACCCAGGGCTCTATCCACTGCAGCACAAATTTAAGATGTCTCCAGAACATACAGTTTGAAATGTCAAACAGTCCACTGGAGATGCAGGATTGAAGCTCAGCAGAGCCTGGGGCTGAATATATAGCTCTATGAGTCATCTGCATTGGGATGCTAATTAAACTCATGGGAACTAATGAGGCCATCAAGAGAGATAGTGTAGAGACATAAGAGATGAGGGCACAGAACAGAGCTTTGGAGAAAAGCCAGGTTTAGGGAATGTGATATGGATGATAATCCAACTAAAAAAAAAACATGCAGAAGAAGAGGGGGCAGATAGGAATAAAGAGAACCAGGGGAGATTCATGTCATAAGCATATAGAGAGAAGAGAATAACAAGGAAGAAATGGTGATCAACAGTAAAGAGATCAAGGATGAAGATGGGTCAGGGAGGAGACCATCAGATATAGTTAATGGGACATCCTACTAAGATGGTTTCCCAAATGGGAGGCATATCCACATACATACATACCTACATTAGCAAAACCCTTAAATTTGTACCAGACCAAATAATGACCAAAAAATCCAATGAGAATCTAGAACCTAGAGTAAGTGACTTTTACCCCAAAACTGCACCAAAAGTCAGCCGACACTAGAACAAGGCAGACCAGAGACAGCCAAAAACACAAGTAGCCTGTAACTCTCTGTCTCCAAAGGCAGAAAGATTGGAGGGTTCCCCAGAAAAACACCAAGGTGATCATAAAGTCACAAGGCAGAGACCTTGGAAGGCCCAGAGGGAGGCAACAGGTAATTTCTAGCATGGTGTCATGGAACTCAAACTGGGACAGCTCATGCCCAGAGTATATGAGGCCCCTAACATTCTGTCTTCAGTTGCCCAAGAGAGCCCTGAAGACCCAGCAATCTGCAACTGAAGAGATTTTTAAAAATGAATTAAAACTCTTGAAGAAAGAAATGGAATAATTATCTTAGAAGAGAGAGTGGTAAGACTTAACAGAAGACAAGGAATCTTTGAAAACCAGAATAGACCAAGCAAAAATCAATGACTCCATGAGACATCAAGAATTATGAGAGCAAAATCAAAAGATTTTTTTTAAAAAGAAAATGTAAGATTTCAAAAGCAACTAACTTGGAAAATAGGTCAAGGAGAGATCATTTAAAATCATTGTACTCCCTGAAAACCATGAATAAAAGAAAAAAGCCTAGACTCTATATTTCAAGAAATAATCAATGAAAACTGTCCAGATCTATGAGCACCCTAATCACCTCCTAAAAGGAACCCCAAAAGGAAATATTTCAGGAATATCATAGCCAAAATCTAGTGCTCCAATGTCAAAGGGGGAAAAAATGTTGTAAACAGAGAGAGAATGAGTTCAAGTATCAAGGTACCATACACAGGATCACACAAGACCTGGCAGCTCCTAAAAAAAAACTCTAGTGGAGATCATGGAATATAGTATTCCAAAAGGCAAATGGCATAGTTGTAAAACTAAGAATAACTTACCATGCAAAGTTAAGTATAATCTTACAGAGGGAAAAATGAACTTTTAATGGAATACAATAGTGGTTTCCAAAATTTTTTGTTCTGCAAACCCCTTTCAACAACAACAGCAAAAAAGAAAATGTGTTTTGACTCCTCAAGATGATCTAATATATTACTCATAATATTCTTGCAATCATTTACTGCTTAAGGTGTCATTAAAGAACTTTTCACACAAACCTCTTGGACCATCACCCCTAAAGGATTTGCAAAACCACTAAATGGGGAATAAAGGACTTCTAAGTTTTCCTGATGAAAAGAAGGGACTGTATAATGATGTAGCGCTAATAAGATAGGAAAAAGGAACAAGGGTCCTGTCAGAAACCTTAATGTCTTCAAACTATATTAAAAGAGCTCAATTTTTAAAACAGAGGTTTTAGGGATATATTGGTTTTGTTCTGAGGGTTTGAGTAGGGAGAAGAGAAGGAAGGAAAAAAAGAGGAATACACTCAAGTAGACAGGAGGAAGAACAGGGTGGAACTTGCTATTTCTCATATTTAGGGTACATAAGAAGAATATACTACATGAAAGAAGGGCTGGGGATAGTGAGCATCAGATAAACCTGACTCAGCTAAATTATACAAAGGAGGGCTGAACACACACACATTTGGTACAGAAATACATCAAACTCAATGGGGAAACGTAGCAAGGGGGAGAGGGTCTAGACTTGCAGGGGTGCGGACAGATAACACCAGGAAAGAGTAGTCAGAAGCAAAGCAAGTTTTCTGATACTCAAGGCAAAAAAAAAATAAAAAAAGAAGCCATGGGTGTGAGGGAGAGAGAGAAAAAAGATCTAGAATTTAAGGAGATGCCTTAGATTACATAGACAATCGCAGAATGACTAAACAAATTGTGGTATAGAGAAGTAAGGAAATATTATTGTGCTAAGAGCAAAGACAAAAGAGACAATTTCAGAGAATCCTGATACAGAATGAGAAGAACAGAACTGGGAGAACAATGTATACAAGAACAATAACATTGTAAAGAGAAACCACTTTGAAAGATTTAAAAAGCACTAAGAAAGACTCATCAAAGCAATGACTAACCATGTCTCCAGAGGACCATGTTATCTACCGCCTAACAGAGAGGTGATGAACATAAGGTGCAAAGATTTCTTTTTGGAAATGTTAACTTGTGGTTTTATTTTGCTTATTTGTTAAAATAAAAAAAAGTCATCTTCACTCTTCCTCTTCCCCACCCTTCTTTCCCTTATTTAATTAGGGGAGAAGAGAAAAAGTCAACAATATTACCAATAATGATGCCCCCCCCAAAAGGATCATAATAACATTTTTTAAAATTCACAGAAGATAACAAAAGGAAGTTAAGAAAAAAATCAGGAGAGTTTTGAAATGAACGTGTAGAATTTATGATCTTTTTTTTTTTTAACCTTGGGGTGTGAAATAGAGATTCACAGAGTTTCATATAGAATCTTCTTTTTGTGTTCTGCTATGTGTATGGAAATACCTTTTTTTATATTTAAGATGGGAATAAAAATGTCAAATAAAAATTTTTTTTAAGTTGTTGGTTATTTTAGAGAGAATGGTTTCAGCCGAGATGAGATCAGAAGCCTGATTGTAAAGGGTTGATGGGGTGACTAAGAGGAAGAAAAATATACATAACTTTTTCAAAAAGTTTGGTTGGAAAAAAAGGAGAGCTATAGAATGACAGTTTGAGGGCATGGTAGGGTCTTGTGAAGTTGGTTGTTTTGTTTTGTTTTTGTTTTGTCTTGTTTTGTTTTAAGAAGAGAGACATGAGCATGTTTGAAGTCAATACAGAAAGAATAAGTGAATGTTGTTTTTCAGTCATGGTCAACCCTTTGTGACCCCATTTGAGGTTTTCTTGACAAAGATACTGTAGTGATTTGCCATTTCCTTCTCCTGCTCCTTTGACAGATGAGGGAACTGAGGCAAACAGGGTAAAGTGACTTTCCCAGGGTCACACAGCTAGGAAGTGTCCGAGGACAGATTTGAACTCATGAAGATGAGTCTTCCTGACTCCAGGCCTGGAGCTGTGTGCCCTATGGCGCCCCCTAGGTGCCTGCAATAAGTAGATAAGGAGAGATTGAAGATTAGAGGGAAGAGGAGAAGAGGGGAAATGGATCTAGTGGGCAATTTACTGGAGAAGAGGGAAGGAGATGAAATTAAGGTCACACATAGAAAAGGAGAAGGACCAAGTTATTATAAGAGACAAGAGGAAAGGAGGACAGTGTGGAATGATATCCAGGCATTCTCATGTGACATTAATCCTGCATAGATCCTGTTGTATGTAGTTATTTGCATGTTATCTCCTCCTTTGGAATGTAAGCTCTGGGACAGGGAGGTGGCACAGTGGAAAGAGCACTTGCCCTGGAGTTGGGAGGACCTGAGTTCAAATCCAGCCTCAGACACTTAACACTTACTAGCCGTGTGACCTTGGGCAAGTCACTTAACCCCAATTGTCCTCCAAGAAGCAAAAAAAAATAAAAAATAATGTGAGCTCCTTAAAAGCAGAGACTTTGGGGTTTTGTGCCTTTTCTTGTATTTCCAACATTTAATATGGTGCCTGGAACATAATAAATGTTTGTTGACATGATGAATGCACAGGGAAAAGAAGGTCCTCACAATAAATGACCTCAACTTTCTCAATAAAGTCAGAGTAGACATCCTCAGCTGAGGGGGTGGTGGGAGAAAGAGGTATGGTTGGCTTGAGGAGAGCAGAGAAAGTTTGGAATTGTTTTTGTGGAGAGTGGGATAGGGAATCAATTAGGAAGGAAAAAAAAAGACTTGCCTGGCTGCAGAGAATATTCAGTTAAGGTTAGATTAACATCAATTTGTAGTGACAGGTGACATCCTTCTCCTCCTTCACACATATAACAAGATAACTAACAATACCAGGTGGTATGTGCCAAGTGCTGATAATCAAAGCCCTGGCCCTGACAGTCCTTTCCAGTTTTATCTTCCTCTCCCATCATGAAGGCTGCAATGCAGCAAGGTGGACTGAATACCTCCTGGCTTCAATACATCTTAGCCGTTTACCATTTAGAGCACTTTCCTTACTTAAAGTAGGAAGGAAGTAGCTTCTCGCTAGTTTTATACCCCAAAAAACCTCAGAGACCACTGACCCCAACCATCTCATGTAGCAGACAAAGGAACAGAAGCTCGAAGAAGTTTTTGCCAAGGTCACACTGCTAATTAGCAGCAAAAGTAGAATTCAAACCCAGGTCCCTGACTCCAAATACAGTGCTCTTCCCACCCAGATAAACTGTGTCTTTATCCTGGTTCTTAACAGCAGTTATAGGAGCAACCATGATAGGGGGGAAATGGCAATAGATACTTCAAGATTCACTATACACTTTCTATGCATTCCCTCTAATAACAGCCACTCTCTGAAGTAGGTGTTATTATCATCCCCATTTTACGGGTGGGAAAACTGAGGATCAGAGAGGTTAAATGTCTTTACCCATGGTCACATCGTCAAATATCAGAGGCAGGATTTGAACTCAGGTCTTCCTGACTCCAAGTCCAGCATTTTAGCACCCAACTACATCCACCTCTGTCAAGTTCTCTGTCACTCCAAGTATTCTACCACCTTTCCTAATGGGCCTTCATGGCACCTGTGTCACCACTGCCTTCCCCTCCTTCCTCAAACTCTATGAGGCAGCCACAAGTCATGGGTTTTATAAGAAGAAGGCATGTTCGCACTCAGGTACATTGAGTTTATCTCCCATCTTTGCTGTCACAGGTGGTGTTTATGTGTATTCTTTGGCCTTTGTTTTCAAAGAGGACCAGTGACATCACGGGTGATGTCTTGATTCCAGTGTGAATTGGATTTAAGTGAGGCAGAGTTAATGCAAAGTTGTCAGCCTCACTCTCTTCCAGTCACACAGTCCAGCAACAGGACAAAAGTCAAGACAATGGTCAATGACTCGGGATGCAGTGGATGACCTCGGTATCTTCAATGTCTGATCAAGCTCTGAGCACTCTACAATGCCAGCTTCAGCCACCTTCATGGCCATTGGAACAAATGGTTCTCATCCTTCCATTCTGCCAAGGAAAGTCTTCACATACTTAAACATTCCCCTAACTCACCAACAGGTCTGAGGTCTGTCAGTCACCCTCAACCTGGTTTAGCCTGCTTGTGGAAAGGTTTTACCATTGTTGCTGCCAATGCTATATCTTCTTGGAGTGACAGGTGAAAGTTGGGTTAGAGGTGGACTGCAAAGGTAAATGGGCAGCCCTCACCCCAAAAGTGCTAGTCCTCTCCTGAACACCCTCCCAGTCCACAGGGAGGGAGGTGCTGCAGATCGCCTCATCTGAGACTGCAAGCATGGAATATGGACATTGCCAACAAAGGGCATGAAAAGTGGACATTGGGTAGGAAGCCCAGTTTCCAAAGCCTGGCACAAGTGAGACTTATTGGTTTTAAAGAGGTCCACAGGCTCTGAGTCTTTTCAGACAACAGCACTCTCCCTCCTCTGTTCTCTCCTAATATTTCGTTTTCACCTCCCACAGCATTGCTTTCTTTCAGCTTTATATTGTATTGACATACTGTTTTATGTATGGGTCTTACCTCACACACTAGACTGTGAAGTTCTTAAGAACATGTATTTATCTTTTATTCATCAGGTCATTCCCCTAATCCTTACTGATAAAAGGATCTGCTCCTCTGGCATTTACTCCTTCACCATCTGGCTCCTCCTCTTTCTAGACTGCTTTCACACCAAGCTGTCTCACAAACTCTGTAGCCCTGCCCAAGTAGCCAGTTGGCTATTCTGTGCAGACAACACTGTGTCTCCTGACTCTGTGGGCTGTCCTCCCTACCTAAAACACTGTCCCTCCTCATTTCCACTTTGTGGAATCCCTGGTTCCCTTCAAAATTCACCTCAAGGACTACCTTCCACATAAGGCCCTTCCTCATCCCCCACCCCACTCCACAGCTTTAGTGATCCCCCCCACCAAGTTACTTTGCACTTATTAATCAACCGAATCACCATTTCATTATTATTCACCCATGATTTCCAGGACCCATGTTAGGTACTGAGGATACAAATATAAAAATGGGACTTTCCCTACCCTCAAGCAGTTTATATTCTACTAGGGCAAGGGTCCTTAATCTGGAGTGCACGAACTTGTTTTAAAACACATCTTGATAACTGCATTCCAGTATAATTCATTTCTTTTGTAATTTGATGTATTTTATTGTGTGCCTTTAAAAACCTTATTTTTTTACAAAAAGGTCTATAGCTTCAATAGGTGCTCAAGAGGTGCAGGATATAAAAAGGGTTAAGAATCCCAATGGTAGGGGAATACATTTTATATTTATCTCTCTATGTATGTACTCTTCCCTTCTTCCTCCCCTCCCCCCATAAAATATAAACTTCTTGAGCACAGGAACTCATTTGTTTTTGCCTAGTCATGGGTGACCGGGCTGCAACATACAGTCACTGAGGAACTTCAAAGGAAAACAGGAATGAAAGATGTCATCAAGGAAATGAATGGTTTAAAAAATTTGATATCCTTAGTTTTTATATTGCTTGCATTCTCCCTGTATCCCTTGGCCTCACTGTCCCAGAGCCACCCTTTATAATAAAGATTTTTCTAAAAAAAAAAAAAAAGGAATATTTTTAAAATTCAATAAAATCAATCAAAACATTGAATGCTACACACAATGCGTTCCACATTGATAAATGCTCTTCTCTGCAGTGGATTGGGGGAGATGTCTTCTCATTTCTCTCCTTCAGGAAAAAGATCTTGTTCCTTACAGTTTCATGATACTCAGTTTTGTGGTCGTGATTCTTTGCTTTTACAATATTATTGTCATTATGTGTATTGTTTTCCTGCTTCACTTTGCATCAGTTCATACGGATATTTCCAGACTTCTCCATATTCATTGCATCTGTCATTTCTTAAAACACAATAATATTCCATTACATTCATGTACCGCAATTTGTTTAGCCATTGCTCAATTGATGGGCATCTGCTTTGTTTCCAGCTCTTTGGCACCACACACCAAAATATAAAAATATTGCTATAAATTTGAAACTATGCCCAAAGAGCTATAAAACTGTGCATACCCTTTGATTCAGCAATACCACTTGTAGGTCTGTATCCCAAAGAGATCATAAAAAAGGGAAAAGGACCAACATGTACAAAAAATATTTATAGCAGCTCTTTTTGTGGTGGCCAAGAATTGGAAAATGAGGGTACGCCCATCAGTTGGGGAATGGCTGAACAAGCTGTGATATGTGAATGTAATGGAATATTATTGTTCTATAAGAAATGATGAGCAGGCAGATTTCAGGGGAAAAAAACTGGACTTACATGAACTGATGCTGAGTGAAGTGGGCAGAACCAGGAGAATATTGTATGCAATAATAGCAACAGTGTGCAATGATAAGCTTTGATAGACTTAGCTCTCCTCAGTAATACAAGGATCCAAGACAATTCCAAAAGACTCATGATGGAAAATCCCATCCACATGCAGAGAGAGAACTATGGAGTCTGGATGCAGATCAAAGCAGACTATTTTCCCTTTTTGTTGTTGTTTTCTTTCTCATGGATCTTCCCTTTTGTTCTGATTCTTCTTTCACAAAAGGACTAATGTGGAAATAGGTTTAATATGATTGTACATGTATAGCCCATATCAGATTGCATGCTGTCTTGGGGAGGGCGGATGGGAAGGAGGAGGGAAAATTTAGAGCTCAAAATCTCATGAAAGTGAATGTTGAAAACTAAAAGTAAATAATTTTTAAAAAGAAAAAAAATGTTACTGAAACTATTTTGCTGTATGCGAAGACTTTAAAATAAATTGTCAACAACCTCCATGAAGTATGTGCCTGGCAATGGAATCTCTGGGTCAATGGGTATAGATATTTTAGTCATTTTATTTTCATGACTCCAAATTGCTTTCCAGAATGGTTGTACCAATTTGTACAATACAAGCTATTGTACCAATAGCTATCCCAACAGTGTTAGTTACTGTACCTGTCTTTCTACCACCCTGAGGAAATATAAGCTAGAAAGAGAAAATGGCATGCTCTAGTGATAATGAGGGAGGACAGATAGATGGCCCCAGTGCCCTGCTGATATCCTTGTACATTCAGGAAAACATGAGGAAGGCAGGCCTCCAGCATGGTAGATGGGCCTCCTGTGGCAAACTTATGGAAGGGTGGGGTCAGGAGTCAAACAAGATGAGACTTCATTAATTACCATCTCTTTGCAGATGACTCCCAAGTCTATATATCCAATCTTCATCTCTCTCCTGAGCTCCAGTCCATCATCCCAGTCCTCTCCAAAATGGATGTCCCCTACAATATCCAAAATTCAAAATGTCTAAAGCAGAATTCTTAATCATTCCCCCCAAATTCACATTGGGCTCATCAGGGCACTTGAAGGCAGCTATCCTATCCCCCCAGCCTTCACTTCTCTAGTCCACATTGTACCCAATACCCTCCTCATTTTGGGAAGCCCTCCTCTGTATGAACTCCAGTTTGCCTATGGTCTTCCTAAAATGTGATGCCCAGGAGTGACCACTACTTATGTGCTTGGAGAATAGAGGATGGTATGAAATTCCATAGTCAAATACAAGCAAAGGAGTCTCTTCCACTTGTTACCAAATATGGGGAGCTTAGAAAATAAAAAGATATATGTAAAGTGGATTTGAATCCTGATTCTGTCTCTCACTACCTGTGTGACCTTGGCCAAGTCACTTGAACTACTGTAAGCCTCTGCAAAATTATGAGCTGTGTCTAACTGATTTCCAAAGCCCCACTCAGTTCTGGTTCTGTGCCCCTGTAGTCCTCTGTAAAGCACTCAGTAAACTTATATTACTATACAAGTGGCAGTTATTATTCCAGTACCAATTTTTCAAGTCAACTTTATGACTCAATAAATACCACCAATTGAATAGGCAAAATGAGGATTAAAACCTCAAACTCCCAACTATTTACATTTTCATATGAAAAAAATATGCGAACCACAGCCAAATCACGATGACAACTTCCCTTCCCAGCCCAGCCCTTTGCCTTCTCTGTATTTAAGTTTTGTGGCGTTTTATGGAGTCATTCGATGCATATATTGTTCTTCTCACCTTTCCTTCCCCCTTCTTCCCTTCATGGCTGCCTTTCCATATTTATTTGTAAGCTTCATATTTTTTTCACTTTTATGGTGCAATAATATTACGTTACATTCATATGCCACAAGTTATACAAGCATTCCCTAACAGGTTGTTTCCAGTTTTTTTACCATCACAAATAAGGCAGTTATGAAAGTCTATGTATAACTAGGTCCTTGTTTCTTTTTTAGTAATGCCCGTGAGTATATAGCCCTAGTAACGGGGCCACTGGCTCAGTTTTGTAATTCTGTTGTGGCTTAGTGGAAAGAGAAATGGACTGGTCATTAAGGGGCATGGGTTCAAATCCCGGCCCCAACATTTACTAGTGAGGTGACTTTGGACAAATTCCTTAACTACCCTGAGCCTTGATTGCTTTATTTGATGATTTCTAAGACTCCTTCATGTTCTCAATTCTCTGATCCCATGATCTTCCCTGAATCCAGGCAACCAGCTCAGGCAGTCATTCAGTTAACCAGAATTTATTAATTTGAAACTTGATTTACTCAGTTGAGCCCCCCCCCCTTACATGTATAAAGTATTCTACAAACTTTAAAACCCTGTATAAAAGACAATTTACTATTATCTCAGTTTCCACATCTATCATATGAGCATAATAACACTTATACTACTTCCCTCATAGTGTTGTTGGGATAAAACCACTCTGTGAACCTTTAAGTCCTATGAAAATGAATTAGTCTTACTACAAGTGGCAGTGCTGAATTGCTTTCCCAAATATTGCACCAGTTCATAGCTTTACTAGCAAGGCAATGACATGCTTTTTGTTCCCCTGCTCCTAGGATGGAGGATATCTGCCTTCAAATAACACCCTGCTTCCTCTTCAGAGCAGGTTTTGGGCAGATGTCCTGGGAAAGAGTCCCACAGATAATTTATTCTCACCTTCCTTGACATTGAATTTTATTTTTTTTTTAACTTTGCAGGGTGGTTGTGAAACTTAACTGATATACGTTAAACCCTTTGTAAATGTTAAAGCGTTATGTAAATGCTAGCTATTATCATCACTGTTCATAACTCTCTTTGACAGTTTCATAGGTAGATAAGGTAGTACCATTCCAGCATTGGACAAGACAGCTCTAATTATTACCAAGACTAAATCTGTGTCTCTGGGCAGCTAGATGTCACCATAGTGCATAGCGTACTGGGCCTGGAGTCAGGAAGACTCATCTTCCTAAATTCAAATTCATCCTCAGTCACTTACTAGCTATGTGACCCTGGGCAAGATACTTAACCCTGTTTGCCTCAGTTTCCTCATCTATAAAATGAGCTGGAGAAGGAAATGGCAAACCACTCCAGTATCTCTGCCAAGAAAAGCCCAAATGGGGCCACAAAGAGTCAGACACAACTGAAAAATAACAAAACAATATAAGACTTTAAGACATAGAACTTTGGTATAGAAGGTTCCTCATACAGACAGGGAAACTGAGGTCTGGGGGAGAGTGACTTGTCAAAGATCACACAGCAAACTCCAAAACAGGACTGGTCCCTAGGCCGTCTGTTTACCAATCTAGCACTCTACTCTGTAGCTCAGTCCCTCTAATAATGGACTCAGCAAAATTAGTGCAATTGTACCAAAGGACTGAATTGAGTTTATTGAACCATAATAGGAAAATCTTGCTAAGCAGACTTTGGGGACTGCAGCTGGAACAGGGGGAAGCTGATGTCACCAGCTGAAAAACTGCAAGAAGAAAGCAAAAATCAGGACACATATCTCTGTTAGCCTACATGAAAGTTTGTTCTGGGTATTTATTCCTGAGACAGTGGGATTTGAACTTGTATTTTTCTGTTATGTACATTTAAGGGATAATCTGACATCACGGAGAGAAATTTATAGAGATTCAATTGAAGTAGATAGAAATTCCTTTTCTGAAATATGGGGCTATAGATCTGGTCATATTGTAAGCATGAGGGAACATCAATTCTAAAGACACAAACCCAGAAGATTCCGGGGAGGAAATAAGGGGGAGCTGTCTAAGGAGACGAATGTGGATGCACAAGGTACTCATCAACCATCTCGGACTTTAAAAAGACATACATAAGAGCTAGCAGCATGAGCAGGTAAGGAGAATGAATACAAAAGAGTAGCCCCATAAGGATGCTTTCAGAAGAGCTACAGCTTAGGATGAGCTGAAGCCATACTACATAAGGATTGGTTGAAGCAATGAGTGCAATTGTACCAAAGGACTGAATTGAGTTTATTGAACCATAATAGGAAAATCTTGCTAAGCAGACTTTGGGGACTAGCTTAGAGAACAGAAAACTTCTGTTGGCTGTGATATCCATCTTCAAATATTCAAAAGGCTGTGGTGTGGAAAAGCAGGGTAGGTGGGTGTAACTTACGGAGAGAGAGATTTTGGTTCTTGGTGTTGTTCAATCATTTCAATCATGTCCCACTCTTGGTGACCCCATTTGGTTTTGGGGAGTTTGTTTTCTTTTACAAAAAGATACTGAAGTGATTTGCCATTTCCTTCTCCAGTTCATTTTACAGGTAAGGAAACTGAGGCAAACAGAGTTAAGTGACTTGCGTAGGGTCACATAGATAGGAATTTCTGAGAGCAGATTTGAACACAAGAAGATGAGTCTTCCTGACTCCAAGCTCGGAGCTCTATGTACTATGGTGCTCCTAGACCCCAGAGTCCTATGTAGCTTCAGCATTCTGTGTTCTATGTTTCTCTCCAATTCTGAAGTTCTCTTTTCTCAGATCCCTCCTACTTCTAACAGTCTATGTTTGAAGGCCCCTTGCAGCTCTAAGACTATGATTTTTTTTTTTTTACTGATGGTACTGCTACTGTTGAATAGATCAAGCTTCATTATCTTTTTCTTTAATTCATAATTTTTGCATATTTTATGCTAATTTTGTGGGTAAATGGAGATATATAGACTAGATAGTAATACAATTATATGGATTCAAAACCAAGACTGGGTGCCAGCCAGGAAAGCCATCTCCAGTAGAGTGCTTCAGGGATCTATTCCTGTCCATTTGCTGTTACACACCTTCATCAGTGCCTTGGGTAAAGGCACAAATGGCGTGCATCTTAAATTTGCAGATTGCCCAAATCTGGGAGGGATAGCTAACATAACAGATGACAAAGGCAGGATCCAAAAAGATCTTAACAAATGAGTTTAGGGAAGGATGATGTTACATAGTGGAGAGGGCACTGAAGTTAAAGTCAGGAAGACCTGTGTTCAAATCCCATCTCAAACACTCAATGGATGTATGATCTTGGGCAAATGACATACCCTCTGTATGTCTAAGGAGGTTCGGATTCTATGGTCTCTAAAGTCTTTTGTATCTCTAAAGCTATGGTCTTATTACTCTATGTTCTTATGAACATTGTACTAAATTTAGTAAAATGAAATTAATGGGGATAAATGTAAAGTCTTGAGCCCTAAATGAGACTTGTATTCACCCAAAAGAGTTTGGTCTAACCATACACACAGGAAAAACAAAGTGGATATGCCTAATGAACAAATTGGGATGAGCGGCTGGCAAGATAACCTGGCATAGAGCTGGTCCATCCGTATGCATGTATCTTGAACAGACATTGCAAACAGACCCAGAACTGAACAATAGGAAAAGAGAACCAGAATGCCTTTGGGAAAATCCAGAGTCATCCTTTGGCCCCCAAGCTCCCTGAAACAAAAGCACACCCTTTTAATACAATATCCTTCCAAAAATATTTTTCAGTTGTGAGTTATGAAACATGCCAGTTCCCAAGGAATTGAAATTAAGGCTCACCCAAAGAGAAACAGAGAGATATACAGTGGTTGTGAGAAGACATGTTAGGAATGGAGAGAGGAAGCATGCAGAACAAGGGGCACACCACTGTTATGTTATGTTATCAAAGGAATGTCAGGTCCAAAAAAATTGACAAGTCACATGGACAGAGTGAGGAATAACCAGCAGACTGCCAGCCTATGTCACTGATATCTTTAGACATCAAGAGACATCAACAGAGGCACACAGCACATTGGGTGGGCCCCTTGTGGCCAATTTATGGGAAGAAATGTTCCAGAGTTGCCATCAATAGGATGGACAGACATGGATGGCTTTTGACGATTGTATTTAGAGGAAATCTGCACCCTGATAAGATCCCAGATCCTTTTCATTGAGTAAAAGTAAAGTTTTACACTTGGGTTCAAAAGAGGCACGTTTAGACATCAGTCTGTCTGAAAAAGATCTGAATTTTTTTTTTTAGCAAACTATAAGTTCAATATAAGAAAAAGTATAGTTAGTCATCACATAATCTGAAAAAGACTTGGTGTTTTGCTTTTTGGGTTTGCTTGTTTGTTTTTAGAAGACTACAGTCTCAACATGCAACCAGGTGTGATATGGTAAATGCCCAAAAAATAAAGGTAATTCAATCTTGACCCACATTGAGGCTCAACTTCCTGAGATAAGGAGGTGCTGGTTCCTTATCTTCTGCTCTGGTCAGACCATATCTAGACTATTCCATTCTGGGCACCATAGGCCAGGAGGCACAATGATAAACTGGAAAGCATATGGAGGGAGGTAACCAGGATTGTTGGGGGCCTTGAGTCTAGGCCATGGGAGAATCCATGGAAAGAAATGGATATAGTTAGCCTGAAGGAGAAAAGATTTAGCAGAGGAATGAAAACTGTCTTCTGAAGACATACCATGGGGCAGAAGGACCAGATTTGTGGTCTGTCACAGAAGGCAGAGCCAGAGTAATAAGCAGAAGCAGTCAAGAGGGCAATGTAGGCTTAAAGCCAGGAAAAAAACTTTTGGGTAATTGTTGTCGCTGTTTCAAAGAGAGCCAATGACATCACAAGGTCATATCTTGACTTGCATATGAATTGGATTTCAGTAAGGCAGAGTTGCACAAAGTAGGGGTGGCTAGGTGGTGCAATGAATAGAACACCGGCCCTGGAGTCAGGAGGACCTGAGTCCAAATCCAGCCTCAGACTCTTAACACAAAAACTAGCCATGTGACCTTGGGCAAGTCACTTAACCCCAGTTGCCCTCCAAAAAGCAACCAAAAAAAAAAATAGTTGCACAAAGTCATCAGCCTCACTGTCTCTGAAAGTGACTGGTAATGTCTTGGGATGCAACAGATGATCTTGGTGTCTTCCATGTCTAACCAAGCTCTAAGTACTCCACAGTGCCTGCTTCAGCCTCCATTCCACTGGATAATTCCCAACAGTAGAGCCATCCTCAAAGTGGCATGGGATCCCAGGAGGGGTGGTGAGCTCCCCTTCCTTGGAGGTCTTCCAGCAGAAGCTGGGTGCCTATTTCTTGAGTATATACCGTGTTTCCCCAATAATAAGAGCTATCCCAAAAATAAGCCCTCCCCTTACTGTGTAAGATTCCTCTAAAATAAGCCCTCCCCTGAAAATAAGCCCTATTGAGATTGCTACTGTAGTGAAGGTGATCCCCTGCGCTACACGCTACATTACGGTACCCTCTGTATGCACCGTCCCCCCCCCTTCATGAAACGCACGCTGCGCTCTGAGCTGCATCCAATCAGAGCTGCAGCAGTGAGCGCGTCATCCTGTTCTTCCCCAGTGATTTGCTTATTGAATAAAGGTACATTTTTTTGTTCACATTTACCTGTTTATTAAAATTGCTGTCAATGTTCATTAAAATAAGCCCTCCCCTGAAAATAAGCCCTCTGGTGTTTTTCTGTCCAAAAAATTTAATAAGACAGTGTCTTATTATCGGGGAAACACAGTGTATATATATAGTATTTATAGTAGGGATTTCTTTTGCATGTGGGTTGCACAAGTAGCTGCTGAGGTCCCTTTTGGTTCTGAAATTCTGTGACTAATCCTTGGCCTACCTTTCACTCTTGGGTTTCAAAAAGATAGCATTCTATTTCTCATGCACCTTGGCTTAGTAAGTGCCCTTGGTCTTCACCAGAGGTGATTTCACACTTGTTGAAAAGGTCATGTCATCTAAATGTCCAGTTCATTCAGCTGCTTTTTGTAGCACCAAAAGTATTATATCTCTAAATACAACTATGGACATTCCCATCATTATAAAACCTTAGCCCTCATTTTAGGCGAACCTGAATGCTTAGAAACCAATCATACAAATGCTACAAACAAAATAGACCCAAAAAATGTAAAAAGGGATGGGAATTTG
>NW_027187400.1:6978881-6994819 GCF_028583685.1 Petaurus breviceps papuanus | reverse complement strand
AAAGGAAAGGAAAGGAAAGGAAAGGAAAGGAAAGGAAAGGAAAGGAAAGGAAAGGAAAGGAAAGGAAAGGAAAGGAAAGGAAAGGAAAGGAAAGGAAAGGAAAGGAAAGGAAAGGAAAGGAAAGGAAAGGAAAGGAAAGGAAAGGAAAGGAAAGGAAAGGAAAAAAGAAGGAATGAGATAAGGAAAGGAAAAAAGAAGGAATGAGATAAGGAAAGGAGGAAAGAGGAAAGGAAGGCAAAAGAAAATAAATAAAGGGAATGAAAGGAATAAAAGGAAAGAAAGGTAAGGAGGAAAGAAAGGAAGGGAAAACGGGGTGCTTCCCACCTCTTGAGGAAGATGTGAAGGACAATGGGAACAGAAGGAAGCATATACTTCCAGACAAGACCATAGCAACACGAATTTGTTTTGCTTGTCTATACTTTTGTTGTAAGAGAGGGCTTTTTCCTTTTTTTGAAGGAAAGGGTTAGAGGGAGGAGAAGATCAGGGTGGGGAGGAAGCGGAAGTAGTGAGAGTGATGGGAAGGGAAAAAGAGGAAAGAAATAAAAATGAAACATTTACAACTACACACAGGAGACCAGAGAGAACTTTGGGGAGGACATAGAGAAGGACAATGTGTTGGTACAACGTTAAATTTAACGTACATTTAAAGAAACAAAATATAAGTAGTCGATTTCTAGTTTCATGTACAATTGCTATTTTTCTGGCCTTCTTTGTGTATTGTTGATGATGTTCTAGTTCATAATTTTTTGTTAAATGATGTTTAAATGTAGGTTTAAGCCTGGAGATCTTTCCTTAGACTCTCCTCATTGATGGTGAGAATGATGACTGGGTGCTGCATGTCTACGTGAGGGACAGAGTTTACATGACAACTTTGAAGAGGACAGACCTTCATGTCTGTAGTGAGGAAGAACACACAGTTTGGGGGAGAGAGAAGAGACTTTGTGAAGCACATATGTAGGACAAGCTGACTCTTCAACATGGCCCTGGTTCTAACTTGCTTCCCAAAAGACTAGGGAATTTTTCCTTGGGTGAGATCAGAACCTCTCTCAGGTAAACTGAGAGATCCTGCTCCCAGTAGGAGGGCTTATTTATTCTGTGTATTTTTTGGTGTGTCCTAATCTGTATCATTTCTCCGATTTCTGTTTGCTATCTTTTGGGATAAATAGATTTATTTGCTATTCACTATTTGTGATAGTCTTTTGTGTAACTAGCATTTGGCAGGAAGGAGTAAGGCTGTGAGATAGAAATTTAAAATACCCCTTCCTCTTTTAGGACTTTAAAAGTAACTGGAGCCTAAGGGGAAAAATCATTCACATAAATCACCAGTATTTAGAGAAGAAAATAGAAATGATTCTAGTCTGATAATCCCTCTCTGGGGAGCAGAGTGGTCAGCCTCCTGGCCTCTTCTCCTGCATCTCTCTAGGCTGTCCACCTTGGATGTCCACCTTCCAGAACTATCGCTTTACACCTGCCCTCAGGTCTTCCTGCCTTCAAGGCCACTTCTCTATCCACCAGCCCACATTGCCTCTCCACATGTGATTGACTCTTGACTAATTGAAATTGTACACATTTAGACATGGACGAGACATACACAGAGAAAGCAAAGGAAGGAGGGAAAGAAAAGAATAACAGGGCCAAAGGTGGAAGAATTTTGGGCAGGCCTAATAGGGACCACAAAAATGTTTGTTTATCCTTTGTTTCTTGCAGGTAGAACAGGCAGAGATTGTTTCATTTTTTTTGTTTGTTTTTATGTTGTTACTGCCTGGTACAGAGTAGGTACTTGATGGATACATGTTAAATGAAATTAAATTTATTCATTCTTTTGGTTCTTCCTAATTTAAGAAGGGGGTGGGGTGGATATGGTTAAGTGTTGGATAAATTTGGATTCAGGAAGGCCTGAGTTTAAATCCTGCCTCAGACACTTACTAGCTGTATGACTGTGGACAAGTCACTTAATCTCTCTCTGCCTCTGTATCCCCATCTATAAAATGAGACTAATAATAGCACCTACATCCAAGAGTTGTTTTGAGAATCAAATAAGGTAACATATTTAAAGTATTTTGGAAACTTAAAGTGCTATATAAGTGTTATTAATTGAGCATCATATTTGTTGTTAATTTTTAATTTTTAAAAAAATTACAGGCATTACCTATCAACTGGTGAATGGTTAAACAAGTTGTGGAATATATGATCATAGTGGAATTCTGGTGTACTATAAGAAATGATGAGTAGGTTTGATTTTAGAAAAATATAGAAAGACTCATGAAATAGCGAAAAGTAAAGTGAGCAGAACCAAGAGAACGCTGTGTACAGTAACAGCCATGCTATTTGAGGAATAGCTGTGACCAACTAAGCTATTCTAAGTATTATAGATATTTAAAACAACTACAATAAGACCTGTGAAGGAAGATGCTATGCACCCCCAGACAAAAAACTGAGAATTAGAAATATATGTAATAGGGTTTCATATATGTGCATATGTACATACATGTGCATGTGTGTGCGTATGTGTACATGTGTGTGCATGTGTGCGTGTGTGTGTGTGAAATGGTGGCCTCCAGTACAGAGTGCGAAGGGAAGAAGAGAGACAGTTTGGAACTTAAAATGTAACCAAAAATTTTTAAATAAAATAAAATATTAAAAAATGAAAATGACACAGCATTGTTAGTTAGGCTTAGGGGCCATTATGGCTTCCTCCACCAGCAGGGGGTTGTTGCCTTCTCTCCTGAAGAAAGAGGGAAAGCTAATACTGGAAAATATTCTGAGCTGCCCTTTGGCCGTCTCCCATTTTAGAAGGTCCTTTATTCCTGCGTGCACCTTTATCCTTGTCATATATGATAAAGCCTCTGCTGGTTTTATTTTGATCTGTTAGCACAGACTGATCCAGTTAGAAGGTAATCTCTTTGAGGGCAGAGACCATTTCTCTTTTTGTCTTTGTATCTCTAAATGCATGCATTTAGAGCCGGAGCCTGGCCCAGAGTCAGTGCTTAGCAAATGTTTGAGTTGAACCAAATTGAATCCTACTCATCCTGGAGCTCATTTATTTGCAAACTCCTTTTTCCACCTCTCTACACAATATGTTTATGGAGCTCCATAAATCTCCTTACTTTGTCTGAGCCTTTTCACTTAGTTCTGTTTTCATTATAGAATTGGCAACCAGCCACTTCCTCTGACCTTCCAGGTGGCAATATGTAACCCGGAGACTCCCAGTGAGGGGTTGGGAGGATTGGCTGTCCCTTCCCCATTTGGGCATCATGGGAGCTCCTCTCAAAAAGCTAGAATAGGAGTTTCCACCTCATGAACTTGTGTCTGGGCCACAGCCGACTTTCTTGTTTTGTGTTTTCTTTCCTGAGAAGGTGATTGAACATCAACATCAAAATGAATGAGTCCAGATTTGGCAGTGATCTTGTGTGTCTGAGAGTTCCAGAGGTCCTCTCATCATCCAGAGACTCAGATGATTGGAGTCAGAGGGAATGAGTTTCTTCTATGTAAATGTGATAGGATATTATTGTACTGCAATGAGAAATTCAGAAATTCAAATGAAAATGTATATGAGTTAGTATAGAGAAGAAATAATCAAATATCCAATGACTCCAGTGATGTAAATGGAAATTTCACTAAAAGGAAGCCAAAAAGTAAATGACTGAAACCAAAGACAAACAAAATGGCCTTGGAGAAGAGATGATAGAGGCAAACTACCCTCCTCTCTATGTATGGAGGAAGGTTGGGGGAATAGACACCTCAGGTAGAATTTGTAAATCAGTCAATCAACAATCAATTGACTTGCATGGTGAGTCAGTGTGGAGTAGTGAATAGAGGAGAGACCTTGAAATCAGGAAGACCTATGCTCAAGTCTTGCTTCTAACACAGTCTGGCAGTGTGACCCTGGGCAAGTCACTTTACTTCTCAGGGCTCAAAGCTCTCAAAGTGGGATCCAGGGACCCTTGGAGTACCTGAGACCCTTTAACCTCATGGGCAAAACTAGTTTCATAATAATATTAAGATGTTTTCATTTCTAATATAGTAAATATATATATATACATATATATATAATCCACATAAACAAAAGTTCTTTGGAGGGGGCATCCTCAATAATTTTTAAGAGTGTAGAGGCAGCTAGGTGGCGTAGTGAGTTAGAGCACCAACCTTGAAGTCAGGAGGACCTGAGTTCAAATTTGGCCTCAGACACTTGACACAACTAGCTGTGTAACCTTGGGCGAGTCACTTAACCCCAATTACCTTGCCTTACACCCTACAAAAAAAAAAAAAAAGATTGTAAAAGTGTCCTGAGACTAAAAAGTTTGAGGACTGCTGCTCTAGGCAATTGCATATTTTAGAAGTTGCGGAGAAGGTACCAACCTGCATTGGTAAAGGGGTTTTGCCTCCTCCAGCAGTCCCCTATGCCGGTGAAATCACAGCTCCAGTCCCAAAATATTGGGGACATTAAGAAAAAGCAAACCCAGTCACCATCCTTAAGGAGCTTGTATTCTAATGAGGAATTAGAATCTCCACTCTCAATCAGCAAATTTGCTTGGTTTGGACTCCACTGAACATCATGCTTTAGAACAGGGGTGGGGAACCTATAGCCTCAAGGCCACATGTGGCCTTCTAGGTCCTCAAGTGTGGTTCTTTGAAGTTTGGATTCAGTCAAAGGCTGAACTTGAGGATTTATAGTGTCACATGTGACCCTAGAGGTTGCAGGCTCTCCACCCCTGCCGTAGAACATTCTTCCTCCCCTTTTATGTGTTATCTCTTCCAATTAGACTGTAAGATCCTTGAGGACAGGGACTGACTTCCTTTTTCTTATTTGTATCCCCAGCATTTAGCACAATGCCTTGCACACAGTAGGCACTTACTATTCAACTTAATTGAAAGAAAAACCATATATATAAGTTGGTACACACATGATAAATATGGTGTGAATGGAAAACAATCTGAGAGGGGAAGATAAATGTCAATAAGTCAACAGGCATTTATTAAGCACCTACTGTGTGCTAGGTGCTGTGCCTGGTCAAGAAAGACAAAAATCAGATCTCCAGGAGCTCACAGTCTTATCCTATAAGGTGATTTTCTTAACTTTTTCTCCATCACAAAAGAGAGTTAAATTCAAGGAAGATTTTCAGTTTTTCCAAGTTTATGTTTCCAGTAATAACTGCAGTATAAAAAAAATCAAAATACATCAATAAAACTTTTTTCCCCCAAACTAGTCCTTTGATTTCTTCAGCGAAGGGAGTTCCCAGAGAAAATTCCCTCTACCAATAAGACTTATTTTTAATAAAAGTCATGCTCAGCCTGACTCCTGTTCCAAGGACCCTTAGCAGTTTGATGTTGTGGAACAGCAATAGTAATAGTAGTAGGTCAAATTTCTTTACCACTTTAAGACTCATGCAGCACTTTGCCTACATTTTGACATTAAATCCTTACAACCATCCTGTGAGGTCAGCACCTATTATCCCTATCTTATAGATAAGGAAACTGAGACTCAGAGAGATTAAATGAATAAAGTTAATTAAGTTTCTGAGGTGGGATTAGAACCCAGGTTTTCCAGGCTCCAAATTTAATGATCTAATTACTATGCCACACTGTCTCAATTAAGGGTCAGAAGACCCAGGTTCAAATTCTGGCTTGACTGTGTGACCTTGAGCAAGTCTCCTCTCTGGACCTCACCTGTAACACGAAAGGGCCTACCAAAATGATCTTCCAGTTTGAAACCTTATGAAAAGGACAAGGACCTGCTCCAAGACCCCCTACTCTTTTTCTCCCTTTTTAAACCCCCCACATTTATATATATTTTTTTCTTATTCGCATTTAGGTCATTTCCAATATTCCTTATGTCAAAGGCAACCACATGGCCCAGTTTTCTGAATAAATTCTTGGTATGCAGTAAATGCTTAACAAATGAATTCCATTATTTTATTAAGCATCTACTATGGCTACAGGCCCATAGTAGGCACTGCACTCTGCACAGAGACATTCATTCATTTGATGTATTTTTCCTTTTTCCCAAGTCTTGGTCCTGAAAATACACAAAAGTGTTTCATACCTTAGAGTTTCTACCTTAGGTGATCAACAGTGACTCTCTCTAAGGCTATTTGCACCACTGTGACTCTATGCTGAAAACTTTGATGGCGTATTCATCACTTCTAATCTTATCACCATACTGCTAACTCAAGCCTAGACTGACACCACCTCCCTCAGCCTCCTCCCCTCTGATTAGAGGGCTGAAGGGCAAACTCCTCCCAGTGCTTTCCTTTATAGAGAGCAGAACTCAACTCGCTCCACTTTGCATCTGCTGATTTGCCTGGTTTCAATTCTACAGAACCAGATTCCCCACAGAAGATACCCCTTTGTTTCCTCCCACCCACCCACCTATGCACCTGGCTTTCTTGCCTTTTTTTCTTTGTCTTTGTCCTTAGATTGTAAGCTCCATGAGGGCAGGAACTGGCTTTCTTTTTATTAATTGTGCTTATCACAGTGCCTGGCACATCAGATTGGATAGTTGGGTTAGTTGGTATGGAAAGTGAGCTGGGTAGAGAGACAATGTGCCATAATGCAAAGAGTTCTGGACTTATAGTCATGAGAGATCTAGGTTCAAAACCTACCTCTGTCACTTACTAGCTATGGGACCATGGGCAATTTACTTAAGCTCTCTCATCCTCATTGTCTTCACTCATAAAATGGAGAGCATAATACATGTAGTATTATACATACATGCATCATGTGATGTGATGAAGCTCAAATGAGATCATGTATGTTAAAGTGCTTTGGAAAGCTTGCAGTCTGCATAAATGTAGCTATTATTGTTGCTGTTCGTCCTTCGTTCTCAAAGAGGACCATGAAGTCAGGAAGGTGATGCCATGACTGGAGGCCCGTTCTGTGTATGTGGGGTAAGAGACTCCGGACTGTCAGAGACTCCATCTTTTGGCACACTTTCTCCAGGGTTGCAGAATAGAGGTGGCCTTTTGTCATCTGGTTGTTAGTGGTTTCGAGCTCCTAGAAATAAGAAGTAAAGTTCTCTCCATTCCTCTTCTTAATTCCTCAATCTCGGATGCTTTAAATATCAGAAGAAATAGGAATAATTCAATAAATTCAACCTGCTACTTGCCAGGTGCTGTCCTAGATGCTAGAGATAAAAAGACAAAAATGAAATAATTCCTACCTTCATGGAGGGGACACTCTACTTGGGGGGGGGGGGGGGGGGGGGGGGGAGGAGGCAGGGGTGGTGGCAGTGGGTGTCAGCTCAACATGTATGGAGCAACATAAGATATTTTCAAGAGGGGAGAATACATGAATAACTATAGCAATCAGGAAAAGCCTGGTGTAAGAAGTGCCATCTAAGCTGAGGTTTATAGGAAGCACTAGGGATTCTGAAAAGCAGAGGTGAGGATGGAATTCATTCTTAGCATGGGACATCCTGGGCAAAAGCAAAGAGTCAGGAAATGGAATGTCATGTATGGGGCTCTGATAGGAGGGCAATGTGACTCGAATAGACAGTGGATGAAAGAGAGTAATGTGGAAAAAAAAAAAAGCCTGGAAAAGTAAAGGGTAATGTGTGGAAATCAAGTCAATAAACATTTATTAAGCATTTCCTTTGTGATAGGCACTGTATTAAACTCTGGAAATACAAAAAAAAAATGTAAAAGGCAGCCCGTTTTCTGGAGGAACTCACAGTCTAATGAAGTAGACAACATGCAAACAGCTATGTACAAACAAGATATGGATGGGATAAACTGGAGGTAATCTCAGAAGAACTAGAAATTAAGAGTGTGTCTATGAAAATCTTCCTGTAGAAGGTAGATTTCTAGATGGGGTTTGAAGAAAGCCAGGAAGGTCATGAGGTGGGCACAAGGAAGGAGAGCATTCCAGGAATGGGGGACAGCCAGTGAAATTAATGGAGTCAGGATATGGAGTTGGGGGAACAACAAAGAGGCCAGTGTCATTGGATCACAGATTATGGCGGGGTTGGCGGGGGGGATGTGGATAAGGTATAAGAAAACTGGAAAGGCAAGGGACCAGATTATGGAGGGTTTTAAAGGCCAGGGTATTTTATATTTGATCCTGAAGGTGAAGGGGAACCACTAGAGTTTATTGAAGGGGGCAGGGGATGGGACATGGGGTGGGGAGAGAGAGGAGGGAGAGGGAGAAGGAGGGAGAGAGAAAGAGATGAAGAGAGGGAAGGAGATAGAAGGCGGAGAGAAAGAGAGGAGAGGGAGAGAGAGAGAGAGAGAGAGAGAGAGAGAGAGAGAGAGAGAGAGAGAGAGAGAGAGAGAGATTGGTGGTGAATTGTTCCCCGAGAAATCCTGGCTTATAAAAATATTGCCCTCATTGTTGAGCCTGGTCTTTTAACTATTTCTAATCCTGCAGCATAACATTCCTGCTGATGCACTGTAAGGTTTAAGCAGAACTTTCCATGCCTTATAATACTGGCGCATCACAAGAAGTCTTCACAATTTCCTCAGTATAGGAAGCTCCCTGGGAGCCCAACCAATACAGTTCAACACAGACTGTTCAACTTAGAGTCTTAGAGAGAGACCTGCAGCATCACAAAGCCAGCAAGTGTCAGAGGCAATATTTGTATCCCAGTTTTTCTGACTCCAAAGTCTAATCTTTATCCAATAGGGCCCATTTTATTTTTTATACACTAGGGCTCATTTTACAAATATAATGAGATTTAGCTAAGTGGTACCATAGGGCACAGAGCACTTGTTCAAATCCAGCCTCAAACACTAACTGGGTGACCCTAGGCAAGTCACTTCATCCTGTTTGCCTCAGTCTCCTCATCTGTAAAATGATCTGGAGAAAGAAATGGCAAACCACTCCAGTATCTTTACCAAGAAAACCCCAGATAGGGACACAAAGAGTTGGACAAGACTAAAACAACTCAACAACAACATGATGAAGCACAGAAAAGTCTAGCCACTTGTCTTTGGTCTTGCAGCTAACAGCTATCAGAGGCAAGATTTTAAATCAGTCTCTTGGACTCCAAGTTTAGCACTTCATCTGGCATCCCAGTGTAGTAGAAAGTGTAATGGGTCTGGAGTCAGAGGACCTGGCAGTAAATGTTTCCTGCTTAAACCTCTGTGATGTGACCTTGGGCAGCCCACATGTCAACTCTGAGCCTCAGGCTCCCTATCTATAAAACAGAGATTGAACTAGATGGTCTCTGAGGAGACTTCCAACTCTGTTTTAGTAATCATGTCCCTGTATTTCTGACTTGTGCCTGCATGTTCACATGGTCCATAAAACTTTAGAGCTGGAAAGTGTTCCATTTCTTTGATCAAAGTCTATGACATTCCTTCATCTGACCATAACCTCCTATCATTCCATCTCTCCCTATGCCTCAGTGCTTCTAAACTTATGCTTTGCCCTTAGGGGAACCTCCAGTTTCTCTAGCCCTCAAGATGCTCAAAGGCTATTAACCCTGTTCTGATTCCCTTTCCTGCTTTCACTATCTCCATTCTATAATTGACCTCATCTGTAAAATGAGCTAGAGAAGGCAATGGCAAAACACTCCAGTATCTTTGCCAAGAAAACCCCAGATAGGGACACAAAGAGTTGTACGCAACTAAAACAACAGACCTCCACCTCCACACTGACCTCTACTCTTCAATCCCTCTGCTCTAATCTTAGAACCATTCGTTTCTTTCCTAATCCCAGCCCTGGGTTGCACCACCATCTGCCTCCCTCTCTACCACTCACATTCTGCTGAATGCCTTGGATAGGAGTCATGTAAACAAATTCCCTAATTACACTACCCATTGATGATATCTAACTCACTGCAACAAGGCAATCCCTTTATTTCTCTCTGATTCTTTATCTTACTCCCTACAGAAGCTATTCCAACCCTTCTGTCCTCCCCTCAAACCAGCCATGCCATCCCCTCCTCACTACTCCCTCAGCTAAATCTCTCACCTCTTACTTTATTCAGAAATTTGAGGTCATCACCATATCCTGAGTCACTTTCAGTTGTCTTGATCCATATCTGGCCACTGGACCCAGATGGCTCCAGAGGAAAAAGTGAGGCTGGTGACTTTGCACAGCCCTCCCTCACTTAAATCCAATTTACTTGCATATCATGGAATCACCTGGTTCAAGAACACAGGACAAACAGCAGCAGCAAGCAATCCCTTTGACCATTCTTTTCATATAAAAACCCCTTCACATTATCCCCCACTATCTCTTCCTTTATTCTGGTCTCTGATGATTATTAAAATCCTTGCCAAGTCCCACTCTCTTACTTGTGCCCTTAATCTGATGTTGTTCAGTCATTCCTGTCTGACCCTTCATGGTCCATTTGGGATTTTCTTGGCAAAGATGCTAGAGTAGTTTGCCATTTCCTTCTCCAGCTCCTTTGACAGATGAGGAAACTGAGGCAAAGTAAGTGACTTGCCCAGGGTCACACAGCTATTAATTGTGTGAGGACAGATTTGAACCCAGGAAGATGAGTCTTCCTGACTCCAGGCCCAGCGTTCTATCCACTGTGCCATCCTTGATTTTATACCTTCTCATCTTTTCCATCAGAACCCCTCCACTATCATTCCCACTCTCTCTAATCTTCAGACTCTCCAATCCTTTCCTATTGCCTTTAAACATGCCTAAGGTCCCCCTACCTTAAAAAAAACAAAACCTCTCATTACACTCTACTATTCCCTAAAGCTTTTATTCTGTATCCCTCCTCCCTTTCTCAAACAAACTAAAAAACAAAAATCTGTCTACACTTGCTGCCCCCACTTTCTTTCCTTTCTCACTCACTCAACCCTCTGCAATCTGGCTTCAGGTCTCAACTCCTAAAGTTACCAGTGATCTCTTAATTGCCAATCTATTGGTATTTTTTCAGTCTCCATCTTTTTTGACCTCTTTGGTAGCTTTTGACACTATTGACCACCTTCTCCTCCAGAGTCTGCATTTTCATGCAAAACAACACATCCCTCTTGTTTCCCCCCTACTTACCTGTCTGAGGGCTCCTCAGTTTCCTTTGCTGGTTTATCATTCCTATCATATCCCTTAACTGCAGGTGTTCTCCAAGGCTCTGTCTCTTCTCCCTTAGTATTGGACCTCATCAGCTCCTACTGATTCAACGATGATATTTGTGCCAAATATTGACAGATCTCTATATTTAGTTCCAGTCTCTCTCCTCGGCTTCAGTCACCTATTGGACATTTCAAGATGGATATTCCAGAGACTCCTAAAACTCAACATGGTCAAAAAAGAGCTCATAATATTTTCCCCAAAAATCCACCCCTCTTCCAAACTCCTTTATTTTGATGGAAGGTATCACCATTCTTCTAGTCTCCTAGGTCTGTAATCTTGGCATCATCCTCCATTCCTCACTCTCCTTCACCTCTCAGATCCAGTCCTTTGCCAAAAATTGCTGTTTCTATCTCCAAAACATCTTCCATCTCAAACCTCTTCTCCCTACTCATACAGCCACCCCCTTAGTCCAGACCCTTGTCCCATCTTGGCTAGACTATTGCAATAGACTTCTTTTATTTTTTTTAAAGCAATCGGGGTTAAGTAACTTGCTCAAGGTTACACGGCCAGTTATTTCTGGGTGTGGTGCTGAGTATCTGAGCCCGGATTTGATACAGGTCATCCCAACACTGGAGCCGGTGCTCTTACTCGCTGAGCCACCTGGCCGCCCCATGCAATAGACTTCTAATTGGAATCTCTTCCTTATGTCTCTACCCCAGCCCAAATCTAACCTCCATACAACTACCTTTAGGACACATCTGACCTTTTTGCTTCTCTTCTCAATAATCTTCAGTGGCACCCTATAGCATCTAGGATACAATATGGACTCCTTTTGGCTTTTAAAATCCTTCAGAGTAAATATACACACACATAGACGCATACACACACATACACACATACATGCTTGTGTGTATTACCTACTAGGCGCTAGGCATTGTGCTGAATTCTGCGGATACGAAAATAGGCATGATTGTCCTTGACCTTAAGGCACTTACAATCTAGTGATGGAGAACAACACACACAAAGAAGTTGAAAAGGTTGGGGAGGAGGAGAGGTTATGTGGTGACAAAGCCAGCCCTGTTCCAACCTAAATTTCCTGGTTCATTCCTGCACTCTGCAATCCAGCCAAAATAGTTTTCTCTCTGTTCTTCATATATACTCCATCTCCCACCTCTGGACCTTTGTCCTTGCCATCCCCCATGCCTGGGATGCATTCCTCCTTACCATTTGTCTTACAGAATCCCTCTCTTCCTTCAAGAAGTAGCTTAAGTACCATCTTCTATAAGAAGCCTTTTCTGAGCTTTCCCCCTCATCCCTCTCCCTGCTCATACCCTCCCTCCTTAATTACCTTGTATTCAAGTGCCTTGAAAATATTTTTAATTTATTCTACATTTGTAATGGAGTACTGTTTGACCAAACCTTCATTACATATATTTATCCTACATAAATGCTGATAGATAGATGATAGATAGATAGATAGATAGATGATAGATAGATAGATAGATAGATGATAGATAGATAGATAGATAGAGATAGATAGATAGATGATAGATAATAGATAGATAGATGATAGATAGATAGATAGATAGATAGATAGATAGATAGATAGATAGATAGATAGATGATAGATAGATAGATGATAGATGATAGATAGATAGATAGATAGATAGATAGATAGATAGATAGATAGATGATTGACAGATAGATAGATAGATAGATAGATAGATAGATAGATGATAGATAGGTAGATAGATAGATAGATAGATAGATAGATAGATAGATGATAGATAGATAGGTAGATAGATGATTGACAGATAGATAGATAGATAGATGATAGATAGGTAGATAGATAGATGATAGATAGATAGATAGATAGATAGATAGATAGATAGATAGATAGATAGATGATTGATAGATAGATAGATAGATAGATAGATAGATGATAGATAGATAGATAGATAGATAGATAGATAATAGATAGATAGATGATAGATAGATAGATAGATAGATAGATAGATAGATAGATAGATAGATGATAGATAGATAGATAGATAGATAGATAGATAGATAGATAGATAGATGATAGATGAATGGATGGATGGATGGATGGATGGATGGATGGGTGGGTGGGTGGATGGATGGATGGATGGATTTATATTGTCTCCTCTGTTAAAATGTAAGCCCCTTCAGAGTAGGGATTGCGTGTGTGTGTGTGTGTGTGTGTGTGTGTGTGTGTGTGTTATTTGTTTCCCCTGTACCTATCACAGTGCTTGGCCCATAGAGGATGCTTCATAAATGCTCACTGATTGATTAACTGATTCCTAATGGCATCTCCCACTGATACCTTCAGTTAAACAAGTCCAAAACTAAACTCAGAATTCAAGTTTGGAAGGGATGTAGAAAAATTTCCCATGACTTCCAGGGAAGAACATGGAGAAATCCAGAATTAGCTGTGTTGTTGACGAATAGGTTGGAAGAGCGGGCTTCCTTGAGGACTATGCGGGCTCAACTTGAAGTATTGGGGCTCCCCCAAGTGGCAGACTCAAAGATTGTTTGAGATCAGGAAAGTCCACCTTCCCACCGTATTCCCTGATCTTGTAGCACTGATGGGGCTCACACAAATACACTGAAAAACCCTGGGTAAACGAAGGGGTCAGGCTCCTACAGCCATGTGTTGATCTGGCCTCTGGCCAGGCATATATTTGGTAACAGACTCAGGTCAGACATTCTCAGAAATCTGAAGGATTTGGCTTCTGTGCATCCCTCTACATTCCTCTTGAAAGAACCCTAATGTCACAAGCCCTGGATTTCCAATATGTTCTCACCAATCACCCCACCTCTCCCAGTGGTCACCCCAATGATCCAGACTTGTTAGTTCTTGCTAGCTCAAACCCCACTGGACCTCCTGAGCTCACTTCTCCAGCCAATACTATTACCTTAGCTTTGCCCTTCTACCCAGACACCACCAATCCCATGAAGCAGGCCAGCCTCCTTGTAGTGAATGGCTATTCCCTCTGCCAAGGCTGAATGTGCATGTGGGGCAGTCTACTTCCCAGACATTCCCAAACTATGCTGCTTGTACTCTAGCCATCCTCATCCTCTTCATCCTCCTCCCATTGGAACCAAGACTCTGAGCTCTGGGATGCTAGACTCTGATGGGAAATATCTCACCCAGAGCCAGACCTCCCTGCCACAAAGCCATGTATGAACTATGCTGATATACTCATTACACCCTCCTTTTCCAGCTACCTTTTATGAGTTGTCTTTACCCATTAAAATACAAACTCTTTGAAGATAGGGGCTATCTTTACCAGTGCTTAGCACAGTGCCTGGCATATAGGAAGAGCCTAATAAATATTTTTTCATTCATTATATGGGACCAAAAAGAACAAGTTAAACATGATCCCTCCTTATCTCCCTCAGGTGCACACCCTTTTGGACAAAAGAGCTTCTAGTCTTAGCAATAATCCTGTGTCCTTCTGGCCCTTCCTGCTCTCATGCTGTTGGTGCAGGCATGGCCCTTGATATTCTTCTTCTCTACAGAGGTGGACTGACCTCAGATCGTGTCTATCTATGCCACCTATGAGATACACCCATATAAGACAACCATGTGGGCACAGACGTATTACAGAAGTTTACTTAATAATAGGAAGAAAAATAGCAAAATGGCACTTACTTGTTCAGATAGGCATGGGTCCTCTTTGTCTCCAAACAGAAACATATCTGGTCAGAAGGATGTGTTGACTAGCACAACAGTGGGATGTCCATCAAATCTGAGGAGCCCTGATTTTTCACATGTGTCCTAAGTGATCAGGAAGTTGTGTCTTAACTATTGACCAAGCAAATGTCAAGGACAACTTTCCTAGATTTTAGCAGGGGAAACTATCCTGGTTTATGTCACAGGGAACCCAATAGATGTTGCTTCAATCACACTAGGGCTAGACAACTGGGATATTATCCTAGGGCACCAAAATTTAAGTGCATAAAAATTTTAAAGAATTTTTTTTAAGATTGTGAAATTTTAGAATACACTAAATATATGTTTTGATAGAACTTTGACTCCTTCAGCTACATAGAAATGAATTAACAAAAATAAATCATCAAAAGAAGCCAGAAGATGATATGTTTAGTTCCTTGTCCTTATGCCTTAGTGACTGAATTATGTGAACTTCCTAGCTCCACCCTGCTGCTTCCTAGGCAGAGCCTCCCTAACACTGACATCAAGATGAGATCTGTCTTCCCACCCCACCCATGTCCCAGGGGCTCCTCACCAGGGTTTATCTGATAATATTACCCGGTGCTCTTGTCCCAGAGGCTATAACCACTAGTTATTGTTTTGCTAGTAATCTAGTTAATAATCTCTCTTCCTTCCTCCAAACCCAGAAGAGTTTAGCTGACATATATAAGCTCTGGACTGTTCACAAGGAAGGATTGTGAAAGAGCCCTTGTGTCCATTTAAAATCTATCTCCCCAGATCATAGGAGAAGAACAATAACTCACATATGTACCCTGGTTGGGATTCTTCTACAGGCCTAAAGTATTGACCTTTCATGGCCTTAGTAGTACTCATGGAAAGTTGTGGTCGGAATTTGCCACTCCAGACCTTTGGCAGCTGCCCCAGCTCTTTCTCTCTATTCCATTTCTAGACCCTAGAATTAACATTTGAGACTTCCAGGATGCCTAGATCAGAATAAAGGGCTTCCAAAGGAATCCTAAAGTTTTGGGACAAAGCACAAGGGGATAAGGAGTGTGGTTTCCCCTCTACCCCTGGTGTAGCCATCACACTCTTGATCCACAAACATTCCATTGCCATGGTTGAGAACTTTTAAATTCTCTCATTGAATCAGTCTCCTATCATCCCATTTCTCCTATGACTCACCCCTTCTCAACCTATTCTTTTGACTTCATTCTGACCTCCATTCTCTCTCTCTCTCTCTCTCTCTCTCTCTCTCTCTCTCTCTCTCTCT
>NW_027187400.1:6939073-6978871 GCF_028583685.1 Petaurus breviceps papuanus | reverse complement strand
TCTCTCTCTCTCTCTCTCTCTCTCTCTCTCTCTCTCTCTCTCTCTCTCTCTCTTTCTCTCTGTCTGTCTCCTCTCTCTCTGTCTGTCTCCTTTCTCTCTCTCTCTGTCTCTCTCTGTCTTTGTCTCTGTGTGTCTCTCTGTCTCCTCTCTCTCTGTCTCTCTGTCTGTCTCTCTGTCTCTGTCTCTTTCTCTCTCTCTCTTTCTCTCTGTCTGTCTCCTCTCTCTCTGTCTCCTTTCTCTCTCTCTCTGTCTCTCTCTGTCTTTGTCTCTGTGTGTCTCTCTGTCTCTGTCTCTCTGTCTGTCTCTGTCTCTTTCTCTCTCTTTCTCCCTCCCACCCAATTTAGATGTTTCATATAGATAGATAGCGTACTTTTTTTGCACATTGTTTTCCACGTTAAAATGTGAGTTCTTTGAAGGCAGACTGTATTTATGGCTTTCTTTGTGTTCTCAGTGCTTAACACAGCGTCCGTCTGTCACATAGTAGTGCATAATGAATACTTGTTGACTCTGTCCTCTTTTCTTTTTTCTCCATAATCACTCGGTGACTTCATCATCTATCAGTTCAAATTACCATCTATGCAGGAGATTCTCAGATCTCTCTATCTAATCTTGTTTCTCCCTTGAGCTCCACTCCTGGATATACCTGAAAATGGATATCTCACACTCACACATCCAAAACAAAGCTCATTATCTTTCTCCTCCAAACCCATCCTCCTTCTGAGCTTCCGCATTACTTTCTAGGGCATCACCATCCTTCCAACCACCCAGGTTTGCAGTTCATGATGACTGGGTCCACTTCAGAACAAACACATCTCACTCAGGGGCCTTATTGCTTAAAGGCAAAGCCTTCTGAGATGTGCTAGAACCAGCTTGTACACACTCAAGAGAGCCAATGTTACATTTTCAGTGTGAGCATCTATACCTCAAAAATCAGCAAAAGCTATAAATCAGAGCTTGTTTTATTGTTCAGCTGATTGTCAAGACTGAAGAAAGTGTTGGAGAAAAATGTTCATGCAGGCTAAACTTAAAAGTGTGTCAGGAGTTTTTGAGGAGCTGACACAACTTTGCTTGTACTTTTCCTTAATTGATTTGTGATTTCCTCCAGGTCTATTCAATAGCACATGAACAGGAACAGAAGGAGGTGGATAGTGGGGAATAATGTAGGGTGGAGGTTTTGTAAGGCAAGGGTGATGGTAAGATGAGGGAACAAGGGATTCCAGTGTAATGCATTTGTCATGGAAAGTTCAACTAGCTCACTGAGAAGTCAAGGTTAAGAAAGGAGGGAAGTATAGCAGAGAGGGAAGGGAGAGGATGGAAAGGGGTGATGCCTTTGCATAGTACCAAGAGGTAGAGAAATTGGGTGAGGTCAAAGAAAAGATTTAGGAGGAGAAAGGAAAGGATTAAATGGAATGATGAAAGATTATACCTGAATGAAGACATTTCAGAGTTCTTGAATTTCGAAGTAGAATACTCTTGAGTGATATCAAGGAAAAAAGTACTACTATCCCTCTGCATAACTCATTATTCTTGCTAACTAGGTATTAATCCCTGTTGTTTCTCTGCCACTGAAGGACCACATGTGCCATCAGTGCCCTTTAAATCCTCTAATTTTAGTGCTCTGGGGCAAAGACCCAGTTGCCCTGTCCAAGTCATAGTTCTGAAGGTAGGAACTATAGACATTCTTTTTTAAATTTTTATTTATATTAGTTTTAATTTATGAAATAAAACAACATTTTCATAACATAGTATAATAATTTTTTAAAAGATGACTGTACATAAAACTGCTGATCTATTATATACAGCTTGTTATTCCTTCTAAATATATAATAAAGGGGGCAGCCAGGTAGCACAGCGAGTAAGAGCACCGGCTCCAGTGTTGAGAAGACCTGGATTAAATCTGGGCTCAGATACTCAGCACCACACCCAGAAATAACTGGCCGTGTAACCTTGAGCAAGTTACTTAACCCTGATTGCTATAAACAAACAAACAAATAAATAGATAAATAAATAAATGTACAATAAAGTTATCATGTAAATTTCTTTTCTTTTCTTCCCTCCTCTGCCTACCCTAGAGATGGCTGCCATTAGACACAAATATATGCATAGATAGACTGTATATGTGTGGATATACATACACATATATGTAAAATCATTCTGTACATACTTCTATTTTTTTTATCACTTTTTTTCCCTCTAGATGCAGATAGTATCTTCCTTCATATGTACCTTTGTAGTTAATTTGGGTATTTGTAATAGACTTGCATGAAACTATGAAGAGTGAAATTAGCAGAGTTAAGGGAACATTGTATACAGTAGCATCAATATGGTTTTAAGAACAATTTTGAGCAAATAAGTAATTTTAACTGTAGGCATTCTTATAGTCATTTGACATATTTGACAATCACACAGCTAGTAAGTGCTGGAGATAAGGTCCAAACTATGCCTTCTGTAGTCTCTCCTGACTACAAGTCCAGACAGAGTTCTTACTACTTCACCAGGCTGCCTCTTGTCCTTGTTCTACATCTTCTCCCACCAAAATGCCTCAGGATTTGAACCACAAGGTTTATGCAGGGTGCAGTGTCAATTTACCTACTGTCCCCAAAGGCATATGAAATGCTTTTTCCTCATAGATGTAGGACTCCCTAGAACTGGGATATCCTTACAGGATATGATTTTCCTAGGAGGTGATTAGACCTGTCATCCAGGGGTGTGTTGGTAAATGTTTAACAATTGGCTCTCCAAAACAAAATTATGTATAACACACTTTTGGGGTAAATCTGAATTATTGTGATTTTCTTCGTAACTTTCTTAAGTCTAGACAATCAACAAACAATAAATAAAGCCATTATTTGTAGCATTTGCCAATTTCTGATGTTAAAATGTTCACATTGAAAATTTAACAATCAGCTCTTCTGAGCCAGGACTAACTTGCTCCAGCACATACAGCTGGCATCCCTCAAAGCCCCCACATAACTTGTAAAACCATAAACATACCCAACAGCTGCCTGCCCCCTGAGAAGCCCTCTGAGGATAGGGACAACAGGAACAGGACTGGGAGGAGACACTTCATTGGTTGGAAGTAGTCATGTGCCCTTTCTAGAAGATGAGAACTGGAGAAAGAAGGGAGAGTGGCATAGAGAGTACATCAAGCAACAGTTCCCCAGATTGGTCCCTGAAGGATGAACTTTGATGTGAGGTGCTAGGGATTGGGGGAGATCAAGAGATAAGAAGGAAGGATCTTCCTAGGCTAGGAGCAAAGCCTTCTTGAAAAGAGAAGAAATTGTGAAAAAAAAAACAGGGAAAAGTTCTATATATACAAATATAGTTGTAGCAGCTCTTTTTATAGTGGCAAAGAACTGGAAACCAAGGGGTGCCCATCAGTTAGGGAATGCTAAGCAAACAACAGCATAAGAATGGAATGGAATCCTATAGTGCCATAGGAAATGAAGAAAGAGATGGTTTCAGAGAAAACTGGAAAGATTTGTATGAACTAATGCAGAGTGAAGTAAACAGAATCAGGAGAACAATTTATACTATAGCATCAATATTATAAAAATGAACAATTTTGAAAGACTTGTGAACCCTGATCAACACAAGGATCAACCACAGTTTCAGAGTACCGATGATGAAGATGACAACCACCTCCTGATAGAAAGGAGATAGACATATAATATGTAAAACAAGACATAAATTTTTGGACATGGCCAATATGGGAATTTCATTTGCTTGACCATACTTATTTGTTACAAGGGTTGTTTTTGTTTTAAAGGGGCAGGGAGAGAGTTGAGATGAAGAAAAAATAAAACTTGATGGTTTTTTTTAAATAGAAATTAATTTTATTTTAACCATAGGAGTTAATATGAATGTATAAGTAGAGCCTATATCAGATTGCATGCCATCTTGGGGAAGGGGGAGGGGAGGAGGAGGAGAAAGTTTAAAACTCAAAAACTTGTGGAAGTAAATGTTGAAAACTAAAAATAAATAATTTTTTATAAAAGAAAAAAATTTAGGGAAAAAGTGAGACAAAGGAAACATGTTGCTGCTGTTGCTGCCATTCCTATTCCTATTACGGCTATTGCTACTACTCCTGCTGCTTCTGTGGCTGCTGCTATTACTATTGCTGCTGCTTCTGTTTTTACTACAGCTGCAGTTGCTATTACTCTTGCTGCTGCTGCTACTACTACTACTACTGCTGCTGCTACTACTACTACTACTGCTGCTGCTGCTGCTACTACTTCTTCCTTCAGGCTGGAGCTCAAAAAGAAGCCTGGAGACCAGCTTTACAGAGTCAGTGTCAGAGATGAGAGGGACTAGACAGAGACTAGGTCTTCATTCCCAGAGAGACACTTGTATGCTGACTTGCTTCAACCAGGTAATCAAAGGCTCCCGGACTGGCCCTGGACAGAAGCATCAGTGTGCCTGTGAAGCATCTCTGGAAGTTTCCTTTATAAGCTTCAGGAAAGAGTGGCTTAGCAAAATGTGCCCTAATTTCAGTTGACCAGAGAAGTATAACTTGCCTAAGTTCCTAGAGCAAATGAAAAAGGACCAAGGAACAATATGGAACTTCTTTTCAGTTTTGTCCTAAAATCCTCAATCACACTAAAATGACTTCCTTTTAAATATTAGTAATGTTAATATATCAGCTTATATATGCATATAATATATAATACACATTATTTTTTTAAAAGATAGGAGCTTACTGCTTTAGTGATCAAGGAGAGTCTTAGAAGGAAAATCTTCTCCCTGCCAGTATGATACTTAGCCCCATTAGAATAGCACCAACTAGCTGACAGCTCCCCTGGGGAAATGAATGGGGCCTGATCCAACTTCAGAGTCTGCATTAGGAGATGATTCTTCTGCCCCACTGGGTATGGAAAGTCAGGATCTTCAGAGTTGGAAGAGATCTTCGAAACTGATAGTCAGAAGAATTTTAGCTTTGAGATCAGAAGACCTGGCTTTGGGACCTTGGCAGGACACTCCACTCCACTTTCCTTAGTTATAAAATAAGGTACTTAGATTAAACAACCTCTGAGAGGCCTTCCAACTTTAGTTCTATGATCCTATAACAAGTGACTTAGCATTTCTTGACCTCAGTTTTCTCATCTATAAAATGGAGGTCATGACAGCACCTACCTCCCAGAGTTGCTATGAGGATCCGATGAGGTAACAATTGTAAAGCACCTAGGACAGTGCAGGCACATAGTAGGTGTTACATATATGTAACCTACACCTAGGCACATAGTAGGTGTTACATAAATGTTAGACATCATTATGTTGTTGTTATTAGTGTTCTCATTATTATTAACAAGTCTCTGCTTGAATACCTATGGGAAATCACTCCTTCACAAAGCAACTCCTTCCATTTCCAAACACCTCTAATTACTAGGAAATTTTTACTTGTAATAAGGAAAAACCTAAAGCTGTTGATAATTGTTTTGCCCTCTAGAGCCACACAAAATTTCCTCTCTCTTTTACATGACAACCCTTTAATATTTTAGGCCAGCTGCCAAAACCCCCTACTAACTATTCTCTTCTCCAGGCTAAACATTGCCATTCCTTTCAACCAATCTTTGAATGAAATGGCTTTGAGTCACTTGGCAGCCCTCCTCTGGAAATATTCCAGCATGTCCCTGATTTTTTCAGGACTTGAAGATTCCATGAGTTTGATTATGTGGGGGCTCCCTTCATCCCCCAATGGAGAGTATGGCCTCTCCATGCTCAGCACATGGCTTCATGGCATGTCCCAATAGCCAATCCTCTGATGAGAATTCCTCTAAACTTGTCCAGGATCATCCCTGACCCAGAGATGACACACTTTGGCTCAGATTTAAAGCCTTTCTAGCTTGGTGAGACTTGCTTTGCTGGTATAGAAGGTAATGTTCTCTGCTTTTGCATAGCCTCATGGAGCTTAGGGACACCTCCATGCTAGGATGAGGTGACCTAGAATGGAGAAACTTGTCAACAAGCATCTTAAAATCTCCTCCACCTCTTGGCATCCCCAGTACATTCAGGTCTCAGCTCAGACTCTCCCTCCTGCCAAAAGCTTTTCATGATTCTCCCAATTATTAACAACGTCTCCATCCTCAGAAAAACGACTTTGTGTTGACCTAGTATATATTTAGTAATTACTTGCTTGTGTTCGTATTCTGTACCTCCAAGAAAAAAAGAAAGCCTTTTTAAAAAAGGCAACCATTCTATACCTTTGTTGAAATAAAGTTCCATTTAATTTCCATCCATATTGACTGTGAATGAAAGGCATAGACCTTATTTGGTGACTCTGCATCCTCACTGCATCATGACAAATACACCCAGATACAATATAGGGCATTCCTTATTCCTTTGGTCCAGACAGCTTTATTAGCTCTGCTGTCAATTCATAATATCTGAAGCTCCCATTTTTTTAACGGAAATTTCTTCCAAGCCCAGGGAATGGGGTTTTACTTGTAAGTAAACCAAACCCCAACCATTCAAAATGCTTTTTGAAGCCCATTCCATAAATCTGAATCTAAATGATGATTCCAGGGGTGTGTTGGAGCTGACTCAGACTGACCCAGGAGAGCTGACTGTTAAATCTTTAGTGTGAGTATTTATACTTCAAAACTCAGCAAATGCTATGAATCAAGGCTTGATTTATTGTTTTGTTGATTATCTCTAAACTTTATAAATTAATAGAGAAAATGTTGCTGATGAAGATTAAACTTAAAAGTGTATTACGCCTCCTTTTTGGAGGCAGAGGGGAAGGCTGGTTCTTAAACATTAACCACATGGTCTCAATATATTCCTTGGTCACTCACTACTTCAGTGATGGTAAGACAGTCCTTCTTTACCTCTTCTTGCTTTTCAGGAACCATTCTGTCTGGGTCAAAGCTCCTTTTTTTAAAAAAATGTTTTTCTTTTACTTTTTCTTGTTACATGTAAAAACAATTTTAATATTCTTTTTTACTATTTGAGTTTCAAACTCTCTCCATCCTTCCCTCCCTTCCCCCTCCTTGAGAAGGCAAGTACTTTGATATGTGCCATCATGAAAAACATATTTCCATATTAGCCATGTTGTAAATGAGAACACAGACCAAAAAGAAAAAAGAAAAACCAACCTAGGAAAAATAAAGTAGAAAAAGCAAGCTTCAGTCTGCATTGAGGCTTCATCAGTTCTTTCTTTGGAAGTGGAATGGCGTTTTTCATTTTAAGTCCTTCAAAATTTGGGTTAGATCATTGTGTTGCTAAGAATAGCTAAGTCGTTCACAGCTGATCATCATTACAATATTGCTGTTACTCTATACAATGCTATCCTGGTTCTGTTCATTTCATTTTTGCATCAGTCTATGTAAGTCTTCCCAGGTTTTTCTGAAACCATACTGCTCTTCATCTTATAGCACAACAGTATGTCATCACAATTATATACCACAACTTGTTCAACCATTCCTCACTTGACAGGCAATTTCCAATTCATTTCCACCATGAAAAGACCTGCTATAACATAAATATTTTTGTATATGTAGGACCTTTTCCTTTTTCTTTGATCTCCTGGGGATACAAACCTAGTATTGGTATTGCTAAGTCAAAAGGGTATTCATAGTTTTATGGCCCTTTGGGCATAATTCCAAAGTGCTCTCCAGAATGACTGAATCAGTATGAAGTTCCACTAAGATTGTATTAGTGTTCCCCATTTTTCCACATTCCCCTCCAAAATTTGTTGTTTTCCTTTTCTGTAATATTAGCCAATCTTATAAGTGTGGGGTGGTACCTCAGAGTTGTTTTAATTTGCATTTTTCTATTCAACAATGATTTAGAGAATTTTTTTCATATAATTATAAGCAGCTTTTATTTCTTCTGCTGAAAACTGTCTGTTCATATCCTTTGACCATTTATCAATTGGGGAATGACTTGCATTCTTATAAATTTGACTCATTTCTCTATAATTTGAGAAATGATATCCTTTTCAGAGAAACTTGCTATAAAATTTTTCCCTGTTTCTTACTTTCCTTCTAATCTTGGCTGCATTGGTTTTGTTTGTGTAAAACCTTTTCAATTTAATGTAATCAAAATTACCCATTTTACATCCTATGATGTAATTACATCCTCCTTCTCTTGTTTGTTCATAAATTCTTCCTTTATCCATAGATCTAACAAGTAAATTATTGTATGCTCCCCTAATTTGCTTATGATTCCCTTTATTTCCAAATCATGCATCTTATCTTTTTTACATTTTCTTGGTAAAAGGTATGTATCTCACTGTATAGTGTGAGATAATGGTCTATACCTAGTTTCTGCCAAACTGCTTCTCAGTTTTCCCAGTAATTTTTGTCAAATAGTGAATTTTTTTCCCAACAGCTGGGGTTTTTGGGTTTATCAAACCATTATATTTCTTAGCCAGTACCAGATTATTTTGATGATTACTGCTTTGTAATATAATTTGAGATTTAGTACTGCTAGATTGCCTTCCTTCACATTTTTTTTCACTGATTGTCTTCATATTCTTGACCTTCTAGATGAATTTTGTTAATTTTTTTCTAGCTCTATAAAATAATTTTTGGTAGTTTGACTGGTATGGTACTGAGTAAGTAAATTAACTTAGGTAGAACTGTCATTTTTATTATATTGGCTTCAAGTACCCCTAAGTAATTAATATTTCTCTAATAGCTTAGATCTGACTTTATGTGAAAAGTGTTTTGTAATTGTGTTCATATAGTTCCTGGGTTTGTCTTGGCAGGTAGACTTCCAAATATTTTGTATTATCTGTAATTATTCTATGTGGAATTTCTCTTTCTCTTTGTACTAGATTTTTTTGGTAATATATAGAAATGCTAATGATTTATATGGGTTTACTTATATACTGCTACTTTGATGAAGTTAATTATTTGAACTAGCTTTTTTAGTTGATTCTCTAAATATACCATCATATCATCTGGAAAGAGTCATGGCTTTGTTTCCTCGTTGCTTATTTTAATTTCTTAAATTTCTTTTCCTTTTCTTATTGCTACAGTTAGCATTTGTAGTATAATATTGAATAATAGTGGTGATAATGGCCATTCTTGCTTCACCCCCATCTTATTGATCTAATACCTCTTCTCTCCCATACTTTTCTTCGGAGCCTCCCAAACACTGCGCTAGCTCTGGCAATGAGTGCATCAACCTTGTTATCAATGTGTAAAGCCCTGGAAAGTACACTACCAAGGTAAGTGAACTTATCCCCAGCATTCAGAACTTCTCCATTTGTGGTAACAGATGGTTCTTCATACCGATGTATTGGTGCTGGCTGGTGGAGAACCTGTGTTTTCTTAGTGTTAATTGTTAGGCCAAAATTAGCACAAGCAGAAGAAAAATGATCTATACTTTGTTGCACCTACTGTGTGCTAGGCACTGTGCTAAGTAGTTTTACAATATTATTTCATTTGATCCTCACAATTACCCCTCAAAGTAAGTACTATTATTATCTTCATTTTACAGTTAAGGAAACTGAGGCAGTGACTTGCCCAGGGTGACACATCAAATATGTGTCTGAGGTGGGGTTTGAATTCAAGTTTCCTGACTCCAAGCCATCCAAATCACCATCTAGTCATGTCTCCCAAATCCTGTATTTATGCACTTGTCTTTTTTTTGGAGGGTAATTGGGGTTAAGTGACTTGCCCAAAGTCACATGGCTAGTAAGCATGTCAAGTGATTGAGTCCAGATTTGAACTCAGGTCCTCCTGACTACAGGCGGTGCTCTATTCACTGCACCACCTAGCCACTCCTGCACTTGTCTTTTTCAACTTAAATTTAGGACATTGCCCTTATCTCTGTTGAATTTTATCTAATTAAACCGGCTCATCATTCAACCCATCATGATATGTTTTAGGATCCTGATTTTGTTATCCACCTTTCTCAAGTCTCCTTCCAGTTCTATTTCAACTACCAATTAATTGTCCTGTTATCAGTGTCTTGATTGTGAAAATGTTGGACAGAACATATAAAGAAAAGAAAGCTCTCAAGCAGTCCTGTAGAAATCTCCTTCCAGGTTGACACTTCTCAGTGCCATAGGATACTTGTTGGTGGGCCAGCATTGGGAAGACGGAGCTGTCTTGGAAATTTCCCTACTCACAGTACTTGGTGAACTGCCAAAGCATAACTCTGATTGCCAGCTCTCCAGACTGCATCCCCAACCTGCTGAATTCATGTGTTCTCTGTCTTTTCTTGGCTAATTAGATGAGTTCCTAGCTAGTCCTTACTTAGACCTTCTCCTCATGTCCCTTTTCCTTCATTGATGCAGACAAATCTCCAGCTGAAAAGTAATCACTATTATTTAGCTCCAGGTTCTCAGGGGATTTTTTAAAATTTTCTTTCTTCTCTATGTGTGGAGTACAGGAACCCCAAAAATCCTTTACTCCCCCCAAAAATTTAAAGTCAGAGGTGTTTTGAGGAAAGAACAGTAAGTTTTATTCAGTTCTCGGGAGAAGAGGGCATCCCTTCCACCAGTTCGAACCAAGGGAATAAGGCATGTTACAGAAGACAGAACAAGAATTTGTACTCTAACACAGTCAAGTCTTCTCCCACCACTGTCCCTTCTCCCATTGGCTGGGAGGTGGGCTTACAATCTGAGCTCAAAATCTCCTCCAATGATAAGGAACAAAGAAGCCTGGCACAATCTCTCAGTGGCTGGGAGGTAGGCTTACAAAGAACTATGGAAATAGGGGATAGCCAATCCAAACATACCTATCCTTTATTTGGCAAACGTCAAAGTGAAGAAGAGGGAAGGGCTCTAAGAGATTCCTAAAATTTCTGAAGGACTTAAGGCTGATTTACAGCAAGGAAAGGGGGAAGGGTCCTAGGTTATGTAATTTCTTAGGAAACCCAGGACTCGGGTCTGTCTAGTCTTACAAAAGTCTGTCTCTGGTTTCGAGATAGTCTCTCTCCTTTCTCCTCATTCTGAGGAGTCTTCACAAAGGGTGCAGAGAGAGAGCGTTCCCTGTTGAGGTATGGCCTCTGGGAGCCCCCTGGAGCTCTCCTTCAGTCCTTGAGGTACAGGCTCTGGGAACCTCCCTTGGACTCTTGATTAAATCATCCCATTTGATGAGGCAAGTCTGTTACTAGACTTCCCACCCTTGAACTGGCCTAGCCCACCCTTGTTTGTGGTCTCCTGGTGGCTTCCCACTCATAATCACTCATTGATCTAATTAACTCCTCCTGAAGACCCTCCCCAAACTCCTCCCCTAGACCACCCCTAAATTCCTCCCACAACCTTCTGTATATAAGACCCTGTCTTCATGTTTGTGAGCACCATAGAATGACCTAGCGCAGACACACTCTGTGTCTAATGCAAGTGAACTTTTAATAAATTTATTTTTCTTTGGCTGAGAAGACTTAAGTCGAATTCATTTGGCAGGACCCGGCATGTTTGTATTTTGGGGTCTCCAGAGCAATCCTAACCATCTTAGTGGGTAACCTCTTCAACCCCACTCATCTAGGTTGCCTTCATCTTCTTGGGACCCCATTAATCCACATTTCCATACCCTTCTGTTATTGTAAACTTTTCATTCTTGGCTTCCTTCTTGCCTCATTTTTTTTGTCCTTTCTGATAAGCTACTAGAGAGACATTTTTCAAGCTCAATCACTTTTCTCAAGCAGTAAAGAGAGCTTGAATTTTACACACATATAGAATTGGTGATTTTCTCTGGCCAAAAGATGCACATAGTACTGTGTCTCAGTTCCATCATTTCCCATAACCCCTGTAAGAGAAAGGTTTAGAGTTGAAATCCTAAGTAGTTAATAATTCCCAATGCTAACAGCCTGGATAAACTACCTATTGGCTAAATCTCTGCAGCTGGCCTTGGAGTGTAGGGTCAGGTATCAATAAGACTGCCCTATATTGTACTCCAAGGACCCTGCCCTGCCCTCTGTTCTGGCTGTTCCACAAGTCAATTTTTTTGGTCATTTAACAGATAAACCAAATCGGAAAACAAATTAGCAAATTTTGTCTTGTTCAGAGTTCTCCTGCTTTGAGCTATCCTTGGAGGAACAAATATGGGGTGTGGAAAAGTATGGGATGAGGTTTTAGGAGGTTGAGTCTCTAGCCAGGCCTAATTTAAGTGGATGATATAGGAGCTACCTAAAAAAAGCTAGAATTTGCATGGTGGTGTGATAAATAATCTCTTACCAAGAATTCTACCTGGCCATGAGTGAATTTAGAAAAAAAGATTTTTCTTTCACATCATTATCTGATGGGTGACTTGACCTTTTGGGAAGAGGAGCCAGTTGCAAGCACACTTTAAGATAGTTATAAAAGCCCTTTTAGAATTCATCCAGATTCTAATTTCCTTCCTTGAATCCCATTGGCCAGCATTCCAGGATTCCCTAAGCCCCACCCCTTGATTACATCTTCTCATTTCCACATTTCAATTCCCCCTCCCTTCTCATCCTCATTTTTCTATATGCTTAAAGGAAAGGCTAATGCATAAAATTCTTTTAGTCTCTTCCCTTTTTGTTTGCATCAGATAGCATGAAAAAGTTTCTTCCTCAATTGCTAAGAGATTTGACAAAAGTGGTGAGTTTGATGATTGAACCCAGGATATCAATGATAAAAGTCCATTATAACCCCTTGGTTAATTGACCTAATCTTCATCCTTTGTGAATGAGACCTGGCCTGGCAGCTTGTTTGGTATACAGGAAAAGCCCATCTCAGAACCAAGAAAAGAGTAAATATGCTGATTTTCAGGTGGCCAACATCCCCCACTGCTCCCTAAAAGCAGTTTTACCTCTTACATTAGCCACCAGTATGGCTTCAAATCATATTTTCATATAATTTCTGTGGAAACAAAATTCAATCATGCCTTACACTGGTTTCCAAAGAATGTTCTGTGTTCTCACTGTGGGAAATAAGATTAAAGTGCTCCTATCTTTGAGTGATAGCAGAATGAAAGTCAGAGGTGACAGGTTCTAATCAGAGCCGTGGTCTACCAGGCTTCTGATCAGGTAGGGGGTTAGAGGCTTGTACAGGCTTCCCAGGCTCTATGAGGGGAGCATGACATGGGCAGTTCGGGAGGTTGCACCTAGCCCATCTAGCCGAGAGAGAGAGAGAGAGAGAGAGAGAGAGAGAGAGAGAGAGAGAGAGAAATTCAAATGGAAGCAGCATAAAAGGGCTCGCATTTGTATGAGTACTCCATTAAGGGAGCTACCATTTATTCAGAAAGAATAGATGCAATGAAAACCTTGCTGACTTTCCAACAAATATTGTTTATTTCTAGACTAAGAATATCTCTCACATCACTGTCCCCCCAGGCTCCAAAATCACGTACATTTTCCCCCAGATAAATTCTTACCTATTCCCTTTAGTAGGTTTTAGACAAACTTTCCCAAAGATAATCCTGAAAGGGTTATCCATTCTCATGGAAAGAATTCAACAGCAGTGTGTCTGGTGAAGGAGTTGGAACAGTAGCAGGTAAATAATATGGTATAGCACTCTCTAAGGGGCCTTTCTCCCAACTTGAATCCACTTTCATAAGCTGGGGTCCTCAGAAAGAGGCTGGCTACCGTTCGCAAGGGTTCTAGATGTCACCTTTGTCAGAAATACCCAAGAATTTTCTGTGGCCATGAGTGAATTTAGAAAAAAAAAAGATTTTTATTTCACGTCATTTCAGATGGGTAACTTGACCTTTTACCCCTAGTGAAAAGGCTCAAGTACAAATTTAAGCTAATTACATAGTCCTTTTTATAATTCATCCAGATTTGAATTTTGAACCTTGAATTCCATTGATTAACATTTTGAGGTTCATTAAATCCCATCCCTTGACCACATCCTCTCATTCCCACATTTCTATTCCCCTTCCCTTCTCATCATCATATACTTTATTCTTTGTACAAGGAAATGTCAAGCAGAATATTTTTTGTTTCTTCCCCAATGTCAGCATCAGATAGCAGGAGGAAAAGTTTCTCCCAATTACTAATAGATTTGACAAAAGCATTAGTCTGAAGATTCTAGCTCAGGATATCAATAATCAAAGTTCTATTATACTGAGTCTAGGTTAAGAGGCCTAGTCTTTGTGAATGACACCTGGCCTGACAATCCCTTTTGATATACAGGAAGAGGACTTCTTCATAATTCAAGTGTCAGCTTCCCTCATTCTTCTATACAAGCAGTTTTTGTCTCTGGCATTAGCCATCAGTATGACTTCAAATAATTTCCGTTTTTATATAATTTTCTGTGGAAACAAAATTCAATCATATCTTACAATCCTTCCCCTTTTGTATCAAAAAAAATTTTCCACATCTTTCTCAAATCTAATCAATAGTTCTTCACTTTCTTTCCCATGTAGCTTCTTCCCCTTATCCATCTCCCCTTTAAGTAAGATCGATGCATTAACAAATTACAAGGGGGCAGTCCCCTTTATGAAGACAGATACAGAGGCCCAAAAGAAAAGAATAATAAACCATCATTGTCCCAATTTCACAAGTCTCTTTTCACACAGTTGTCTGGTGGGAAGGGGCATCATCTCTGATGTTCCCTGGTCCTTGCTGCTCCATTTTAACCATCTTCAACAAAGTATCTCAGCATCTTCTTGTATGAACCCACTTTCTTATGATCACTTTCCTACAAAAGTGTCCTTGGAACAATTTTAAATTACCATTCCTAAACCTTATACCCTTATCATTCTTACAAAATCAAAATTGGAACCTTGGCCAATTAAAACTAACATTAGAACGCAGTTTCTTGAACTTTACATTAATCCATTATTAATTCCTCCTTCAGGAGGATAAGATTTCACTGAGGAGTTAATAACAGGCTCCAGTACATATATAAATACATTAAATAATGAATTTTAGCATAATACATATCAAGTAATAAAACAATTCCAACTACTGATCATGTTATGCTTCTCTCAAAGCATTTACAAAATAGACCACAAACGGTTCTTCTTTTAACATTAACTAATGGTAACAAAACTGAGACAAATATGATATTAACTAAGTAACAGAATAATATTCTCACAAGCCCTTGATCTAATTGTCTCCATAATATTACAAAGAATTAAAGGATCCTGACTTATACAGGAATATATAGTAGTAACAGATATCAAGCCTAAATAGCTAGTTGTGGTTTGGGCTAAACTCTTGAGTATAATAACTCAAGCTTATAGTTACCTATGTCAACCTGAAAGTTTGGCTAAAGGAGGAAAACAGGCTAGGTGATATACATTTATATCAGTTGGCAAAGCAAAGTAGTTTGATTAATTAATTCAGGCTTTGGGCTTTATTGGTGTTCAAATATTGTCACCTAAGATGTTCCAAAATCAATTATTTAATAGATTTGGTATTACGCTTACAAAACTTTTGATTATAGAACTATACCATGAATAGAGTAGGGACAGGGGCGGCTAGGTGGTCCAGTGAATAGAGCACTGACCCTAGAGTCAGGAGGACCTGAGTTCAAATTTGGCCTCAGACACGTAACACTTACTAACCATGTGACCTTGGGCAAGTCACTTAACCCCAATTGCCCTGCCCTCCCCCCTCCAAAAAGAAAGAGAGAGAGAGTAGGGAAATAAAAAAGCAAGGGAATAATATCTCCCCAGCTCCATGTCAATTCCAGGCAGAAGGTATATCAAACTGCAAACTGCATTATTGAGCCAGGCCCAAAGACTGCCAGGTGTCAATAAGGAAATTAAATCAAGAGACTACTACCTCAGCACATGTGGAAAAGTTGTTCCTTCAACCTCTCTATGAGATCACCCTCTATAACTCATAGATGCATCCTTGCTGGGTCACTGGCCTCATGAATCAGGGGCTCAGATAACCTTTCTTGATATCCACACCTGGAGTTAGACTCAGAAAAATAGTCAGTCAGCAGTCCCATCCAATCTTAAATAGCAAGCTCCAATAATCATCTTCAGATGTATCTATAACCTCACATTAGTTAAGGAATGCATTTCTACACATTCTAGTTCATAAAATCAAATGTCCCATTAAGATCATAAGTTATTGCTCTAATAAATTTGCTGTTTCCCAAGCTTCTCTACCTTCTCCTGACCATGTTTGATGAGATACACATAAGTTCAAACACAAATTTTAATCTATGTTTAGGTCATGTAATGAATTCATACCAAAACAGAAGTATTCCACATGTCATCTCCAAGGAACTTACACTGAAATTCTTGATTTAGTCCCAGTAATTAATTCAGTCTATTTGTAAATACTCAATTGTTCTTACATCACTTTGAAACAGAAAAAGGACTCCATTCCACACAGATACACCCTTATTATAATAACTTTAAATCCCAGTCTTAGTCCATGGGATAATGATTCAACATTGCATTTGTATCTTTATTTCTTTCCCTTTATCTAATTATTCCAATAACAGAAAGAATGTTCTTATTTTTTACATGTCTATACAAGAGCACCAATTTACCCAATTATTTGATTAAAAACAGCAAGATTTTATATACTTGCATTATGCCCAACTTTCCATTGATTACTGAAACCTACCATAAAAATGAAAAGCAGGGATCTGGTTGGATAAAGTATCCACAGGTAGTATCACATCCACCCTATAGCCAGACTCAGGAATAGTCAGGTGTGAAACATTCCTCTTCAAAGGAACATAATGAGGGGAAACTGAGCCTGAAAGATTCCATTCCAGGCTGAGGTCAGGATTGCCCTTTCTGCTTTTCCCCAGATGGTGGTTTGTTGAGCTTAAAACATAATCTGCTATAGTCCCAGAAGTTTTTTACATCAGTCATTTGATCCCTCAGTCTCTGTAAAAAGGTGAAGGGTGTTTCCTCCCTAATCTACTCTACCTTGAAAGACTTAGAGCTAACTTTCTGTGCTTTGGTCTCTGGTGTAGTCTTTCAGTATTTTAACATTTTTCCTAAGGGATTCTCTAAAGTTACTCTCACAAGAGAATCCCTTCCCTTTTCCTTGGGGAAATCTTCCTTTTTTTTTCCTTTCTAGAGGAATCCACTCCTTCTGGTGCCTTACTTCCTCTATTTCCCATTCTATCCTCCCTCTGAGACTGAACACAAACCATTTGACTCCTACTTTGCCCTTCTCTGACTTTTTCCCTTGAGGAGAACAGAACTGCTGATCTAGGCTACACATTCACTTTGTACCAATTCAGGTATGTCTCAGTCACACACCCTCAGTCTCAGCCCCAGTAGAATATCAGAATAGCCTAATTCCCTTAAGTTGATCTGTGCACAATTCTCCTGACTGCCCCAAGTACTTATTTCCTTCTGAATTTTTTTCTTTTCTTCACAGCAGCCTCTTTAATTTTTATGGTCCTGAGATTCTGAACAGTCTGCAAGCTAGAGTGGGGAAGCACTCGAACCATTAACAATAATGGGACATATCTTTTCTCATCCTCCAGCACTTTTTGCTTCAGAGGTTTTGAGATCCTGGATGAGCCCCCAAATTCTCAGACATAGCCAAGAATTTTACCTGGCCATGAGAGAATTTAGAAAAAAATATATATTTTTATTTCACGTCATTTCAGATGGTAACTTGACCTTCTACACCTAGTAAAAAAAAGGTCAAATACAAATTTAAACTAATTATATAGTCCTTTTTTATAATTCATTCAGATCCAAATTTTGCACCTTGAATCCTATTGGTTAACATTTGGGGGTTCATTAAATCCCACCCCTTGACCACATCCTCTCATTCCCACATTTCAATTCCCTCCTCCCTTCTCATAATTATATACTTTATTCTTTTTTTTTTTATTTTTATTTTGCTTTTTTGGAAGGGAGAAGGTAGGGCAATTAGGGCTAAGTGATTTGCCCAAGGTCACAGGACTAGTTTTTGTGTGTGTGTTAAATGTCTGAAGCTGGATTTGAACTCAGGTCCTCCTGACTCCAGGGCTGGTGCTCTATTCACTGCACCACCTAGCTGCCTCCTACTTTATTCTTTATACAAGGAAATGCCAAGCAGAATATTTTTTATTTCTTCCTCAATTGTCTGTATCAGACAGCATGAGAAAAGGTTTCTCCCAATTGCTAATAGATTTGACAAAAGCATTAGTCTGCAGATTCTAGCCCAGAAGTGAATAATAAAAGTCCTATTATGCTGAATCTGGGTTAAGAGGTCTGGGCTTTGTGAATGACACCTGGCCTGGCAGTCCCTTTTGATATTCAGGAAGAGGCCTTCTTAAGTATTCAGGTGCCAACTTCCCTCATTCTTCTATACAAGCAGTTTTTGTCTCTGACATTAGCCATCAGGATGACTTCAAATAGCTTCTATTTTTATACAATTTTCTGTGGAAACAAAATTCAATCATATCTTACTCCCTGAAGGATTAGGCTTCCCATAATATTAATGATGAGAACCCATATATGCTTCCCATTAATACCAGGTAACCAGACTTCCATTAGCTTGTAGAAAAGGTATTTACTTAGTTAAGTGGGGGGAAAGGATGGGTGAATAAATACAGGCAGCTGATATGATCTCCCACACAGAAGAGGCTATGTAGCTGGCTTCCAGAGAGGACTGATGATATGTAATAGAAGTGCTTTACTTCTGGAAGTAGAGCATGCATGGAATTCCCATAGTTGTTTCTGGTTTGCTATTCATATGAAGAGGGTATGGATTATTGATTGACTATAATGTCAAAACAGGGATACATTCAAAATACCCTAATCTCTTAGAGTGGGAATGGCTAGTATTGGAGAAAAAGGAGAAGCTATTGAAGATCTCTGGCTCTCTCTCACCCAGAATCAGCATAAGCTGAGCATGCATGGTCTTGTTATTCCTTCTGTCTCTGATGTATCCATTCTACCTACTTCTAGGTCAAAGATATTGAAGATGGCTATGACTTTGTCAGCTTTAGAAGGTCAAGAGAATGAGCCACCAGGAGAACCAGAAGTACAGTTCACACTGGCCACTGAAACCATACAATCCAGAAGTGAAGCCCTGAGGAGCAAGGTGTGGCCTTTGGGATCTAGCCAAGAGGCAGTTAAGATATGGACAGATCCAATAGCTATGCTGCATTTGTATATGAACTTGGTAAGATCAATTCTATATAGAAATTGCATTAAATCTAAGTTCACTCACCCCAGAGATTAAAGTGATATAGAGAAGGATGTGTCCCCCTCACCCCGGGTGTTGGAGGGAGATTTTTGTGCTTCTGTTGTCACTAAACCTTTAAAGTAAATATCTCACTGTAAAAAATAATTAAGGTTTTTGGGTTAAATGGAACTGGGACATGACTCATGGGTAGCTGTGAGAAACATGCTTGTGGGGATCACAGGACTTCCTGAGCAAGTCAGGGAGTTAGCCCAGATGAGCTCCCACTGTCCATTGCTTCCCTTGGTTCCATTAATAAAGCACACATGATATGCCCCTTAACACAGTAAACCCCTTCTCACTGAAAGAACTCAGAAACAGAGGAGTAAGAGGAAGGTGTTTATTATGCTGGAAGCATAGGAAGCAAGTGTGATGCTTACTAGGAACACCCACACTGATACAGAAGCAGGAGTGAGGTTATACAGTTCTGTCCTTCCTGTTAGAGTTAGGGTTAGTTCAAATTCCTCAAACTCCTCACTTTATTTCCCTACCTACCTTCCCTCTTTATGCAGATTTCCTAGATGTGGTTAGTGAGAATACTCGTGAACAGGTGTGACCTCTAGGGTCTGAGCTATTTATCACAGTCCCATCTTTCCAGTTCTCCCTGGGGCCAGGATGGCCATTGTCTTAGTAAAATAAGATAAGCAAGCTTCCCCACAGCTATTGATTATCTCCCAATAATTTTTGTGGGAGCAAAACAGGATACCATAATATCCCCTCTTACAGTAGGGAAGAGGGAGTGGTGAAGGAAACTCTTCAGAATGGGGGCTTGAACCAATAGCCTTGGAGAGAGGTCAGGGGAATTAGCCCTAGAATCCTGAGGGGAGGGTGGGGGTGGGATATAGTCAGATTTACTCAGAGATAATGAGACCAGAGCAATTGCCATTCCAAGAACATTCCAACAAAAGTGTGAGAGGGGGAAAATTCTTCTTCCCCTTGCACACACAAAGTTCCAGTGGAAATAGATGTAAAATGAGAATATAATGGCATTAAGACTCATTAAAGGGATACCCCCTAGCTCCTAGCTCTGTAAGTTCTTTTCTCCCTTTGAGTAGTCTTCATAAAGTTAGTTTAGGGTGGGGTATCAAGAATGGAGGAGTTACTCCACGGGACTGGACCCTTGCAAGGTAATAATACATCTTGACAAGAAGTGTTGAAGTTTAGGTTTAGGGGTGCTCAAGACCCCAAAATGCTGACATGCACATCCTGCCAAATGAATTCGACCCAAGCCTTGTTTCAGCCAAAGTAAAACAAAGTTTATTAAACATTCATCATATTGGGTAGACTCTTAAGGAAACTGAGCATTTACTTTGCTAATGAGAACAGCCAGATTAAACCTTAAGACTTTGTCAGGCTAGATGGTATCTGAGCACTTTCATGGAGGCAAGATGGATCTTATGTAAAGAAAGGTTGTGGGAGGGTTCTAGGGGTGGTCTAGCAGTCTAGGAGAAGAAGTCTAAGGAGGATCTTGATGGGACTGGGGGTCAGACTCCAGGAACCAAGAGAATGGGATTTTAATGGGATCAAGGGTGGGAACCATCAGGAGGTACAGTGGAGGGCTAGGCTAATTTAACACACAATGGAGGGCTTCTGGTCTCAGGTTAGTGCCAGATCAAGTGGAAAGATTCAAGGGGGTCCCCAGAGTCTGTACCCCATCAGAAGGATTGTTCCAGTGCTGTTCTGGGCCAATCTTCTATTGGGCCAGGATGCCTAGCTTCCACTCTACAATCTCTCCAGACTTTGTAATACATACTTACAAGAGGATTTGAACTTAGTTCTTCCTGACTCCACATCCAGCACTCTATCTACTGTGCCACCTAGCCACCTCAATTGGAAACAATCTTCTGTCTACCCAGTGGTACTGTAGATCCCTGACAGTTCATCTCTTTGTTCTTCTGACTTAAACAGTCATTATAATTCAATATCTAGAAAAAGAAAAAAAAACTAAATATGGTGGGATTTTTAATAATAATAATGTTATTATTATAGTTCTCATTTTTCTTATCAACCATCACTGAGTTCATTCTAAGAAAGACAAACAAAATTAGGCTGCATGTGAGTGTTTATTTCTCTCAAAGTTTGCAGAATATGCATATAGGGATATGCATAGAAACTCATTGTAGACAATGAACCCAAGAATGGACAGACAAAATAAGACCTTATATCTTCAGAGCAATTCCCTCTCATCCCTCCCTCCCTTCCTGGCTTAGAATGTTTATGTCAGTCAAAATTGTAGTCTCCAAATGTGTTAACTATAATATGAGAAAGGAATTTCTTGCTTTTTATTTTTGAAGAGAGAAGTCAGGGCAATTGGGGTTAAGTGACTTGCCCAAGGTCACATGGCCATTAAGTGTTAAGTGTCTGAGGTCAGATTGGAATTCAGGTCTTCCTGACTCCAGGACCAGTGCTCTATTCACTGTGCCACCTAGCCACCCCAAGAAAGGAGTTTCTTAAGTGGATAGATTGTAAATACAATAAGATAGGAGAATGTCAACAGGTCAATTGAAATTATAGATACAGGACGTCTGTGTTTCTTCTATCATTAATATGACATAACATGACATGACATGACATAACATTACATTACAATACATGTGTCTATAGAATACCAAAATAAGAAAAGCCCCATTATTAAAGATAGTTTCTGTGTCAAGGTATCTTGTCCTTGGTAGTCATAAACAGTAGAATGCTTCTGGTCAGCTTCATCTGGCCTTGTAGTTGCTGACACAGGAAGAGGAATTTTGAGTTCACTCAGAGAGCAAAGCATATCTGTTATGCCAGAACACAAAAAGCATTGTGGTAGGTTAAACTCAGAGTGGACCAAAATGTAGGAGGAGTTTCTCAGATCTTGAGGGTTCAATATTGTTTGGGGAGGGGTCCACACTCTACCACTTCAAGGTCTACAGAATACTTTCCTGACAGCAAACCTGGGCATTAGGTAACACCATTATGATTATCCCCATTTTACAGTTGTGAACAAACTAAAATTAACTGACTTGTCCATAGTCACACAGCTAGGAAGCGCTGAAAGGGAGACTCAAACACGGGTCCTTGAGGGTTTCGATAGGGAGAGGAAAAGGGGAGACTATTCCAGTCATCTCTACAGCATCACTAGAGAGAGGGAAAAAAGGTGAACATAACAGTATTCTTTGCTATTATTTAAACAAAGCATGTGCCTACAGAAAGTTGATCTTCTGTATACTATAAATATAGGGAGTTGAGAGTGAGTGAGGAGATTTCCCTTGGGTGTGAGGTAGAAGCTGGATCCATGTGTTTTTCTATTTTAATAATCCCAAGCAATACTTGATATTAGTCCTTAGTCAGGAATAAAATACCCAGTCTTTGAGGGTCTGTTTCCTGGAAGACTTTGAGGCCAAGACTTGACTTTTAAAGAAATCAATAGAGACCCTAAGGGTTCGGAAGGATTTGCCAAATCAAATTGTGATTCCCCTTCTCTGATTTAATTCAGGGAAAAAAAGTGAATTAATACTTATTTGCAAAGTTTTATGCTAGGTATTAGGGAACAAAGAAAAAAACATTGTCCATTCACTTAAGGAATTTACATTTCTACTGAAAAGGAGGTTAGGATACACAGGCAGAAAACTATATTTAAAGAAGGAGAAGGCTACACCTGGGCTGAGCTTTGAAGGAAGATTAAAAACTCTGAAGCCTAGCTGAGGATGGAGCACATTTAGTCAATTCACCAAAAAGCATTTATTAAGTGCCTACTCTTCACTTGTTAGGTATCAGGTTTACAAATAAACTAAATGAAACAATTCCTCTTCACAAGGAACTTACATTAATGGGAGGTGGCAATAAGGTTGTTTCTGCTCCCAAAGAAGACCAAAATGACATCACTTATGTTGAGGTGAAGGTACCATGTGTCCAACTGTGGTTGACCAGACCAATCTGAGCTGGGAGGGCTCTACCACAGGTCATGTACACATAGTCCATATGAACATCTGGAGTGGAGATGTCTCTAAACCCAACCGTTTAAGACCAAGAAGAGAGTGGGTTTAAAGAATTCAAAGGGGGTCTTGTAGGGCATCTCAAATGCATTTATTTAACTTAGTTTTTCTAGCCATTTTCTAATGGATGGATACTTGCTTTACATGTAATTCCCCACGATATATGCCAAAATAAAATTTGATGTTTATCAGACCTTTTATCTTTGACATCCTAAGGATATATGCTCAATAGTGAGGCCAATGGATGAAAAGATATGGACAGTTCCGTCACTCTTCTTGAATAATTCCAAATTAGTATGCTTGTATTCCAATGGTAGGGCATCTAGATAGTACAGTTGATAGAGCACTAGGCCCAGAGTAAGGAAGATTCATCTCCATGAGTTCAAATCTGGCCTCAGACACTTACTAGCTGGGTGACTCTGGGCAAGTCACTTAACCCTGTTTGCCTCAGTTTCTCATCTATAAAATAAGCTGGAAAAGAAAATGGCAAATTTCTCCAGTATTTTTTCCAGGAAAACCCAAAATAGGGTCACAAAGAGTCAGACATGACTGAAAAATGACTGAATTCTCATGGTCCTTCCAACATTGATAGTTCTCACTTTTCTCTCATATTTGCTGGTTGTGAGGTGAAACCTCATAGTTATTTGAATTTGTATTTTTCTTACAATTTGTGATTTGGGGTATGTTTTCACATGGTCACTTATAGGTTTCAGTTCTTTTGAAAACTTTATCTTTTGGTTGTTTATTAGGGAAATGACTCTTGCTAACACACACACACATGCACACGCACACACCCACACCCACACTTGTGGCATTTCCCTATATACTTTTTTTTTAAGCAATCGGGGTTAAGTAACTTGCTCAAGGTTACATGGCCAGTTATTTCTGGGTGTGGTGCTGAGTATCTGAGCCCGGATTTGATCCAGGTCATCCCGACACTGGAGCTGGTGTTCTTACTCGCTGTGCTACCTGGCCGCCCCTCCCTATATACTTTTGATGCTAGAATTTTGTTAGCAATATTCAATGGCTAAGGCACCACTGAAGGTTTTTAAGCAGAGGTCATAACCTAAATCTTAGGAAGATTATTTTGGCGTCTGTATGGATGAAAGATTGGAAATAAGAGAGACCTGAGGCTGGCAGATCAATTAGGATGCCATCGCAATAGTCCAGACAAAAGATAATAAGGTAATAATAAAAAAAAGATAATAATAAGGACCTAGACTAAGGAGGTGACCATGTGAGTAAAGACCACAAATGTGAAAAATATTAAGCAGATGAAATTAACAGGACATGAGTACTGATAAGATATGAGGGCAGGGGTCAAAGATAAGGGAAGAGTAAGAGGTAACTCTGAGATTTCAAATCTAAATGACTGAGTGTGCCCTAGCTCAGGTCATGCTGTATTAATAACTTTTCTCTCCATGCCTCGAATGAAGAGATTTGAGGGGATCCCCCCAGTAATCCCCCCATGGATGTGGGAAGTACACAGGTATTACACATTGCACACATCTCAATACATTTGTTGGTTGGGCTGATTTTTCCTCTTCATTTTTTTTTCTTTAAAAAACATATATCATGGGGTGGCCAGGTGGCTCAGCAAGTAAGAGCACCGGCTCCAGTGTCGGGATGATCTGGGGATCAAATCCGAGCTCAGATACTTAGCACCACACCCAGAAATAAATGGCCATGTAACCCTGAGCAAGTTACTTAACCCCGATTGCTTATTTAAAAATATATATATATGTGTGTGTATATATATATATATACATATATATATATATATATATATATAATTTGATACATGGTATGGTTCTCTGAGAGAGGAAGGTAGAGTAAAAACTATGATGCTATAAAAACAAAAGATATTAATAAAAACTTTGCTATCTATGCCTGTGTTTTCCTATTGTGTTGTAGGATCAGTAAAATCATAGATTTAGAGTTGAACAGGACCTTTGAGGTCACCTGGTCCAACCCTTTTATCTTATAGATGTGGAAACTGAGCCTCAAGAGTAATTGTCCAAACAAGGATTTGAACTCCACTTCGGTGACTCCAGGTTCAGCACACTTTCTCTGGTACTACACTGCCTCCCATTGTAAGTCTGTGTGTCTTCTTCATCATTCTACAAAGAGAAGGAAGGGGAGGAGGGGGTGCAATACACAGATGTGAGAATCATCAGCATAGAGATGATCATTGGATCCATGGGCACTGGATTTAATAGGCACAAAGAGGGGAAGGGACAAGAAGTCCAAGCAATTCCAAAAGTTGATAAAAGGCAAGGAGGTGGGAATGAAAGGGAATTTGTATTTCTTCCTAATGAATGCTTTCCTTGGCTAGATCCTAAATTACAAATTAATTTGAGGAAAAGCCGGAGGCAGGAAAAGAAAAGAAAACTCCCTTGCTCTTCTCTTTTTTCAAGCTTTTAAAGTTTTCTTTTAGGATAAGAGGTTGTCCATTGAGAAATCTAAGAATGGGGCAGCTAGATGGTACAGTGGATAGAACACTAGCCCTGTAGTTAGGAGGACCTGAGAGCAAATCCAACACTTACTAGCTGTATGATCCTGGGCAAGTCATTTAACCCTGACTACCTCTGAAAAAAATCCTAAGATTGCTGATAAACACAATGACCAACCGAAGTTCCATAGGACTCATGATGAAACATGTCACCTATCTCTAGAAAGAGAGGTGATGCATTCAGAGTGCAGAATGAGGGGCTGGTATGTATTTATGCATATATGTATCTTTATGTTCACACACATGTGTATATCTATAATATGTGCACGTGTGTGTACATGTGTGTGTTCTTACATATAAGAGATAACTAGATAACTCAATGGATAGAGCACTAGGTCTGGAGTCAGAAGATCAGATCCATCCTCAGACACTCACTATCTCTGTTTGCCTTAATCCACTGGAGAAGGAAATGGCAAAATACTCCAGCATCTTTATCAAGAAAACCCCATGTAGTGTCACAAAAAGTCAGCTACAACTAAATGACATATACATATATGTATATATGTGTGTGTGATTGACATGCCCAATGCAGGAACTGGTTTTTACTTGACTGCACATCTTTATAATGATTTGGGGTGCGGGGGGGGGGGTAACCTCTTAATGGGAGGGGGAGGTGAGAGGGTGAAAATATGGTGCTGAAAAAATGAAATTGCATTTTGAAATAATTTTTTAAAGGCTAAGAGGTTATCATTGGGTGATGGACCTTCCCGCCCCATCCCCATTCTTTCTCTTTGATTTCCTCATCTGCTACTGGATCGTTTCCTAGATAAATCCATTTCAGCCTCCCACCGTGGCTGATAACTAATCCCAGGCTAGGAGGTGATTTCTTTAAAAACTGGCAGAGATAGTGGAGGCCACAGACCCTAGACTCAATGAGCAGAGCAGGCACTGACCGATCCAAACTGCTGAATGCTCCCCAGGCTTCAGAACCTTTGTGCAAGGCACAAAGTTATGGACCTGGGAAGAATAGAAATACATAACCAAGGATTTCATCTTTTGTTTAAAGCCACCCCATTGGATTCTTCTTGTAAGGAGCTTAATTCTACTCAGACACCACTGTCTTATGATTCTGTTGGTTCCAGTAAGGTGCATGCCAAGGTGTCACTGAACATAAGAGAAAATCCAATATGGAAGTGATTTGGCAAAGAAAACTTCCCCTTGTTTGTTTTCCTGGGCTTGGCTTCATTCATCTTTCACTTCCTAATCTGCTTTATACTTCTGTTTCTTTGATCCCAGAAACAATAAAATTTTTGTCTGGGGTTTGTTTTCTTTAATGGCATCCGTCATACTTAAGACATTACTGTGAAAGCCTTTTGAAGACCAGATTTACAAGCACTTGGCACACCTTTCAGAGGCCCCTGGATGAGAGAAGGGGCAATGGAGAGATGAGTAACGATAAGTCTTGGTTGTGACAGAGATGGATTTTGGTTATTATCAATGGATGATAACCACAAAAAGTCAGAAATTATGGAGATGTTCTCTCCTGAGACTACTGGGCCAGTTGCCTTAAGACCAGGGAAACAGGAGGTATAGGAAAGAGTGGAAGGCTTTATGTTTACTAGACTAGACTAGACTAGTCGACTACCAGAAGACTAGATTTTTACTTTACCAGACTAAAACTCAGAATAACGGGGTTCTAATTTCTGTTCTGCTACTAGGTGTCTTTCATTTCCCCTCCTTGGGCCCTAGTTTCCTCCACTGTAAAATAAGGCTTTTGGATGAGATGATTCCTAAGGTCCCTTCAAATCCTAGGATGCTCCTTTATCTCACAATACTGATTTCTTTCCTGAGGTATTTTCTTTTCCAGGTCCCCAAGCAATCTATGTAAAAGGAGAATTCTCCTTGAATTAAAGGCTCCTGGGGAGATGACCACATCTCTGTTTGTACTCCATCTCTTTTAGTGACCTAATCAGCTTTCATTAACAGCTCTATGCAGATGACTCCCAGGTCTATACATAGCTAACTCTGGTCTTTCTTCTGAGTACTCCCATCAGCACCTCTAACTCAACATGTCCAAGGTAGAATTCATCAATCAATCAACAATCATTTATTAAGCACCTACAGTGTGCTAGATCTTGGGGGTTGCAAAGACAAAAGTAAAACAGTTCCAGCCTTGAAGGAGTTTCCAATCTAATGTGATTCATCACCTATCTAGCTCCTCAAATATCCCTCCCAAACCCATCCCTCCTCCAAACTTACCTCTATTCTTCCAGACACCCAGGTTTGAAAGCCCAGAGTCATCCTCCATGCTTCCCTCTCCCTCCCTTCCCACCCATATTCTGTCAGTTGCCAGGTTTGGTTCATTTTCCCTTCACAATGCATATTATCACCCATTCCCTTCTTCCTATTCACTCAGCCCTAGGTCAGACCATTATCATCTCTCAATTGAACAGTTCCCAGAATCACCTAATTATCTTTCTTGTTTCTATTCTCTCCCCACCCCAATCCATCCTCTGTGTAAATGCTAAATTAATATTTCTAATATTAAATTAATGTTGCTAATATTCCTAAAATTAAGCTAATATTGCTAATATTCCTAAAATTAAGCTAATATTGCTAGTATACCTAAATTAATATTCCAGAGGTCTAATAGTGTCAATCACATGCTCAAAAATCTTCAACGGATTCCTATTATCCCTAGGATAAAATATAAACCCCTCTCCTTGACATTTAAAGTCCCACACAATTTTTTTTTGCATGACTTTATATTTAAAATGGGTTTTGTATTTTTTGCTTTCTCAATGGGTCGGGGTGGGAGAGGAGGGAAAGAATCTGAAACTGAAAATAAAATAAAATTGAATTCTAAAAAATAAAGCATTGGGTCCCCTAGGTGGGAGAGCACCAGCCCTGGAGTCAAGAGGACCTGAGTTCAAATGTGGCCTCAGACACTTAACAACAAAAACTAGCCATGTGGCCTTGGACAAGTCATTTAACCCCAATTTCCCTACCTTCCCCCCTCCAAAAAGAAAAAAATCATAATAAATACAATTTAAAAATAAAGCCTTCTACTATCTGGTTCCCACCTGCCTTTTCAGATTTAATTGATTACTCTTCTTCTGATCTCTATCCCAGGCACACTGGCCTGCTAACTGTTCCCCTAACTCACCATGCTGCATGGTCACTTATAGATTTCATGCCTGTAGCTGTCTTCATGCCTGTAGCCTACAACATACACCCTTTCTCACCTCTACCTCATAAAATCCTTGGTTTCCTTCAAGACTCACACCAACAGCTCAGACCTTGGCCACTCCTGATTCCCCCCATTGAAATTTCCCTCCTGAAATTACATTGTATTTACTCATCTGGGTACATGTAACCTCCTACTAGAATAGAAGCTTCTAGAGGGCAGGAAGTATTTTACTCATTTTTGTCTATGTACCCCTATGTACATAGACATTTTGTCTATGTACCTCTTTACAAAGATCCATTGAACTGAATTTAATTGAAGTGAATTGCAGCCTCTTCATTCCAACCTTTGTTCACGACTCTTCCCTTGCTCAGAATTCTTTCCCCTTCCCTTCTATCAATGTATTAAAATACTTTTGTTAAAACTTATCCCAGTGTGGCTACTCCTTCCTCCACGAATCCTTTCCTGCCACACCGATTTCATTCAAAAATCACTAAATGCCTACTATGGACATGTAGAAGAAACACTGAGCTCTACCTCCTCTGAACCGATGCACTCCACTGTTTAGTCCAACCCTGTCATTTTATATGTAGCTCATGGCCCAGGACCCCAAGATTTGAGATTTCATGGACTAGATTCAATCTTGGGGATGGAAAAGTCATACTTTGGCTCTATTTGGCCCCACCCACAGTCATTCTTGGGAATTATCAGAATATAGCTCAAATATCATTTGTGTCTGATCTCTATATTCATAACAAGCATTCAAGGTAACAGTAAATATCAAGTACAGGAAAGCCATCATTTACCCCCACAGGAAATGCAGAAAACACATAAAAGATTCAGAATACACCATAAATAGTGAATACAATTTTTCCCTTTCTATAGTGAGTCTTACCTTTTCCCAGAGTTCTGTACAAAAGCCTCAGACTCACAGCAGGATCCTGTGTATTGCACTCCTATCAGAAGAAAAGTAGGTTTGTGGTTGTTAGAGGCAAGTCCCCAACAGTCTATGAGTCTCTTTATCACATATGAAGACATGTGTCTTTATCACAAAGACAGTCTTACAGTACCATCCTGAAGGCTTGAATTCCCCTGGAAAGGATACACACTTGGAGCAATCCCTTGAACAGAAAGCTAAAATATTTGAGCAAGACTGTTTTGTTTTTGCAGTTGAAAAAAACAGAGGTCTCCTAATACCAGGAATAGATTTGGAGCTTAAGAATGAAGAATTTTAAAGATATTGGGCAAAAAAAAGAAAGGCTTGGGAGAGTATACAATGTAAAGCAGCTGACATTAAGGCAGGTGAGATAACCCAGGAAGTTTTTGATTGTTTGTTTGTTTTTTTATCCTGTCTGAGAATTTTGACCATGAAGATATACCTGAGTAATTAATAGTAGGAAGCTATTCCCGGGAATTTCAAACTTGTTCATCCTCTGAGGATGATCAGGAACTTAAAGAAGTAGGAGCCCTTCTATAATCAGAGGAGGCATTCCTACAGAGAGAATAAATGTTAGAATTACACTGAAGCACTCCACATCATCCATAAGTAAGGCAGAAGGCTTACCCTCTGGGGTATACATATACCATAAGCCCCAAAGTGGTATTTTTTCAGGACATGAACTATATCCCCCAGGAGACCAGTCACAGGAGATTTGGGTTGGATAGGCAAGAGTGTGTCTGTGACAGATTTCAGAAAAACATGGACTTACATGAACTGATGCTGAGTGAAGTGAGCAGAACCAGGAGACGTTGTACACAGTAACAGCAATATTGTAAGTGATCGACTGCAAATGACTTAGCTCTTCTCAGAAATGCAATCATCTAAGACAATTCCAAAGGACTCATGATGGAAAATGCTATCCGCATCCAGAGGAAGAACTGATGGAGTCTGAATGCAGATGGAAGCATACTATTTGCTCTTTTTTTCTTTCTCATGGAGTTTCCCTTTGGTTCTGATTCTTCTTTACAACATGACTAATGTAAAAATATATTTAATATGATTGTACATTTTTAGCCTATATCAGATTGCATGCCATCTTGGGGAGGGATGAGTGGAAGGAGGGAGAGAAAATTTAGAACTCAAAATCTTATACAAGTGAATGTTGAAAACTAAAAATAAACAAATTTAAAAAGAAAAATAGTGTAGCTAGGACACTGGAAGGCCCTTGAGACAGACGAAGAGATGAGACAGTCTGATAGCCCAAGAGGAAAGTGAATAGGGCCTCCCAGAGGCAAGTCCAATCATCACTTGGCAAGAATGTTTGCAAACCAGCTCGGATGTTTGAGGAGGGTGGATCAGAAGATCCCATGATAATTTTGTCTCTCATATCCTGTAGCACAAAGGAGAAAAGCCTATTGAGTTCCTCCTTATGGTAGAACAACATGTGCAGAGATTGATACAGATAGGCCTTGTGAATCCTGAAAATACAGAAAAAAATTGAGGCTTAGTACATGACCTTCATGCAACTGATGTCATCGAATCTATGCAGACACAGAAACTATAGCCAGAAATGGGGTGGTGAGATGAGCTTCAAGGATCAATAAAATCCACAGGGCTCAACCTCAGCTGGCTCCAAGCCTTCTCTAATGTGAGCCACAGGACAGCAAACCACCAGTTCTGAGCTGCAGTCACAGAACCTGAGACAGGGGGTGAAGAGATGGACCTGTGTGTTATCCCATTACTCTTGGAGAGGTAAAGGACCAAGTGAATAGAAGGCATGAAGGCCTGACATAAGAACATCTCCATCAGGTAATCACTGGAGTAACAGGCCCATCTCTAAGTGATAATTGTGGATCAGATGGACATATTTACATCCAGTGTGCTAGCAAAGAGAATACAGTCTTGGTCACGAAGAAGTTAAAATCTTCTGATCCAGCTTTGGGAAACCAGAACAGTGTCAGAGAAGGATGTCACCCTGGAGCCCAAGGACAGTAACATTGACATCATCAATTCCCAATGTGTCTATTCCACCTGGCCTCATAGTACCTTGTGCAGAAGTGATTGTAATGTGAATGGCAATGCTGTCCTGGACAAGTGACTATCATTTTTCAATATTTTTATGATAGGTATTTGGGTAAAATACCGTTAAAACCTATGACAGGGACTTGGACCTAGTGGCTTGAATGATAAGAATTATCCATACCTGAGATATAGCCAGATGAACTTGAAATTTCCCAAGGAAGTTGTTGGCATCAACAAAAAGTGGAAACTCTGGCTCTACTATGCCCAAACCCTCTAATGCTCCAATGCTCACTAGAGTGTCAGCACTAATTAGAACTAATTCTAATCTTCAAAATTTTAACAGGATACTGCAAGCAACAAGCTGTGACCCAATACCTGTTTGGCCCTCCATGCAGACTATGTAGAGACTGTCCAAGAGGATAGAGGCAAGCCCATGTATTCACCTTCTGTGCTGGATTGTGGGGCTTAACTTTGGGGACTCTCTAGTACCCCAAGAATAGGATAGATTGAGCTAGGACTCAGCAAAAGGACAGGTGTGTTTCATTGCATGAGTGGGGTGTAGGGTATACTTAAGGTGCATCCCACAGAATCTAGCTCACTAATTCTTGATCATTCAGAGAAAGATCAGAGGATCCCACTTTCTACAATGGATCATCTCAGAAACCATCTCAAAGAGATGTTGGTCAGTGTTGGACAATCACAGAATCCAGCAGTCCTTACACATCACCCATGGTGATGGTGCCTAAGAAAAATGGAAAGATACAAACTGAACTTTGAACAAAAAGATTAAAGTGGACCAGTACACAATGCCATTGGTGCAGTATACCCTGGATTGTCTGCTGAGCAACCTGTGGTCTTCAATCTTGGACTTGTGTAGTGTATATTCTACCAGATTTCTATGTCTGAAAGAAGACAGGGATAAGACTGCTTTCTCCATCCAAAGAACTTTCAAGTTAGCTGACTATTGGAAAGCTAACTCATATAAAGTAAATGAGAGACTTGGCAACATGCTTGCTTACAAAATAGCCCCACAGAATGGAGGGGGTCCTATCAAGACTATCACCACAACCACCGATTGCATATAGGAAAGTCAGTTGTACTTCCTAATGAGCAGGTGGAGAGAACTTAGGGATAATCACCTAGGAAAAAACTGAGAAAAAGAGATTGTCCACTAGCTGTACAAAGACTTTCTGACCCAGATATTGGCATTTAAAATGATGCTTCAAGCAAAGAAGCTGTGTGTTATCAAAGAGCAAGAAAACAGAGGCAACTCCTTTCATGTCCAAAACTGCTATAGAAACTCATTAGGGTATGCATTCAATTCACAGAGCTCAAAAACACTGGTGGCCAGGCTGGAATGGTTGTCAGCCTCCACAAGTCTCCACTGATGCTCCTGGTCAGCCCATACCATCTACTAGCTCAGGTATGAGAACAAGAGATCAGTCAATATCATGAGAGTCAAGCCTATTAGACCAATCACTGGTTTTAGTTATGATGTTGCAGGTAAACCTGAGAATAGAGTTATGCATATCTCTAGGTGACACTGCTGGGGATGGAAGTGCCTTTCCCATAACTGAATGCTTTTACTGCTGTATACATGAATTACTGCATGTTTGAGAATATTTATTTTTATTTTGCTATGTTCATTTGACGTTTTGTGTTATATTCATGCCATAGCAAAGTCTGTTCACTATTTTGTGTATACGACTTATAGTTAAGTTGTATTTTATATGTAGAGCTATTGCTATTGTTGAAGCTAGCTAATTTTGCTATGTTAATTAACCACGCATACTGCTATTGATTAATTGCTGTGTAGTAGAATATGCATGGGGCAGCTAGGTGGCGCCATAGTGCATAGAGCACTGGACTTAGAACTAGGAAGACTCACCTCCATGAGTTTAAATCTGGGCTGACATTTACCAACTGTGTGACCCTAGACAAGTCATTTAACCTTGTTTGTCTCAAGTTTCTCATCTGTAAAATGAGCCGTAGAAGGAAATGGCAAACCGCTCTCAAAATGGGGTCATGAAGAATCAGACACTACTGAAATGATTCACCACCACCAACATGAATATGCATGTACTTCCAAAATGTGCATGTGTCATATATACTATATGTAGTTAAGTATGTTATCCACGTAGTATCCTCACAAGTGATGTTCATGATAGTACTATGTCTGTACCATGTACTATTTGGTATTTTTTTGTATGTACTTTTTTTTTTTTTAATTAAGCAATCAGGGTTAAGTAACTTGCTCAAGGTTACACGGCCAGTTATTTCTGGGTGTGGTGCTGAGTGTCTGAGCCCGGGATTCAATCTCCAGGTTGTCCCAACACTGGAGCCGGTACTCTTACTCGCTGAGCCACCTGGCCGCCCCTAAGCAATTGGGGTTAAGTAACTTGCTCAAGGTTACACGGCCAGATGTTTCTGGGTGGGTGCTAAGTGTCTGAGCCCGGGATTCGATCTCCAGGTCGTTCTGACACTGGAGCCGGTGCTCTTACTCGCTGTGCTACCTGGCCGCCCCTTTGTATGTACTTTTAATATTAATTTGTTTTATTTTAGTTTCAATAGTACTTAAAGTGGGTTGCCTGAGATGCCAGGAAAATAATTCTCATTGTTTTAAAGAGATGATGTTTGTGTTTATACTGTATACTTCCAGCCTTGTATTCCTTCTTTCTGAGGAGAGCAAAGTTGCCTCCATCCTTAACCCCTTGCTTCTCCTCCTACCAAGAATGAAAGTCTCCCTTGGAGAAGTGTTAGGGGAAAAGAGGATAGCTAGGTCAATTCTTTCTGCCTTCTAGTTCCATACAACAATAGGCACTCACAACATATGAGGCTCACCCCACTCCTCTTCCTCACGTACGGGCCTCACTACATTTGTGTAACGGCAAGCAACGCAGGATTTCTTGCTGTTTTTCTGGATTGAGTTTCAATCAAGTACCTTTGACTGAGTCTTGCCTTTGATTGAATCAAGAGTCTTTGATTTCCAATCAGTATATTCTAAACAGCATATATTGTATTGCTTGGAGGGAGAGAGAGAGAGAGGAGCAGACCTGAGAGAGAGAAGTGAGCATGAACAGGCTAGGGGAACTTGCTTGTGGGGAGACCCAACAAAAAGACCATTCGTGATGTCTGTGCTCTGTTTGTTGGTCTGTGTTAATTTCTCAGACAGAAGCTCTGTATGTTGGTCTTTATGAGTGAATTGGGCTGAAGAGTGGAGACTCGCCCATGGGAAGGAGATTTAGCTTAAGCCCCTTTTAAGAGCTATTAAAGTGAATTGAGATGATGGTGCTGGTAATGTGTATAAATATTGTTGTAGCCCTGTTAAGCTTTGTGGGCAGGCACCCCAGGAGCCTGCTGTTGAGCAGGGAGAGCTTGGAGTGGAGCAGTCCCCGTGAACTGAGACTTAGAGCAGAAGCAGAGAGTTGCCTGCATGTGAACCCAGGAAAGAGCTGGGAGTGGTCGGCCCATGGAGGAGGAGCTGTGAGTTTTGGAAGTCAGCCTTGAGCCAAGACAAGAGAGAACTTTACTTGGATGCTGTGTATTGATTGAGTAGACTGTGACTTACTGTGACCTAGGGGTGAATGGTGTTTGTATTTTCTGCTACCCCTTAAGGATGTGTTGTGCTAGTGGAGACCCTAGTCTTGGACACCCTGATTTTGGGGATGCAATGATATATACTGTGTAATGTGTTGTGCTAGGGAAGACCCTAGCCTGGGACTCCTTAATTGTGTAAAGCAAGTATTTTGGAGAATGTTACTGAATGCAACGATATATCTATGCACCATATGATACACTGAGTGTTATGATTTGTGTGTATGTGAGTGTGTGTGTGTATGATATGTTTTGCATAAGGATGTTGTTATGAATGTTATGCTTTACTTTATTGAACAATGTTTAGTTCTGAATAGAGTTCATTATAGTATGCAATTAGACCCTTGAAATTATTCACAGCAGCACTCCTCAGGTGTGCTGCTGTGATTGGCATTACAACTTGTACATCCTTCTCCCCCCACCCCCATCCTCTGCTGCTTCTTCAGTTTCAAGGGCTGAAGTCTGTCCTCCAGTGTGTCTTCTAAGAAAAGAAAAAAGGCAAAAAGGGGAAATAGGGGAAAGGAAGAATGACTCAACTGATCCCTTTTTCTAGGCCAGAACAAAAGGGTGATTTCAACCCACAAGAGCTGAGTCACAATCCACAAGTCCAGGGGTCATTGAGAAGGCTGGATCAGTGAGTACCTGCTTTGTTCATTGAGTCCTGAAGTCGTTACCAGCCACTATCAATTCAGCAGCAGCAGCAGCAGCAGTTGTAGTAATAGTAGCAGTAATGGTGGGAGTAGTAGTAGTAATTGCTGTTGTCATTTGTCCTTCATTCTAGAAGAGAATCATGACATCAGAAAGTTGGCACTGGGACTTGGAAGTGAATTAGATTTAAGTGAGGGAAGGATGCTCAAGGTCACCAACCTCACTTTCTCCTTCAGAGCCATCTGGGTCCAATAGTAAGCTATAGATCAGAAGGATGGGAGATGCCCCACAATAGTAGTAGTAGGAGGAGGAGGAGTAGTAGTAGTAGTACTAGGTAGGAGTAGTAGTAGTAGGTAGTAGTAGTAGTAGTACTCACTGTTTTCAGGGAAAGGAGAGTTTGCTGACTCATAACTCTGGGTTGTGGGACACTATACCCTGGGAACTTCCTTGGATCTTGGAAGAAGGTATTCAGTACCTGCCACTCTTCCCCTTTGGTCTATTTCTACCTTGTTGGTCAACTGTCCCTCTGCATTGGTCTCCCATATATTCTATCCCTCCCCATTGGTTTCTCTTCTATTCCATCCCTATCTCACCTCCATTCTATATGCACTCACACCACAATCCCAGGTTCGTTGGTGTCCATCAGGGCTTCCCACTGACAGAACAGAAGCCGCCATCATGGGGAAGCACCTACACCATGGCCACTAGAGCCAGTAGTCTACTCATCCAGCTCATGTTGGAGCCTGACGCTATTACTGGCCCTTCTGGGATCACTGCTACTGCTACCACTTGGGGTTTTGAAGGATACTGAGAGTCTCAGACTAGGGCATAGCGAGTCAGACCCAGCTCTGGCAGCGGGAGCACTCATTTGGGTCATCCATGTTGGAGATGGCTTACTGTTGTGTCCCCAAGGCAAACTAGGGACTAGTCCTGGAGAGAAGACTGGCATTGGATGTGAAGAGGGTTTCCAAGCCAGGGAAGGAAAGGCAACCATCTCCACGGCCCCAGTCCCACCCACCCCACCACATTCTGAGTACCTCACCAATGTCCTCTTCTGTCCATGTGTCTAAGAAACAGAAAGAACTGAGCAACTCTAGTCCTGTCTGGAGCACTTGAGCTCTGTAACCTCCCTGGTAAAATGGGGATAATAATAGCAACTACCTCCCAGGGTTATTGTGGGGATAAAATGAGATATTTGCAAAGTGCTTTGCAAACCTTAAAGCATTATATAAAAGTTTGCTATTACCATATTATGTAAAATGCTTTTCAAAGGGATGTTGTTATTGCTATTATTATCGTTCTCATTATTGCCTGTCCCCTTGCCCAGACACAGAAGGCAGTGCTGAAGCCTCTGGGAAAGAAGGCAAATTCCTGTTCTCGCTGCACATTAACAACATCATCTGGACATCAGTCCCAGGAATTCAGGCCAACTGCTAAGACGTCAAAAGACTAGGGAGGCTAGGTAGCACAGTGAATAGAGCACCTGCCCTGGAGTCAGGAGGACCTGAGTTCAAAAATCTGGCCTCAGACACTTAACACAAAAGCTAGCCATGTGACTTTGGGCAAGTCACAACCCTAATTGCCCTCCAAAAAGAAAAAAAAGTCAAAAGAGTCTAGGAAGCCTTGAGGAAGTACCCTCTTAGACACCGGGTTCCCAAGAGAGGGAACCCGGGGGTGAAGTGAGGGACTGCACTGGGCTGAAGCCTCCCCAGACGCTTGGAGTCCCCTCTGTGGTGAGAGAGACCCGAGGTCCAGTGGGCGACAGCTCTAGGCTACAGGCAACTCACACCAGAGGTCTCTATGGGGAACTAGTTTGAGCGTAAAACTGCACAGGCACCCCAAATAGCAGGTTCTCTTTTCTGAGGAGAGGGGGAATTTGGGGGTGGAGGGGGGACTGCACTCGGGGTCAAGGAACCCACACACCTGGTGTCTCTGTGGAGTCGTGGAGTCATGGAGTCAAAGGAGGGTCTACTCTAGGACCCAGACCTGGGGTCTATCAGGAGAGCAAGATTTCTGGTCTAGAGGGGGACGGCACTCAGCTGCAGGTTCCCCAGACTTCCAGATTCCTCTCTGGGGAGAGAGACTTAGGATCGAGTGTAGACGGCACTCGGTTGCAGGCACCGTGGACCTGGGATATTTATGTGGAGAGAGAACCTGGTTCAAGAGGCACTCTGCAGGCACCCCAGACGCCGAGATTCCCCTCTCTGCTGAGAGAGACACTGGGGTCGATTGACCAACAGCATTCGGCTGCAGGCACCCCCAGACACAGGATCGCTCTGTGGAGAAGGAACCGGGGTCGAGCGCGAGACTCTGCCAAGACTGCAGAACCTGGGGGTCTATCTCGAGAGCTTGACCAAGGGTCTAGAGCGAGACCGCAGTCGGCTACAGGCTCCCCAGACGCCTGGGTTACCCTTTCTGGGGAGAGAGACCTAGGTTCGAGTACAGGACTAAGAAGTTCGGGACGTCTGGATTCCCTTCTCTCGGATAAGATGGAAGCTGGGGGTCAGTGGGGGGGCTGCCCTGAGCTACAGGCTCACCCGACGCCCAGGGTAGCCTTTCTGGGGAGAGAGACATGGTATGCAGTGGGCGAAGGCACTCGGCTTCAGGCACCGCAGACCCGGGGTCTCTCTGAGAAGAAAGAAACTAGTTCGAGCCCGGGGACTATGCAGGCACCCCAGACGCCCGGGTTCCCTTCTCTGAGGAGAGAGGGAACCGGAGGGTCAGGAGGCGGGGGGAACTGCACGTGGCTGTAGGCACCCCACTTACGGGATACATCTGTGGAGAGAGACCCGGGTTGAGGGGAGGGACTGCACCGGGACCCCAGACACCAGGGTCTCTCTGGGGAGAGGGTACCTGGTACTAGCACGTGACTTTGCAAGTACGCCAGAACCCCAGGTGCCCCTCTCTGGTGAGAGAAAAACCCAGTGGTAGAGGCGGGGACTGCATTCAGCTGCAGGCTGCCCAGACCCGCCCCGACCCCGGTTTTCCTCTCTGCGGATCTCATGGGGAGCGGACTCCACTTGGATGCAGGCACCTGCGACCCCCGGGTTGCCTCTCTGGGGGGAATGGAACCCGGGGATCTAGAGGGGGAATGCACTCGGCTGCAGGCACCCCAGACGCCTGGGGTCTCCCCTTAGGGGACAGACACCGGTGTACAGGAGGAGGGACTGCACTCGGTTGCAGGCACCCCAGAAACCAGGTCTCTCTGGGGAAAGAGACGCGGGATCGAGCCGGGGAGAATGCTGGGTTGCAGTCACCCCAGACTAGAGGTCTGTCCGGGGAGAGAGACCCTGTATAGGGCGCGGGAGTCAGCAGTCAACCAGATCCGCAGGTTGTTCGCTCTAGAGAGAGAGGGGAACCTGGAGTTCGAGGGAGGGACTGCCCTGGGCGGCAGGCTCCTCAGACTCCCGGCTTCCCCCTCTGGGGAACGCAGGGGTCGAGGGGGTGAATGGCCGCCCTTGCAGGCGACACGCATGCCCGACTTTCCTCTTTTGGGGAATCTGGGGATCGAGGGGGGGTGGGTAATGGCCTGGCCTGCAGGCTCCCCACATTCCCAGATTGGGGAGAGAGGGAAACCGTGGGTGGACAGGAGGACAGCACTCAGGTGCTGGCACCCCAGAGATCGGGTGTCTGTCTATATGGAGAGTGATCCGGGGTCAAGGGCCGGACTGCGCCGGGACCCCAGACGCCGGCATCTCTCTGCGGAGAGAGAACCTGCTTCGAGCACAGGACTGTGCTGTCCCCCAGGTTCCCCTCTCCAGGGAGGGAAACCCAAGAGTCGAGGCGGGGACTGCACTAGGCTGCAGGCTCCCCCCCCCCCCCCCCCCCCCCCCCCCCCCCCCACACCCCCCCCCGCACCCGGGGGGGGGGCCCGCGCGCCCCCCCCCCCCCCGCCCCCCCCCCCCCCCCCCCCCCGGCCCCAGGACCCGCCGGGCGGGGGGGGGGGGGGGGTGCGGGG
>NW_027187400.1:6936656-6938973 GCF_028583685.1 Petaurus breviceps papuanus | reverse complement strand
CTGCCCTGGCCTTCAGGTTCCCCAGACTCCCGGATTCCCTTTTCTGAGGAAAGCGACCCAGTGGGGGATGGGGGGAGGGGACAACTGCACTCGACTGCATACTCCCCAGACCCCCACCCCACCCCGAGTTCCCCTCTGTCTTATGAGAAGCAACCTGTGATTCACTGCTCCAGATTTTGAGTAGTAGTATGCTCAGAGTTCCTCTACTTCTCTGCGTTCTGGCAGCTGAGTGCAGTCCCCCCTCGGTCCCTGGGTTCCTCTCTCCCCAGAGAGGCAACTTGAGCTTCTGGGGTGATTGCAGTCCAGTGCGTTTGCTCTATTGATCCCCCAAGAGAGGGAGCCCGAGGGTCTGAGTTGCCTGCAGTCCAATGCAGGCCCCCCCCCCTTCCATACGCGGGCTCCCGCTCTTCCCGGGTCCGGGTCTCCCCCGGGGGTCTGGGATGCCTGCAGAGTCCCTCGCTCGAACCATAGTCTGGGGTGAAGAGGAGACCCCCGGTCTGGAGTGCCTGCAGCCGAGTGCCGTCGCCCACACCACCCCGGGTCTCTCTCCCCAGAAAGACACTGGGGTCCCGGATCCCGGTGCAGTCGCTCCCTCGAACCGAGGCTCCCTTAACAGAGACACCCCGTTTCTGGGGTGCCTACAGCTGAGCGCAATCCCCCCCTCCACCTCTGGCTCTCTCTCCCCAGAGAGACCCTGGATCTGAAGGGATTTCAATAGAGTGCAGTCCCGCCTTGATCCCCACAGAGCGCAAACTCGCGGTTCTGGGGAGTCTGCAGTCGAATGCTGCACCCTACTAGAATCGGGGTCTTGCTCTCCAGAGAGACCCCCGGGTCTGCGCAGTCCAACCCTTGACTCCTGGTCTCTCCAGAGTCCCTGGTGTCTGGAGTGCCGGCATCTGAGGGCTGTCTCCCCACTCGACCGCGTTTCTCTTTCCCTGGAGAAATCTGGTTTCTGGGATGCCTGCTGTTGAGTGCAGTCCCCACCTCTAACCCCGAGTTTTTCTTTCTCCAGAGGGGGCACCCAGGGGCCCGGGGTGCCTGCAGAATCACGTGCTCCAATCAGGTTCTGTCTCCTAGAAGAGAACCCAGGTCTGGAGTGTCTGCAGCAGAGTGCAGTCCCTGCCTCGACCCCAGGGGTTTCTCTCTATGAGAACCAGGACACTGGGGTGCCTGCACCCCGCCTGAACACCCGGATTCTGTTCTGGCCAGAGGAAACCTGGGTTTCTTAGTGCCTGCCTCCGAGTGCCATCGCCCACTCGACACCAAGTCTCCCCAGCGAGACCCCAGGGTCTGGGATCCCATCGCAGTTCCCCCCTTGACCCGTGTCTCTGTCCACAGAGACACCCCGTGTCTGCGGTGCCTGCACGGGAGTGCAGTACCCCCATTCCAGTCACGCGTTCCGTCTAAGGGATTGCGGTCATCTGGGGTGCCTGCCAGCCCAGGCAGTCACTCACTTCACCCTCAGAGAGGGGGAACCAGTGGGTCTAGATGCCCACAGGTTCCCACCCTCAAGTTCTCTCTTCCCAGCGAGACCCCAGACCAGCGTTACCTGCAGCCAAGTGCAGCACCCCCTCGATTCCTGGGTTCATCTCTCCCCAGAGAGGTAATTTGGGGGTCTGGGGTGATTGCAGCCGAGTGCATTTGCCCCCTTGATCCCCCAAGAGAGGGAACCCGAGGGTCTGAGTTGACTGCAACCCAATGCAGGCCCACCCTAGATTCTCACTCATCCCACCCCTGTCTGGGTTGCCTGAAGGGTCCCTTGCTCGAACCACAGTCTGGGGTGATAGAGACCCCGTGTGTGGGGTGCCTGCAGCCGTTTGACGTCTCCCACTCCACCCCGGGTTTCTCTCCCCAGAAAGATACTGGGGTCGCGGATCCCGGCTCAGTCGCTCCCTCGAACCGGGTCTCCCTTAACAGAGACACCCCGTTTCTGGGGTGCCTACAAACCGAGTGCAGTCCCCCTCCCCCGACCTCTGGCTTTCTCTTCCCAGAGAGACCCTAGATCTGCGGTGCCTTCAGAGTCACGCGCTCCAACCAGATTCCCTCTCCCCAGAAACACTCCAGGTCTGGGGTGTCTGCAGCCGCGTGCAGTCCTCGCCTCGACCCAGGGTTTCTCTCTCTTGAGAGAGGGGAACCCAGGGCTCTGGAGTGCCTGCCCAGTCACGCACTCTACCTCTGGCTATCTCTCCCCAGAGAGACCCTGGATCTGGCGTGCCTTCAACCGAGTGAAGTCTTTCCCCCCCCCCCCCCCCCCCCCCCCCACAAAACACAGCCACCCACGACACCAAGCCCCCACACCCACACAACACCTCCTCCC
>NW_027187400.1:6921402-6936556 GCF_028583685.1 Petaurus breviceps papuanus | reverse complement strand
GACCAGTGTGTCGGTGGGGCCCCGGCCCCTCGCCCCCTCCCCGTCTCTTTACCCCCCCCCGGGGCCCCCTGGTTCGGTGCCCCCCCCCCACGGGGCCTGCTCCCCCCCCCCCCCCCCCCCTTCATCTCCACAGAGAAGGAACCCGCGGATCTGAGGAGCCTACAACCGAGTTCTATTCCCCACTAGTCTCGGGGTCTGGCTCTCTAGAGAGACCTATGGGTCTAGGATCCCAGTGCAGTCCCGCCCTTGATCCCTGATCTCTCTCCACAGAGAGGGGACCCCGGATGTCTGGGGTTCTTACAGGCCATGGCAGTCTCTCCCTGGAACCCCGGGTTCCCTTCCATCCCTAGATAGGGCAGCCCTCAAGTCTGGGTGCCTGCAGAATCCGCGTTTTATACAGGGTCTCTCTTCCCGGAAAGACCCCTGATCTGGGAGTTTGCAGTCGACTGCTGTCCCCCACTCGACTCCTGTCTCTTTCCCCAGAGAGACCTGGTTTCTGGCATGCCTGTAGCTGAGTCTAGTCTCCCCTCCGCCCCCAGGTCTCTCTCCTCCAGAGGGGAACCCGGACTTCTTGGGAGCCTGCAGCCCAGTGCAGAACCACGCTCCACCCTCAGGTTCCCTCTCTTACCGGAGAGGGGAACCCGGGAATCTGGGTTGCCTGCCCGGTCCTGCGTTCGAACCAGGGTCTCTCTCCCCAGATTGACCACGGGCGTCTAGGGAGGCTGCAGTCTCGGCAGTCCCACCCTTGACAATCACAGAGAGGGAACCTGGTCGTCTGGAGAGCCTGCAGCCTAGTACAGTGCCCGCATCCCCCACCCCCGGGTTACTCTCTCCCCAGAGGGGGCGACCAGTGGGTCTGAGTGCCTGCAGAGTCCCTCGCTCCCTCCAGGGTCTCTCTCCCTAGAGAGACACCGAATCCCGGTTGCCTACAGCCTAGTGCAGACCCCGCCCCCCTTAACTCCCGAGTTCCTCTCTCGCCAGAGAGGCAACCCAGGGTTCTGGGGTGACTGCAGACGAATGCAGTCCCCACCTCGACCCCCCATGTCTCTCTCCTCAGAAAAGGGACCTTGAGCGTCTGGGAAACCTGCAGGCCCCAGGCAGTCTTCCACTCTACCAGAGACACTCCGGGGTCTGGGGTAGTTCAGCCAGTTCAGCCGCACTCCCCGACCCACCCACCCAACTTCCTGGGTTTCCTCTTTTCCCGGAGAGGGAGAACCTGAGATGATGAGGAAAATCAGCAGATTAGAGGTAGATGGATGATGAACAAAGGAGAAGAGAAAACATTTTTAAAGCAAAGCTTCATTTTCACAACTGAGAAATACCTCCTCCATAGCAGGATAAGGAGAAAAGAGAGGATGTATGAGAAAATCTCTGGAACTGGTAAAGTGCTGCATAAACACTGGAAATCATTATAAATGGTGGGTATCACCGATGAGTTATAATCGTTGAATAACCCAGGCAAGAGAATGAGTAGACTCCCCAGATCCTCAAAGTTCTTTTTGTCTTAGGTTTGAATATAATCTCAGCTGGTCTCACAAGAATGATTTTCGGGTACTTTATGGTTGTAATTTACAGATGTATAAATAATAAAAAACTAGACATGTCATCCTCATTCTTCTCCACAGTCAAGCTTTGGGAACAACACAAAGGAAAATCTAGAACCCTAGAGTGAGAAGAGAACTTGTTCGTTTTATGTGGCCCAATTCTCACATTTTACAGCTGAGGAAACAGAGACCCAGAGAGAGAAATCAAAGTCCCTTTTAAAAAGACTTACAAGATTATGGAATAAGAGAATTTCAAACACCTGATAACCACTATCTGAGACAGTGTGAATCAATCAATGCAAGCACTAATGCAGCCTCCAAAAGACCCGGATTTATATCCCACACTAGTTGTGTCATCCCAGACTAGTGACCTAACTTCTCTGAGTCTCAGTTTCCTAACATCTAAAAAAGAAGTGATTAGACTTACAATAAGATTGTTGTGGGGAAAAAAAAATTTTATAAGGCCTAAAACTCTCTTTAAGTATGTGAAATATTATCATCTATTTCTTCTCCATCTGAGAGGCAATATGGTTTAATAGTAGAAAACTGGTTTCCAGGCCAGAAAGATCTAGCTAAGTTAAAGTCTTGCCTCTGACAGATACATCCAGGCTATATGACCTTGAATGAGTCACTTCTCAGTGCTCTAGGAAACTCTTTAAGATGACATGTTGCAAAGAAGGTGCTAGAGGGGAAAGCTAGGTGGCTGAATGAATTGAGAGTCTTCAGAAAGACCTGAATGCAGATACAACCTCAGAGACTTCCTAGCTATGTGACCCTGGGCAAGTCACTTCACTGTTCTCTGTTGTTTTCTCAGCTGTAAAATGGAGATTAAAAATGGCACCTCCCTCCAGGAGCAGCCAGGTAGCACAGAGAGTAAGAGCACCAGCCCCAGTGTCAGGATGACCTGGGGATCGAATCTGGGCTCAGACACTTAGCACCCACCTAGAAACACTGGCCATGTAACCTTGAGCAAGGTTATAAAATTTGCTTATAAAAAAATGGCACCTCCCTCTCAGGGTTATTATGAGTATAAAATGAAGTAATATTTGCAAACACTCCATAAATGCTAGCTGTTATTATTAAGACCGATATTGATAGGAGTTCTCTCATCCTGGAGTTCCCTCCCTACACCAATGAAATGATAGATCTAATCTTTCTCCCTCCTTATTCCACTTTTTTCTTTCCCCACCCCCACTCTACCTTTAAAAAAATAAAAATAAAATAAAGCCTAGAGCAGGGGAGGACTTGCCCAAAGACATAATCATTCACCATTCATTCCATAAACATTTACACTTACATTCCCCAAACATCCCCCAAACATTGCATGCAGATCACTGAAGAAAGCTCAAAGTTCAACTAAGATGGTTCCCAACTTTCTGGTTCTTACAGTCTAGTATACAATCCATTAGTGACAGGGAGCTCCCCCAACTTCCCCCATTACAAGAAGGTGGACTAGATCCCACCTTTCCTGACTCCTGTGTTAAGTAGTTTTTCAACTACATCAAAAATATTACAGCCTTTTCCTCATTTTTATTTTACTACTTAGGTTCCTATAACAGAAGTGGCCAGATGGCACAGTTTGAATCTTGACTCAGATACTAATTGTCTGTTACACTAAGCAAATCCCTTAACTTTTCTCATCTTTCATGTCCCTCTCTATACAATGGGGATAAAAATGACACTTTGTCATAGGGTTATTATGAGGATAAAATGAGAATATAAATTAAGCACTTTGCAAACCTTAAAGTACTATCTAAATACTACCTTTTTATTATCCTTTTTGTTGATCCATTGTTGGTTTTCACAAGGGTCTCCAGGACAGTAGAAGCTTGATGGTGGGAGAATTGAGGTGAGAGAATTGAGGTTGATGTGGCTACAAGAAATTCACTAATGTGCTCACCATTCATAAGCACCACCATAAAAGATGGGAGCCAGGGCACTTAACCCATAGGAAACATGGAACAGCAGCATAATGTCAGTTAGAACAACGACAAGGAAGCTAAAAGGAGAAATGAGCTAAGAATCGGGGGAAATGATACAAACCACAAAAAGTGTTTTCTTAGCTGTGTCCCGCCAAGAAGGAAAGCAATAAGTTTTAGAGTCACTGCCTGGTGGGAATCACAATAACAGCTAACCTTTTCCTATCAGAACTAGATAAATCTAACCATAAAATAAACAAGAAAAAAATTGAGGTGAATAAAATTCTAGAAACATTAGAAATGATAGACTTCTGGAGAGAATTGAATGGGGATAGAAAGAAATATACCTTTTTCTCAGCGGTACATGGCACCTCCAAAAAAAATTAACCATGTATTTATTAGGGCATAAAAACCTCACACTCAAGTGCAGAAAGGCAGAGATGTTAAATGCATCTTTTTCATATCATGATTCAACAAAAATTATGTGTAATGAAAGGCCATGGAAAGAAAGGTATTGGGAACTAAAATCTAATACTAAATAATGAGTCAAACAACAAAGCATAGAAACAATCAATAATTTCATCAAAGAGAATGACAATATTGAGATAACATACCAAAACTTATGGAATGCAGCTAAAGCAATTCTTAGGGGAAATTTTATATCTCTAAATGTTTATATGAATAAAAGAGAGAAAGAGGAGATCAATGAATTGGGTGAGCGATTTTTAAAAAGGTATAAAAAAGAACAAATTTTAAATACCCAATTAAATACAAAATTGGAAATTCTGAAAATCAAAGGAGAGATTAATAAAATTGAAAGTAAGAAAACTATTGAACTAATGAATAAAACTAAGGGCTGTTTTTATGGGGGGAAAAATCAATAAAATAGATAAACCTTTGGTTAATTTAATTTTTAAAAAAAAGAAAGAAGAAAGCCAAATTACCAGTATTAGAAACCAAAAGGGTGAATTCACTACCAATGAAAAGAAAATTAAAACAATAATTAGGAGCTATTTTGCCTGACTGCATACCAATAAATCTGACAATCTAAGTAAAATGGATGAATATTTTCATAGATTAACAAAAGAGGAAATAAAATGCTTAAATCACCCCATTTTAGGAAAAGAAATTGAATAAGCCATCAATTAACTCCCTAAGAAAAAATCTCCAGGGCCAGATTGATTTCCAAGTGAATTCTACCAAACATTTAAAGAACAATTAATTCCAATGCTATATAAACTATTTGGAAATAGGCAAAGAATGAGTCCTACCAAATTCTTTTTGTGACACAAAGATGGTACTGATACCTAAACAAGGAAGTATCAAAACGTAGAAAGAAAATTATAGACCAGTTTCCCTAATAAATATTGGTGCAAAAAAAATTTTAATAAAATATTGGCAAAAAGATTACAGCAATCTATCACCAGAATACTATACTATGACCAGTTTAGATTTATACCAGGAATGCAGGGTTGGTTCAATATTAGGAAAACTATCAGCATAATTGACCATATCAATAACAAAACTACAGAAATAATATAATTGTCTCAATGGATTCAGAAAAAGCTTTTGACAAAATGCAAATTCCTATTAAACAAAATTCCTATGAAAAAACACTAGAGAGGATGGGAATAGATGGAGTTTTCATTAAAATGATAAGTAGTAGCTATCTGAAACCATCAGCAAGGATTATATATAATGAGGATAAGCTAGAACCTTTCACAGTAAGATCAGTAGTCAAACAAGAATGTCTATTATCAACACTTTTATTCAATATCTAGAAATACTAGAAATGTTAGCTTAGCTTTAGTGATGAGAAGAAAAAGAAATTGAAGGAATTAGAATAGACAATAATGAAACAAAACTATCACCCTTTGCAGATATGATGGTATACTTAGAGAATCCTAGAGAATTAAGTGAAAAACTACTTGAAATAATTAACAACTTTAGCATAGTTGAAGGATATAAAATAAAACAGTATAGAGGAAGGATTCCTAAACATAAGTGAAATGGAGGAAGAATCAGGTGGTGATCTGGGGACCCCTAATTGAGGTTTAAATATTCTCAGGAATCAGAAATCATGAAATATCAAGTATCCTTTCCTGCCTCCAGGTGGGAGTGAGTTGGGAATAATTGGGATGGGTGTCCTCATTTCTGGCAGTCCAGATCCCATTTCACATTGGACTGTATAAATGTGGTACCTTTAAGTGCTATATCAATATATTACTACAACTACCACTGCCACCACCACCACTAGCACCACCACCACCACCTCCTACTACTACAACTACTACTACTAGCACTACCACTATTACTACTGCTACTGCTGCTGCTGCTGCTGCTACTGCTGCTGCTACTACTACTACTACTACTACAATACATGCATGATTCACTCAAAAGAATCAAACTGAGATCTCTTCTCCTCTACATCAATGATAAGTGTTGCCACTTCTGGGCACTGACACATTTCTAATTTTCCATTATGACCCTGGTCAGGCTTTGTGGGCATCTACATGGTAATGTAGATAGAGCACTGGGCTTAGAAGCAGGAACACTCATCTTCATGAGTTCAAAGCTAACCTCAGAAACTTAATAGTTGTGTGACTCTGGACAAGTCACTTAACCCTGTTTGCCTCCATTCCTCATCTGTAAAAATGAGCTAGAGAAGGAAATGACAAACCACCTTCAAAGTCTTTCAAATGAGACTCAGGACAGGAGAGTAAACAGTTCCCCCAACCAAACTAGTCAGACCCAGAGCTGCTCCAAGTGGCACCTGGGATCATTGCTAATCAGTCAATGAACAAATATTTATTAAGAAGCCTGTCTTCACTGCTTCCCCTCCACCCCCCACAAGAACTTCTGCGCTGAGTTGTCCTTATATACTGAAAAAGAAAGTCCACATGAGATGAGATAGGAATCAGGTCATGTGTTATTTTGGTTGTTTAGAGAGAGAGAGAGAGAGAGTGTTCAATCTCTGACCAGATTTCTGTATTGCCCATCCTCAGTCAGGGTAACTTAGGGGCCAAGCTCAACACATAATCATTTTCCAATCAAAAACCATTTATTAACCACAGTACTGGATGTTGGGAATGAAAGATGAAAATGAAACAATCCTTCTCCTCAAGGTGCTTACACTTTTCCATTGTAGACAAGACAGGTTAGAAACCTTCTTTTCATACTGAAGAAGTTTTTTGGCTCTAAGGCCTGGCTTTTCCTTTCTAAGGGTCCTCCCCTCCCTTGTGACAGCCACAAAAGTGAGCCAGATTTCCTCATTGCTGCTATCTCCACACCTGACCTTCATAGAGCTGTCCCCTCCAGTTTAACACAATTTTCCCCTGTCAATACCTTCATCCAGGCAAACTGGAGTGCACAGAAAGGGAGGCTCTTCATTCTAGTAACAGAAAAATCCAGCACTGATTGCCATGGGGTAAGTGAGCTCTTCTCCAGTTGAGGAAATAAGCAACTGGAATGGAAAGAGGGCGAGTGAGAGTAGGATGAGGGTCCTTCACCTGTGGCCCATAGACCCCATGGAGAAATTTCAGGGGGTTCATAAATTTGAATGGTAAAAATTACATCTTTATTTCAATATAATTTTTTTCTTTGTATTCCTATGAATTTTATTGTATACTTTTAAAAATACAATGCTGAGGAGGGACTCAAGAACCCTCGGAGTAGAGACTATTTCTTTTTTTAGTTTTATTTTTTCTAATTACATATAAAAACAATTTAAAACATTTTTTGGTTTAATTTTGAGTTCCAAATTCTCTCCCTCCTTCTCTTCTTTCCTCCCCTTATTGAGGAGGCAAGTGATTTGATATGTTATGTATGTGCCATCATTCAAAACATATTTTCACACCAGTCATGTTGTGAAAGAAAACATAGACCAAAAAATGAAAAAAAGAAAGTAAAAAATAGTATGCTTGGATCTGCATTCAGATTGCATCAGTTCTTTCTCTGGTGGTGGATAGCATTTTTTAACATAAGACCTTCAGTATTGTCTCAGATCTTTGTACTGCTGAGAGTACCTAAGTCATTCACAGTTCATCATTGTACAATATTGCTTTACTGTGTACAGTGTTCTCCTGGTTCTACTCACTTCACTTTGCATCAGTTCATGTAAGCCTTTCCCTGTTTTTCTGGAAGCCCATCCTGCTCAGCATTTTTTATAACACAATAGTATTCCATCATAATCATATGCCACAATTTGTTCAACCATTCCCTAATTGATGGTCATCCCCTCAGTTTCCAATTCTTTGCCACCATAAAAAGAGCTGCTATAGTTGTGTACATATAGGTGCTTTTGGAAAAAAATCTCTTCAGGATATAGACCTAGTAGTGGCATTGCTGGATCAAAGGGTATGCAGAGTTTTATACTCTGGGCAGCTATGGGAACCAAGAAGAAGGATTCCAAATTTCTTTATTTTTTTATTTGCTGTACAAAGTTTAATAATGCTCAAAGTTCTCAAATTTTATTGTTAGAGAAAACTGTGCTTTTAGGCAACTCCCACTCATTATTGGCAATTTTATAAAAGCCTAGTTAGTATCACCATAATATGAATGACTTCAGGCAGGCTATCTGGTCAAAACTTGAGCTGTCTTCATTGAAACACTGTGTAGTCAAAGAACGAAAGCCAAGCTTCATGGAATTTTAAGAGTCACTTTCATCACTGGCATCTGACCTGGCCTTTATGATAGCCAAAGCAGTGTCCACTTGGACTTCTTCCTCATCAGACTAAACAACAGGGGACTCTCTGTTTTCACTTTTCTCCTGAGTGACAGAGTCAGTGCAGACTGAAGATAAGGAAGACAGTTTGCTTCAAGATGCAGAATGGTTGGGAACCTTAAGGCTTATCTCATTCTGACAGGTACTGGAATCAGGCCCTAGTCCAGGAGAGAGCATGCTCTCTTCTCCTGAGCTCAGAAAGACATCGATGGCCTCCTGATCAGACACATCCATCAGGTCCATCTGTTCCAGCAGATTTGCATTCCCATCCATGCTGCCTATGGGTTCTCTTCATTCAGCTATCTGCAGAGAGCCTGTGGAAAGGTATTGTTCCATGTCTTGCTAGAAGGCTTCTTCAAAGAATTTCTGGCATTCCTTTAGTTTCAGCTGTTGGCTGTATTCTATATCTAGCACCTTCTGAGTATATAGCTCTGCATCTAGCTCAGTTTTGAAGGCTTCAAGTTCCTTCCTTTTATTTTTCTTGTAATTTTCCAGTTGCTGCTTCTCTTTCTAATTTTTGTTTGTATCTTTCTAATTCATACTGCCCATATAAGTCCTCCAAATGCAGTAAGTGGTTTTCTTCCTCCTCAAAATTAGCCTCTAACTGAATCAAATCAAATTTTCATTTATGGATTCTAGATCTGCTAACAATACTGGAATCTGCCGGAGCTGTTTTTGTAACTCCATTAAAGCTGGTGATGCTGTGAAAGCATCACCACTTCAGTATCCACTGGCTCTCCAGTATTTGCACATTCCTTTGCTCTTTTATGAAGGGCAGCCCATGTATCTTCATATCTGCTGAGTAGCTTGAGTCCAGCAGAGAATTTTGGCAAATATTGAATGATCCTTTTTTTGCTTTTGACTTTTGCTTCTCTTGACTTGTCACTTAAAGACTTCAGCCCAGAGGTGAAATCCTACTGCACACTCAGCAACCTCTCTTTCAGGGTCTCCAGCATCTTCGCTGCTGCCACCGCCACAGAGTCTCATCCTCTTTCTGCTCCCCCTCCCCTCTGTCTGGGGTGGACCCCTATCCTACAACTGTCCTCTGCATACACATCCCCATGCCCCAGCCACACTCTCCTTACATCCCCCATGCTCCCAGCACACTGCCCTCTGCTCTGGAACTGCAGCAGCCTCCAAATTTCTTTATTACTATTCTTTCTTTTTTAAAACTTCATCATTATTTAATTGATTGTGAAATCATACTTTTTTTTCATTACTTTTCTAGATCCTCTATCACATTTTTCTTCATATTTTTGTCTTTATTTTCTCTAATTCTATAAAAGGATGCCCTTGATAAGGGCAGTTAGCACAGTGCAAGGAATAACAGCCCTGGAGTCAGGAGGACCTGAGTTCAAATCCAGTCTCAGACACTCACTAGCTGTGTGACCCTGGGCCTCACTTTTCTCATCTGTAAAATGAGTTGGAAAAGGAAATGGTAAACCACTTCAGTATCTTTACCAAGAAAACCCGAATCAAACATGGCTGACCAACAACAACAAATGCCCTTGATAATTTGGTTGCCATAGCAGTACATCTGTAGAATAATTTGTATACTATTGTCATTTTTAATACTTTGGCATAGCCTAGACATAAACAATGAATATGTGTAAACTTATTGGGATCTTCCTTTGTTTTCATGAACATTTATTAGACTGTTGATCTTTTTTTCTGTTGTATTTCTCAAACTCTGGCAGTGAATGTTAAGGTTGCCCACTGACATCTATCTACAATCCTACATAGTCTCCTGGAATATCACTTTTAGGACTCACTGTCCTCAAAATGGTCTGGGAGATTGTGAGAAATTGGCTTATTTCATTCTGACAAGTACTGGAAAGAACTCTAGAAAAACCAATCCTGGTTGCTGAAGCCAGGAAAGCTCCCATTTTATTTTACATTCATTATACATTCCTAGTGAATGGGTAACTCCCTAATGGAGTAAACTTGCTCAGACAAAGGCAAAGTTATTTATGCCCTGTCCCCAATTTGAATTTTCCCCCTTTATCTCCATTGGCTAGATGCAACCTCCTGAACCACCCACTTGTAATGCCAAGCAAAGGCAACTTCCCAAGGTTCAAAATACCAGCATAGCTGCTCTCCATGTTATTCAATAACAAATTAAGAACAGAGAAAATCAAAATATAGCATAATTCAAAATATAGCATTCACCAAGTGTAATTCAATAATTTACAAGTACTACTCTACCCCTGGACATTACATTCATTTAGTCAATCACAAAGTCCCTCTTCTAAGCACTACTCTACCTCTAGGCAGTACATTCATTTAGTCAATCACAATGCCCCTCTTCTCAAATGGAGATTAGTTTCCAATCATAAGCAAAGTAAATTCATTTGGTCAGTCACAGAGCACAAAAAAATCAAAAGTTTCCCACCCCTGGATCACAACTGAATAGGCCATCTACTCCAGAGTTACAACAAGCTTTTGTTGCTACAAACACAGCATTTAATACCCAAAGAAAGATCTTTTCTTCATCTTGACCTGAGGCAAGTTCTCAGCAATCTTTGTTCCTGGGGAGACAAACCTTAACAAGGCCACAAGATACATTGCCAGCATCCTCATTAATTCATTCTCTGTCTGCAGAACAGTCCTAGGACCTCTGAAAACATTAGCAAGACCCTCTTCCAGGATTTCTGTAAACATACAACAAGAAAATCTTTCTTCAGGGCTTCAGAACCAACAGCAAGGTTCCAGAACCTCTGCAACAACAGGACTGTCCTTCACCAGTGAACAAATCTGGCAAAACAACATCAAAATATGCAGACAAAGTACCAGCATATCAGCTATGTCTCCTCAGTCCTTGGCAGCTCTGGGTGGCAGCTCTCAAAAGTCCTGGGCAGTTCAAACTGGCCCTCAGCAATCCTCTCTCTCTGCCTCCACGATGCTGCTTCCAAAAAAAATTCTTCTGCCTCTCTCTCTGCTTGTGCCTCTCTAAATTCATGTCACCAGCTCCTCTCTGTTCAGCCCTCTCTTTTCATGTCAACAAGTCCATCCTACAAGTGGGATTCACAAGTTCTGGGTTTTAACACAATCAATCCGAAAACCAAGCCAATACAGGGGGATCTTTAAATTCCATTACTGTTACACCACTTCATGTTCTCCTCCTAGATATGTTTCCCTCAGACAGCTGGTTAAACATGTGTACAAGTATCTGTCCTTTCACTTGATCAGAAGCAGGTTTCTTCTAGTTACAGCTCTGATTAGAACCAGTTACCTCTGACTTATATCCTGTTATCAATCAAAACTGGAAGTGGTTTTAATCCTACTTTTGTTCCCCTCCCCCCCCCATGTAATCTAGTCAGTCAACCAAGTCAGTCAATAATCAACAAACGTTTATTTATTTATTTATTTATCAACAAAGACCAAAACAGTCCCAACCCTCAAGGATCTCACATTCTTTCAGGGAAGATATGAGGAATGATTTAAAAGTTTGTTTCCACAGAAATTATGTAATGTATGACTTATGAAATCTAGGGGATCCATACATACCAGAAAGTCTTTTAACTTGCAGCAAATGCAGGAAAATAAATTGATTGTAGAAGATACTATCAATGTAGATTGGTACTAGATTATCTTCTAGCAAAAGAAGAGGGAAATTGAGAAATATAACAGAGAAATTTGTTTCCATATGTTCAGAATAATGATCAGCAGAATGGGAGACATAATGAATGAGTTATGTCTCACACAGAAGATAATGGGCAAAGCTAGGTTCCAAATGGTTTTTATCTTGTTTTGAGGTTAGAAGCCAGCTAAGTAGAGTAAAAGTTAAGTCTTGCTTGGAATGTTCATGTGTAATAATAATCTTACGAATATTAACTTCTCCTCTGGGAGGGCTAAAACTTCATTTTTATGATCATACAATGCATGTAGCGAGAAGAACATGTCAGGTGGAACTATGTACCAGTATTAGGCGTACTGGGAAGTTACACACCCTATTATTTCATTCTGATAGGTATTGGAAAGAACTCTAGAAAGACCAATATTGGTTGCTGAAGCCAGGAAACTCCCATTTTATTTTACATTCATTATACATTCCTAGTGAATGGCTAATTCCCTAATGGAGTACACTTGCTCAGACAAGTGTCCCCAGCGGGGGATAGTGGAGGGACTTTGCAGTCAAGCATAGGTTTTTAAGGCTTATTTTTGTTTTTGGAGGGTGTATCTATCCAACGAGACATCGACCACTGCAGTTGAGTAATAAACTTATTTATCTTTTATCTTCACTCTCCCGAACCTGAATGAGTTATTTCTCAAATATATGAGATATATGCAGGATATATGGGAAGCAAACTCAGAGGGAAGGCACTAACTTTGAGGGGAACTGAAACACTTCTTGCAGAAGGTGGGATTTCAGATGAGTCTTAAAGTAAGCCAGGGAAGTCATGAGACTGAGGCAAGAAGGGAGAGAATTCCAGGACAAATGGAAAGCTAGTCAAAATGCATTGTCGAGAGATGGAATGTCACATGGGAGAAATAACAAGGAAGTTAGTACTACTGGATCTTAAAGTTCAAAATATTTTTGTAACTCGGGGCTCGAGCTGATTTGCATGGGACTCTCATTGGTGGAAAATTAGAGGCAGCTTGGGAGAGATTCTCATTCTTCTAGCTTCTGTGCAGGTCTTAATCACTTCATACCTGAATTGTTGAGGTAACCTGCTGGTTGACCTCCCAGTCCTAAATCTCTCTTCACTCTAATCCAACCTCCACTCTATAATGCTAACGGGATTTTCCTAAAGCACAGTTTTGACCCAGATTCAAGCGGACCCCTTCAAATGACAGATGAAATATAAAATCCTCTATGAGGCTTTTAAAGCCCTTCAAAATCTTTCCAGTCTTCTGGAAAACTTTACACCCCTCCATGTACCTGGTCCTAGACTTGGCATAGCCATCTGATCAGCACTTCAGAGCCCCTGCATCCTCAGGCTTCCCCATCACTAGGTACCTTTCTTTCTTCTCCATCACTTTTCAGCTTCCAACTTGCACTGTATTCTCTCATTACATTGTAAGCTCCTTGAGGCAGGGTCTGTCCAGTAATTAGCAGTTTGTTTAGTCTTTTTTCAGTTTCCAACTCTTCATGACCCCCTTTGGGGTTTTCTTGGCAGAGATATTGGAGTGATATGCTATTTCCTTCTCCAGCTCATTTTACAGATTAGAAAAGTGAGGCAAACAAGGTTAAGTGACTTGTCCAGGGTCACACAGTAAGTCTCTGAGGCTGGATTTGAACTCAGGAAGCAAAGCAGCTAGGTGGCACAGTGGATAGAGTGCCAGGACTGGAGTCAGGAGTCTTCTACCTGAGCTTAGCACAGTGCCTAGCTCATAAGAGGTGCTTAATTATTGACTGACTCTCTTTGTACCCCCAGCACTTAACTCAGTTTGGCACATAATAAATGTTGGCTTTTTTTTTTTAAACAGCTCTAATTATTAGCAAGTTCTTTCCATAACTCCAGTAGCTGCCTCCCTCTAATTTCACTCTTCAGTTCTGACATCTGCAGTCACCGGGGTTCATCTAATCCTTCTCCCATATGGTAGCCCTCCACACATTTGAAGAAAATTTGAAGTACCAAGTTCTTATGTATTTCCTTAAGTCTTCCATTTTCCAAGGTAAATGTCCCTGCTTCCTTTAACCATTCCTTTAATGATATGATTTTGAGTCCCCTCCCTTTTTCCCCCCAAATCTAGTCTCCCTTCCCTGGATCCATTCTAGATCAACAGCATCTCTCTTGACACCTGGTGCCCTCCTTCCCAGTTTTCTTTGCAGGTAGAGGACTATGGGTGTGGAATCTTGCCTATCCTGTCACAGATACAGGGTGGCATTGTTTTACTGAACTGCTTTCTTTGTAAGTCTTTGTAAGAAGGGATGTCTCCCCACCTAGGAGAGGAGCCGGAGAGGATTATCCTCAGAAATAAAACTGATGTGTAAACAAAAGGTATTAACAGATGTAAGACTTAAAATGTGGTACCCAGACCTGAACATAATACTACAAGTTTCTTTTGCTAATTGTGATTTCTCCCCAAATGAATCACCAGTAATGGGGAGTGGTCGGGGATTGAGTCTCCATCTCATCTCCCAGTGCTCCTAACAAAATGCCTGGAACACAGTAAATCCATATTGACTGATTCCCAAATGCACAACCCACAATATAGGAACACCTTATGTCCCTTGTGTTCAGACTTCTATTACCCTAAGCTGGGGACAATTAACTTGAAAGTAAGAGACCAGGAGACCAGCCTCCTGCCCTCAGCACAGGGGGTTCCATGCTTGGGTCAGTGGGGGAAGAGGTAGAAAGAAGAGACCCACATTCCTACTGCCTCCTTACTCCTCATCTGGGAGTTGGCAACACCCAGGCATCTCTTCCTCCTGGAGACAATGGCTCACACAAGCACCTCTGTACCATTTCTTATTGAACTGGAGCAGAAAATGATGCTTCTGTCTTCTCAAACTGTCGATCTCTAGTACGGACTTCTCTCCTTCCCAAACTGTCAATCAGCCTCAAACCCCGCCCCGCCCCCAAGATGCCCATCAGTTTCTGACCAGAGTTGTCCCCTACCAACGTTTTTGACCACAAAAGCAATACTTAGCTTCATCATCTGACTTCTTCACCAGACGGCTTCCACTGATTTGTGGTCTTTTTCAAAAAATCAAATCCACCATAAAAAAAAAATTTTGCTCCAAAATCCAAAGTGCAGTTGAACTTTAGCCCACACAAGCTTCTTCACTCAAACCTCAAAGAAGAGGCTTTAGATTTGACAAAACATGGTTACAGAATAAAAACAGAGAGTAAAATCAAATAGAAAATATTGGATCAAGAATTTATTCCCTCCATCGGGCTAGGTGACGAAGTGAGTAAAGTGCCGGCCCCAGAGTCAGGAGGACCCGAGTTCGGTTCCAGCCTCAAACACTTAACACACACACACACACACACACACACACACACACACACACACACACA
>NW_027187400.1:6912731-6921392 GCF_028583685.1 Petaurus breviceps papuanus | reverse complement strand
CACACACACACACACACACACACACACACACACACACACACACACACTAGCCCTGTAACCTTGGGCAAGTTACTTAACCCCAACTGCCCTCCAAAAAAAGGCAAAAAAAAAAAAAAGAATTAATTCCATCACAAGCGTACTCACAACTCAAAATCATCTTCATAAAAGATGGGAGCCAAGACATTTAACCCATGGGAAACTTGGAACAGCCCAACCCCAGGTGGCAATGTCCCCGCCCGGTTCTTCCGCCAGTTATCAATCACGTCGTTCTTGCCCCGCCCGTCAAGCTGTCAGTCTATCCCCGGCTCCGCCTCCTTCCTATCTGGAGCTCTCTCGGTCCCTGCCCTGGGCCTTCGCAGCTGTCAGTCAGTCTCAGGCCCCGCCCCACCCAACCCTTAGTAATCAATCTTCGGCCCCGCCCCCAGCCGTTGATGGGCGGTTGGAGCAAAGAGCTGCTGAAGAGAAGCCAGAGCCGCGGACTCCTATCATGGACCTTCCCGGGGGTCACGGGCCTAACGAGCCCTACCTACCCCCTCAACCCTCAGGCAGCCCGCCCCGCCGCGCCCAAGACCCCCGGGACCTGGCGCTGCTGGTGACCATGCTGGGGGCGCTGCTGGCTGCCGCCGCCCGCGTCTACATGGGCTCCAGGGAGGCCCAGGCTGAGGCCCTGAAGGTCGGGGGGGAGGGGGGGTCGGAGCCGTGGAAAAGGGGGAGGGGACCGTGCCCCTCCCAGGAAAACCCCGCCCCTCCCTTTCCCCGGCCAGTAGGATGGGGGACCTGCTGCCCCCAGGAGGGCGTAGGTCCACCGTCCCTGAGCCGCTCTGCTTCCCGACTGTTCAGCGGCTAGACACAGGTTCCCCTGGGCCCGAGCTGGTGGAGTGCCTGTGACCAGTCGGGCTGTCATTCCGGGGTCCTTGGGAGCTGCAGGCCAGGGGCCAGGGATGCCCGAGGCCCTCTCACCTGCTCCCTTGCTCCAAAACAGGAGGCAGCCCGGCAGGCTTGGAAGACAACGTTCTTCTTTTCCGCTTTGGATGTGAATAGGGACATGTACATCAGCCCTGAGGAGTTCAAGCCCATTGCTGAGATGCTGAGAGGTAGTGGCAGAACTAGGCTGGAAGGACCAGGACTAGACCCAGGTTTTCTGATGCCCGATCTAGTGTTCTTTCCAAGACTGCTGCTCCCTCCTCCTCTTCCTCTCCCTCCTTCCCTCATCTCTCTGTTTCTCTCTCTCTCGTCTTTCTTTCTCTCTCTCTCTCTGTCTCTCTCCTCTCTCCTCTCAATCAATCATGATTCCTCCCTAGGGTGAAAGATAAGAAATTAGAAAATTTTTGTCATCCAGTACCCAATGACAGATGGTTTCCCGAGAAAGAGAGGGGACTTGCACAAGTGCATATAGCCCCCACCCACCCCAGGAGTAGAGCAGATTACTAACACATTTACTCCCTACAGTGGTAAAGCCTATCATTGACTTTGAAAAGGCAGAGGAGTTGATGAAGGAGGAGAGTTCCTCTCTCAAAGAGGAGAAGCTGACCATAGTAGCTCGATTCCAGCCCCTGCAACTAAATACCATGTCAAACAGTAAAAATGGTTTCAAAGAGGTGAGAATGTGTCTGGGGGTGAGGGGGGAAGGGATGTTGGGGAACTTGGAAGGTGGTGTTGCAGCAAGCACCCCAGTGTCCCCAGGGTGCCTGCTCACACAGGTTCTTGGATCTGCTTTGTTAAAGGAAAGCAACTCAAAATGGGTTAACAAGCTTACTTTAATCAGTCAGACATATATCGTTTACCTTGTTCAGGAGAAAAGGTCAGCACCCTGAACCTCAAAGTATACAGGCATAATTATCAAGACATTAACAGATCAAGTAGACAGCTTTCCAAACTGTCCAACCATTACATCCATACCCAGTCAACATCTGGGTTTCCACATCTGGGTTTTTCAAAGCCGGGGGACTCTCAACAACGGCTTCCCAGAATTCAGATCAAATCACAGAACACTTCTCAAAGTGAGTCCCAAAACAAAGCTACACATCAGGGCTTATATAGCCTTCTCCTGGCTCAGAGAATGTAACAACCTCATTGACTCACTGGCCAATCAAGAAGTATCTAATGAAAAACAAGCCTCCCACCCCAGGCTCCAGGTGCACTCTAGCCTAGGGGCAGGGAAGATCTTTAAGTTTGCATTTCCATTACAGGTGGAGATGGGGATATGAGCTAGAAAAATTAGCAGAGGTAAAAGGTAAAAATTCAGGCCCAAGAAGCACTGAATGAAGGGCCAGACTGGACACTGTGGTACACACAGATTGTCCTGAGCTAGGGCAGACCTGATCTCACATAGAACACTTTGCTTCTTTACCAGGAGAGTATGGACAAGGAGTGCCCCTTGTGTTCAGACCTCTGCTATCCAAAATTGGGGACAATTAACTTGCAAGCAAAAAACCAGAAGGAGACCAAGCTCCTGTCCTCAGCACAGGGGGCTCCAGGCTTTAATCAGTGGGGAAGAGGTAGAGAGAAGTGTCTGGAGGCCCCAAAACCAGATATGGGTCAGTCAGATACTGTGTAAATAGTTGAGCCAAGATGGGATGGTACATTGTCACACACTCTAGCAATGTTTCAATTGCTCAAAACATTTCTTCTTTAGGAAGAACCTTTAAAACCAGTTTAAAAATCACAAAAGAAAATCCATTTTTGTTACTTCATAATCATACCAAGTTTTTTGACCAAAATATCATCCAACTTCTTCACCAGATTTGGCTTCATTTAGGGTGTTTTTTTCAAAAATCAAATCCCTCATTAAAAAAAAAAGAAGGAAAATTTTGTTTCAGTATCCAAAGTGAAAAAGACTGAAGAAGGAGATCCCTTTCTCTTTGGAAGTATGAGAAAGGAGGGACTTTGCTGTTTTAGATCTGGGTTAAGAGATTAACTATAAACTGCAGACATTTCACCTTCTGCTCCAGGCCCTATGACAGAAGAAGAAGGAAGACCTATAATGTGTCCTACCCTGAGTACAATTCCTCAAAAAAGCAGAGTGATAGGGAGGCTGGTATGTGTTTAGTACCTAGCATGTGACCAGAACAGGGACAGTGAATGGGCTGATGAGGGTTTGGTGCTCTGCCTCTTCTTCCTTCTCCTCCTCTTCCTCCTCCTCCTCCTACTCAACAAGAAACTTCTCCTGAGCCCTTACACATGTTAATGATCTGCTCTTCTCCAGGGAAGGATATGTACCTGTATGCTTCTCTCTGTTCCACTGTGGGGAATACCAAATTGCAGACAGGGTACATACTAGGAAATATACAAGATAGTAATGAACTAAGTGTCAAATAACAAAATCCTCTATGATCTGAACCCAGCCTATCTTTGTAGCCCTATCGCTAATAATTCTCCTTCATGCAGCCTGCATTCCAGTAAACTAGACCAATAACAAAAATAATAATAATGATTGACACCTATATGTGAGTATAATTTAGCTTTTATATAGCACTTTGAGATTTGCAAAGCCTCTTTGTTATTTGATTTTTTAGGTACTACTTTTAGGCCCATTTTGCAGATGAGGAAACAGAGGTTTAGATTAAATGTCTTGCCTATTGTCACACAGCTAGTAGTATCTGAGGCATGATTTGAACTCAGATCTTCCTATGTCCAATACAAGCAGTCGCTCCACTATGCTGCCTAGCTCCCTGATGAACCTTTGTGGTATAGGCAATACTTTGTGGCATATATATTTATACTTTGTGGTATAGGCAATAGTATTCCCATTTCACAACTGATGGTCCCACAATTACTAATAGAACCAAGACTCAAAGTCCAAGTCTTTCTACGTCATGCTATTTCCAGGACCCCTAAACACAAACTATACATTCCTCAGTAGGCCTTTGCTGATGCTCTTCTCTTGCATAGGATGTCCTTGTTGAATCACCACATGTTGAAATCCTGTCCATTCTTTCAGAAACCACTAAAATGGCATGTCCTCCAAGATTTCAGTAACCCCTCTGGCCTCCCTTCTCTAGCACTTTGTTTATATCTTATCTAATTTGTCCCTTTAAATATTTTATTATAGTAAATTGTGTGGATTCTTTTTTTTTTTTCATCTTTAGGGGACAATGGAAAGAGCACTGAGTTTGGAGTCAGCAGACCCAAATTTGAATCCAGGGGGAAGACTTAGCTGTTTAGGCCAGGATTGACCCAAGAGCCAGCAAGCTAAGATGAAGGCAGACCTTGGGAATGGTTTTCCTCTTGTTGGGCTGGTGCTCCCTGATCCTAGGGTCCTCTGTGATTTAGGATTCAAAAATGCTGGGGCAGCTAGGTGGCACAGTGAATAGAACACCGGCCCTGGAGTCAGGAAGACCTGAGTTCAAATTTGACCTCAGACACTTAACAATTACTAGCTGTGTGACCTTGGGCAAGTCACTTAACCCCAATTACCCTGCCTTTCCCCCTCCAAAAACATAAAAAAAAAGGATTAGAAAATGCATTTCTCTCTTATCATACCCCTGGTTGGCAGTTTGTGTACCTTCAAATCATCCCAGAAATTCCACTTGGCCAAACTACAGAGGGTTATATGGAACTATATGGTAATACTAAGAGGTTCCATTCTGCCTTCATAAAATTCCTGATTGCCATGCACACCAACTGGGGGCAAGACTGGAAGGGGCCAGGTCTTGCCAGCCCTAGTTCCCTCGTTCAACATTGCTGCCTTTTTTGAGCAACAAAACTGATGGTCTATTAATAATTTAATTATTATTAAATTAAACTATTAATAGTAGTTGCAAAGTGTATAGCACTTTAAGGTTTATAGAGCATATTATGTGTCAAGTCAATAAGCATTTATTAAGCACCTACTTTGTGCCAGACCCTATGCTAAGTGCAGCAGATACAGAGCAACCCCCCCCCCCAAAAAAAAAGAAAGTAGAGCTTGCTCTCAAGGCTCTCCCAGTTAAATTGGAAAGAAAGCATATGAACAATTAGGTATCAAATATGGACGGTGAATTAAAGATAATCTCAGAAGGAGAGCACTAAGACTAAGGAGGACTGGGGAGGCCGTGAAGAAGGAGGAACTTGAGCTGAGTGTTGAAGGAAGGAAGAAGGTGGAGAGGAGGAGGGGGAGAGTTCTAGGCTTGGGGGACAACCCAGAGTAGGAAGATCATGTGTTCCAGGAATAGAAAGGAAATAAATGTCACTATCTTAGATTATGTGCAGAAGAGTAAGGTACAAGAAGACTAGAAAGCTAGGAAGGAGACAAGTTATGAAGAGTTTTAAAAGCCAAACAGCAGATTTTATATTTGATCCTGGAGGCACAGTACATTGTGGGATCTTCTCCTTAGGAATGTGAATTTGACAACTGTATGAGGATGTGCTAGCGTGGGGAGAGACGAAGCAGGGAGAGCACCCAGCAGTCATATGGGCTCTGCCCTCATCTGATCAAATGGCATCAGTGCCAGAGGGTGTCAGGTGTCTGAAAGAAGTGAGGTTTCCTCCAGCCCTTCATTTCCTTTGATGTGGATCTATGCTCTGGAGAATATAGGTGTTCCTATACCTCTTTTCAATATAATCTCAAAGGTCTGACCCCAGCTGGATCCTGGTTCACCAACTTCTACCTGCTGGCCTTTTCCTCCAGATTTCTGACATCATCCTATCTGGGCTAAAAAACTGGACAGCCCCTGCATTATCAACCAGCGTATTCTCTGTCAGTCAATTCAAAGCCTTCTTGCCCCCAAGGAACAATATGGAGCTGGGTGAGCCCTGGTGGATCATTCCAGACACAATGAGGAATAAGACAGGTGCACATCTCTCTGACAACCGCTTCTATCCACCACCTCCCAAAGACAAGGAGGTAAGGAAGGAACCTTAGGCTTCCCTGGGACCAAGTCCTGTGCCCAGTGTTTCACTTTCCCTATAGCTGGGAAATCAAATTTGGAGAAGTTAAGCTGAATTAGATTGGATTTCATCAGATCTGGAGGAAGAGGTTAAGGAGTAAGGCTTGAAACAATCCGATTCAATTCAGCCCACATTCTAAAAATTTAATTGTCCAGCTACAAACCACATTTCCTAACCCATTTTGAACCTCTTTCTCTAGACCATCAAGTACCTCAGGGCCACCATCTCACCTTTTTGCCTCAAGTTTGATCTAATGATTCAGTGCTAACTTCTCCCCAGCCTTGTACTAAAAGGACAGATCTGAATCCTTCTTAACTTAGATACTCATCCTATCACTTGGGCCTGATGTTACCCATTTACTGTCTCCAGTTGTCCTAGGATCAAGCTCCAGGACTTGACTTGGGGTGACTTAGCATCAGAAGAATAGTCTCCCTCCTTCCTTACTACCAATAGCTTCCCCTGAGCTCAGTTCTTCAGTTCTCAGGGATTCGGTGATTTCTAGGCTTCAGATAGTTTCCCCAGCTCAAGGATCAAGGAAAGAAAGAAATAACAAATATCAAAGTCTCTCAAGATTGTTTCTTCTCAATACACTGGAAAGTGGGAAGGGGAAACAAATTTCTTACCACCTAGTCCAAATGTTTCATTGTGATCACTTCCTCTTGTCAAACCCAGGAGGAGAAGGAGTAATCTAGGCTTTTACATCCCACAGGTCATTATCCACAAGCTGCTGAGCATGTTTCACCCAAGGCCCTTTGTGAAGACGCGCTTTGGGCCCCAGGGCACAGTGGCCTGCCTCACAGCCATCAGTGAGTCCTTCTATACAGTTGCTTTTAGGTGAGCACATCCGACCTCTGGCTGTCCTGGGCAAGAAAGGAGAAAAACGAAACTGCAGCATTATGGAAGAGGGAATCAGAATGGTTATAGGATGCAAAGCAGCTATAAACTTCACTTGTCAGAGATTGATTGTTCCTTTTCCAGATCATTCAGACCTCTTCAACAAACATTAAGTCCAGGCACTGCAGTAAATGCTGGTATTACAAATTCAAAAATGAAAGTCCTTTATCTCAAGGATCTTATATTCTGCTGGGGACAAGAGAGGCAGAAAAAAAAAGCCCCTGTTAAGTAAATGGAAATACCTTTTGTGGAAAGTAGCACTTGGACTATGTCTTTTAAAATGTTTTTATTGACATTTTTAACATGACCAAAACTTTCTCCAGTTTCCCTTCCCATTCTTGCCAGAGAGCCATCCCATGTAACAGTATTTTTAAAGAAGAAAAAAGAAAAAGTATCAGTAAAACTGATCAATACATCTAAAAAGTCTGAAAATGATTACAACATAACACACCTGTGGGTCTCCCACCATGGTAAAGGAGTGGAGTAGGGGTGTCATATTCCTTCTTTGAAGCTTATATTTTTAAGTGAGCTAGGAGTTCCATCAGGGAAGGTGATGAGGGAAAGAAGTCCAGGTGTAAGATACAGCTTGAGCAAAGTACTAGATATAAAAGATAGAATGTAGTTTACTGGCAATATCGATAAGGTTACTTTGGTTACAGTGTAGAGTATTTGAGGCTAAGTAATGTATAATCAGCCTAGAAAAACAGGTGGCAGCCAGCATGTTAGAGGGCTTTAAAGGGAAATAGAAAAATGACATCATTTTATCCTGGTAACAGTAGTCACTGAGGAAGCTTCTTGACCACAACATTGACCTACCTTACCAATATCAATTGAGTAGCTACGTGAAGGATGGACCAGTGAATCTGGGGGCAGGGAGACCAATAAGGCTATGGCAGTGGTGCAGGCAAGAGGTGAGGATCCTACTGAACTGATGGCATGTGAGTGGAGGAAAGAATATATAGATATTAGTGATTATGTGGAAATAATATTGACAGTGCTCAGGAATTAAATGGATTTGGGGGGAAGTGTGGTGAAGAGACAAGGATGACTGCTAGGTGTTTCAAACCTAGATGGCTGCAAGGATGGTTAGTTTCCTCAATAGCAGCGGGAAAGTTTGGAGGAGAGGTGGGTTTAGGAGAAAAAATAATACTAAGTTCTGCTTTGGACATGTTAAGTGTGAGATGACCAAGGTAGAAATGTCTAATAAGAAGATGGTTATAAGGAACAGGAATTCATTTGAAAGATTCAAGAGTCATTTCCATGGAGATGATCATTGAGTGATGATGACATAATAAAAAGAGGGAGCATGTGAAAAAAAAGAGAGAAGTTCCACAAAAGAAACCTGGGGTGTACTCACACCTAAGGGGTGGGATGTGGACATGTATAGTAATCTTACAAAGGAAACTGAGGAGTAGGCAGTCAGACCAACATAACAGTGTCACAAAAAACTGGGAAGGAGGAAGGAGTAGGCAACAGTGTCAGATGGTTTAGAGATGTCAGGAAGAATAAGGAGTTGTTAGATTTACCGATAAGCAGACCATTGGTGACCTTGGAGAAAGTAGTTGTGGTCAGTCAGTAGAATCTTCTTGCTTTTGTTGCTCATATGACCCTAGAGAGGCTGAAACTGATAGAGGTTGAGGGATTTCAGGAAAGCTAGGAACTGTCGATTTTGCTCTTTTGAGAGACCGAGTGGGAGTAATTGTCCCCAAAGAAGTGTGGGGGTTATGTGTTAGACCACTCTCTGGCCTGGCCCCTTCTGCCTAAAAGCCAAGTGTGTTTCAATGTGGCTTGGGTCATCTAGCTGAAGTGTTCAATGCCTTCTTCCTACCAGTAGATGGAGATAACGAAATAACTCCTCTCTCTCTCTCTCTCTCTCTCTCTCTCTCTCTCTCTCTCTCT
>NW_027187400.1:6884608-6912331 GCF_028583685.1 Petaurus breviceps papuanus | reverse complement strand
TCCTTGCTCCACTGGATTCTCTCTCCTTTTAGATTCTCTCCACTCTAGCTCTTCAGGCCTCTCTACTCCCCTTTTCTTCTACTGCTTTACTAAAGTCTTCCTGAATGCTGACTGAAACGCAGTGGTCACAGGATCAGAGATTTAGAATTGAACTGATCCTTAGAAGTCATGGAGTTGAAGTTCAATCCACTTATTTTACAAATAAAGAAACTGAGGATTAGAGAATTCTTGCAAGTGCTAGTATTCCCATCCTCCCACCTGGAGATAAGCATTTCTTGCTCCTTTCTCTTTCTCTTCTGGCCACAGGATCCATGCTGAATTCCAACTCAACCAACCACTCCACTACCCTTTCTGGTTCTGTCCAAGCCAGTTCACTGGACATATCATCCTCTCCAAAGATGGCAACCATATCCAAGAGTTTGAGCTCTTTGTACCTAATGAAAGGTAGGATCCTGTGGTAGTAAGAGCATAAAAGACAGGACCCCATTTAGGGGAGTTTGTGGCTCTGGCTGGGGGAGGGGGGTGGCAACTGTTGTCAATGCTTTCACTTCCCCTTTTTCCTGTCCCCAAAGTCAGTCTCCTGGAGGATAAAGAAGAAGCCGATAGATTAAGGGGAGGTCACAATGTTTACAATACTACACAGACATATTGCATTACATTGGGACTCCAGGGTGGCAAAGCAGAGGGCTGTTTGGCAGTACCAGCCTGTCCTTCCATCATGAGGCTGGAAAGCCTAAAGCTCCTCCTAGTCTGTATTCAGAGACTGATTGAGAACAGGGGAGATGCCTTCTAATCTACTAGATCCAGTCCCAAATCTGTAAGCTCTAAGGGGTTCCCACACTCAGACCTTGACTTCAGAAACTCTAGATGAGAACAGATAGCAAGTAAGCCTCTCATAGCTAAGAAACTATATTTTAGCTCAGTCACATGTACCCACCTTTCCCTTCTCATCATCAGGATAACAGGGAGTCATAGCTCAGCCTCTGGGTTTGTTGTAGTCTGGCCTTTGAATCTCCCCCTTCCTTCCTATTGAAGGAGCATGCCTTTCTTTATACATGCTTGTACTGTGGCCTTCCCCTCTACTCTCTGATAATCCCTTCCCACACTTTTAAATGTCTCCATTCTTAGTTCTTCCTTAACCCCCATAGATATTCCCCACCTAATAGTATTTTCCTAGATGTCACCTACAACTCTTTCCCCGTTCAGAATTGTCAGGGACAAGTTGGTATGAAAGTTAGCATGGAGGTAACATGGAAGACTGGGAAGAAGAGCCTCTCCCACAAACTCCTTGGTGGGGCCAGAGAAATTCCATCCCTTCTCCCACTAGACCAGATTATCCTCAAAGTCACCACCTTTCACCCTGCCCTGCCCCCCTCCCTCCTCAGCTCTTTTTGTGCCAAATGAAAATATTCCTGATTATAGCTCTGACACCACTGAGTGAATGAATCAGGCCTACCACTGCCCTATCCTCAGTATACAACCTTTCCAACATACCACTTCTCCCATCAGGTCTCTGAATGTGGGTATGCAGTGGTTGTATGGGGCCCTGAGGAATCCAAATGTGGACCTTGGTTATCTCCCTCAGGTATGTCTGACTCTCTCCTTATATCTTTCAGTTGGAACCAGACCTGACTATAATTTTCCTACTAGTCTCCTACCATTATATTCCCACTCTAACTCCTAGGAGGCTTCCTCTGGTTATGCTACCCAGGAGGCTGAGGCTATAGCATCCCCTGCCATCTTTCCCCTTATGGATGCAGAGTGATGAGAAGCTCCACAAGCTTACCCTGTGTAAGGATAGCTGAATACTCAAGAGTCCTGTATGTTACTAATAATTATTAATAATAATGATAATAGACCCATTTCTATAACACTGAGGTTTGCAAAGTGCTTTCCCCACTACAATCTTGTGAGGTGAGTAATTCAAATGTTGATATCTCCATGTAGAGAAGAGGAACCTTGGACTGACAGAGGTTAAGTGACTTTCCTGTAGGCACACAGGGAAAAAGAATGGGAGTCAGGACTCCAACCCAGGTGTTCTAAGGACTCCTCTTCCCACTCTTCCATATTAAGAAGAAGTCTGGTCCACTGGCAAATCATAGCTGTGGTGATGGTCGCTCATCCATTCTCTGAGAACTGTAGAATCATAGTATCTGACTGTAGCAGCAAGCACCCCAAGCATCCTCAGGGTTTGCTGCCACCACAGGTTCTTGGATCTGCTTTGATAAAGGAAAGCAACTCAAAATGGGTTAACAAGCTTACTTTAATCAGTCAGACATATATCGTTTACCTTGTTCAGGGGAAAAGGTCAGCACCCCGAACTTCAAAGTACACAGACAGAATTATCAAGACAGAAACAGATCTAGTAGACAGATTTCAAATTGTCCAACCATTACATCCATACCCAGTCAACATCTGGGTTTCAACATCTGGGTTTTTTCAAAGCCGGGGGGACTCAGGACAACGGCTTCCCAGAATCCATATCAAATCACAGAACACTTCTCAAAGTGAGCCCCAAAACAAAGCTACACACCAGGGCTTATATAGCCTTCTCCTGGCTCAAAGAATGTAACAACCTTATTGACTCACTGGCCAATCAAGAAGTATCTACTGAAAAACAAGCCTCCCACCCCAGGCTCCAGGTGCACTTTAGCCTAGGGGCAGGGAAGATCTTTAAAATTTACATTCCCATTACACTGACCTGGAAGAAGACTTACTGGGATCACTTAGTTCAAACCTGGCATCTGAGTAGTGTGGGACCTAAGACCCATAAAGAGGTCAAAGAGTTGTCAGAGATCAAAGAACTCTTGGGCCACAGAGCTAGAACACAAACCCAACTCAAACATTTGGACTCCAAGGACAGTGCTCTTTATACTCTATGCCATACTGCCTCCAAAGCCTCTCTACCAGTGGGCACTAGAATTCCCCCCGGTCAGGGATTGCTTGGCTGATTGGTAGAACATAGCCTGTCATGGATCCTGTGTAGAAAGTCCAAAGAAAGCCTGGGTGCAAGCTCTGTCTTTGTCATTTTCATACTGTCCTTGGGCAAGTCTCTCAACCTTTCTGAGGAGCCTGTGTTCTCATCAGTAAAATGGGGATATATTTTTGTAGCATCTGCCTCCCAGAGCTTTTTTGAGAATGAAATGAAGCAATGTGTGTGAAGTGCTTTGTACTTGTCAGATGGTGTATGAATATCAGCAACTCTTATCCCACTTGTTCAGGGAGAGATACCATCCTTGGTACCATGGACATGACTACATCTCTTTATAATTGAGCCAATGAGAGATTCAAATCTCTTGTTGAAGGCTTACAATGTTCTTAAATATCCCACCTAAAAAGTATTAATTGTTAATAGCATATGAGATTTATATTGCATTATAAGGTTTGCAAAGTGCTTTCCATATGTTGTTTTCATTTGGGCCTCAGTAACACTAAAAAGTGTCATTATTATCCTCACTTAACAATTGTACAAATTGAAGTGAAACTGAGAAAGAGAGCAGTGCCTTGCCCAAGCTCACTTAGCTACTCAGTGTATGAGACAGGATTCCTACTCGGGTCTTCCTGACTCCAGATCCAGGGCTTTATCCACCATACTTGCTAGCTGCCAAAAAAGTGCTGGCAGTTTGGCACACAAAGGTACTTTCTACCAGGGGATATAACATATAAACAAATAAGTGAATGCCAGGATTTGTGGGAAGTGGATAGATACAACATGCAGCATGCAATCACTTATTACTTAGGGTTCCACTATCCCATGTCTCAGGAATAGGTCTTCAAATGATCTGAAAAATAAGATCTGTATGTTCTCTTGCCATTTGGACAGTGACCACATACATTGATATTAGTCTGTTTTAACTTGACTGCATAGTAACTGCCACAGCTCAAACCTTGGCCTTTTTGCCTGTTCCCTCCTTTTTCCATTGGCTTAGTGAAAAGAGTCCTGGAGGACTTTGGAAAAAAAGGAGTCAGAAGTCTGGAGTTTGAATTGCCTGTTTTGCTATGTGAATTTAGGCAAGTCACAACCTAAGTTTCTTGTTTCCTCATCTGTAAAAAGAAGGGAAATGTTAAGTCCAACCTAATAAGTTTCTGTGGATCAAATGAGATAATATAAAACATTTTGGAAACCTTACTGCAATATATAAAGTGCCCACATTGTTATTCTACCCTCAAAGTTCTCTTCTGATCCTGGCACAGAGGAAACATATGCTTCCAAAGGCTGTCAAAAGAGTGCAGGCTCTGGCAAGTCTTATTTGAAAGCCTTCAGGTCTAGGCAGAGTGATAGACTGACTGTTGTCTGGGGACTGGCCTAGCCAAGTTTAGAGATGCTCATCTCTAGATTGCAGGGTCTAACCACACTAACAAAATCAGAAACCTTTGGGGTGGCCAGGTAGCACAGCGAGTAAGAGCACAGGCCCCAGTGTCAAGATGACCTGGAGATCGAATCCCGGGCTCAGACACTTAGCACCCACCCAGAAACACCTGGCCGTGTAACCTTGAACAAGTTACTTAACCCCGATTACTTTAAAAAAAAAAATCAGAAACCTTTAAAATATTGAGAACTTTTTTTGATTCATTTTTATTTTCAGTTCCAAATTCTCTCCCTCCCTTCCCCTTCTTTCATCCATTGGAAAGGCAAGAAAAACAAAACCTCATTACAAATATATTTAGTCATGCAAAGCAAATTCCCACATTAGTCGTGTTCCTAAAAAATAACAATAATAAAGAGGATATGCTTCAGTCTATATTCTGGGTGTATCAGCTCTCTATCTCAAGGTGGATAGCATATTTCATCATAAGTCTTTTGGATTTGTGGTTGGTCATTGGGCTGATCAGAATTCATGAGTCTTTCAAAGTTGTCTTAACAATATTATTGTTATTATATTATTTTGTTATCCCATTTCTGCTCTCTTCACTTTGTATCAGTTCATGAAATTCTTCTTAGGTTTTTCTGAATTCATCATTCATATACTATAACTTGTTCAGCTAATGGGCATCACCTCATTTTCTAATTCTTTGGCCACTACAAAAAGAACTGCTTATAAATATCCTTGTACATATGGAATACTTTTCCATTTTCTTTTATTTCTTTGAGGTATAACCTAATAGAAGAATTGCTGGGTCAAAGGGTATGCACAGTTGAATAGCTTTTTGGCATATTCCAAATTGCTTATCAGTATGGTTGAACTAGTTCATAACTCTACCAACAATGCATTAGCGTACCTATTTTCCCTACAGCCCCTCTAGGATTTATCATTTTGCTTTTTTTTTTTTTAGTCTTAGCCAGTCTTATTGGTGTAAAGTGTAGGTACCTCACAGTTGTTTTCATTTACATTTACTTATTAGTTCTTTAGAGCAGTTTTTCCTATGACTATTGATTGCTTGGATTTTTAACTCTTAAAACTGCCTATGCAGATCATATGACCATTTGCCCATTGGAGAATGACTCTTTTCTTTTTAAATGTACTTCAGTCTCCTATATATCTTAGAAATAAGACATTTCTCAGAAAAAAATTGCGGTTTTGTTTGTGCAAATTCTACATTATCACAATTGTCTGTTTTTGTCTCCAGTGAACTTCTCTATCTCTTGTTTGGTCATGAACTCCTCCCCTATCCATAGACCTGATAGGTAATTTTTTTTCCAGATCCACTAATTTGTTTATGATGTTACCTTTTCTGTCTAAATAATGTACCCATTTGGAGTTTATCTTACAATTGGAGATATTAGAAACTATCAGAAATTATGCCTAGTTTCTGCCATACTATTTTTCCAGATTTCCCAACCATTTTTGTTGAATAGTGAGTTCTTGTCCCCAATATCTGGGATCTTTGGATTTATCAAATGATAGGTTAATGTGCTCATTTGCCTCTGAAAATTCTGTAACCTCTTATCAACCTCTCTATTTCTTACCCATTACCAAATTGTTAAGATGATTACAATTTTGTAGTATAGTTTGAGATCTGGTACTGCTAGGCACATTTCCTTCTCTCTTTTTTCAAAAATTGATTTCCTTGATATTTCTGACATTTTGTTCCTCCAGATGAATTTTGTTGTTATTTTTCCTAGCTCCATTAAGTAATACTTTGGTAGTTAGATTGTTAAGGGGCTGACTAAATTTATTTAGTCATATTATCATTTTTATTATACTAGCATGGTCTTCTGTTGTTGTACAGTCATTCAGTCATATCTGACTCTTTGTTACCCCATGGACCATAGCACAGGGGACATTTCTGTTCTCTACTATCTTCCAAAGTCTGTCCAAGCTCATGTTTTTTGCTTCCATGACTCTTTCCATCTCATCCTTTGCCTTTGCTTTCTTTTGTTGCCTTCAGTCTTTCTAAACATCAAGGTCTTTTCCAATGAGTCCTGTCTTCTCATTATGTGGTCATTATTTAACCTTCAACTTCTGTATTTGTCCTTCTAAAGAATATTCTGAATTAATTTTTTTTTTTTTGCTTTTTGGAGGGCACTTGGGGTTAAGTAACTTGCCCAAGGTCACACAGCTAGTTTTGTGTGTGTGTATGTGTTTAAGTCTGAGGCTGGATCCAAACTCAGGTTCTCCTGACTCCAGGGCCAGCTCTCTACTCACTGTGCCACCTAGCCACCCCTCTGAATTAATTTCTTTAAGTATAAGCTCATTTGATCTCCTTGCTATTCAAGGGACTCTGAAAAAGTCTTATCCAGCACCATCAATTAAACAGTACTCAGCTTTCCTTACAATTCAACTATCACAGACATACATTTCTACTAGAAAAACCATAACTTTGAATATATGGACCTTTGTTGGCAAGGCAATGTCCCTACTTTTCAGTATGCTGTTCAAATTTGACCTACATATGCGTTCCTCAGGGAACAAGTAAAATGATCTAGTACCCCATCACTTTCAGGACTTGCCACATTTTGTTATGTTCCACACAATAAAAGGCTTTAGTGATGAAGCAGATGTAGATGTTTTTCTGGAATGCCATTGTTTTCTCCATAATCCAGAGAATGTTGGCAGTTTGGTCTCTAGTTCCTCTGCTTCTTCAAAAATCACCCTGCATCTCTGGTAATTCTCAGTTCACATATTATTAGAGCTTATCTTACAGAATCTTAAATATAATCTTACTGGCATGTGAGATTAGCACAATTGTTTGGTAATTTGAACATTCTCTGGCATTGCCTTTCTTTAGGATTAGGATACATACTGATCTTTTCCAATACAGTAGCCACTGTTGAATTTTCCAAATTTGCTGGCATATTGAATACACCAATTTAACAGCATCATTTTTTAAGGATTTCAAATAGTTCAGCTGGAATTCCATCACCTCCATTAGCCTTCTTGTTAGCAATGCTTCTCAAGGTCCAGTTGACTTCATTCTCCAGGATGTCTGGCTCTACATCAGTAAATATACCACCATAGTTATCAGTGACTTTCTTTATAGAACTTCTGTATTCTGGCCACCTCTTTTTAATCTCTTCTACTTCTGTTAAGTCCCTAGAATTTTTGTCTTTTATCATTCCCATTTTTGCATTAAAGTCCCTTAACATCTCTTATTTACCATTCTGTTGTTTTCTTCTATTTATTTGCATTGCTCATTTAAGAAAGCCTTATCTCTCCTTGTTATTCTCTGGAATTCACCATTCAGTTGGGTATATCCTTTCTTTTCTCCTTTATATTTCAATTTCCTTCTTTCCTCAACTATTTATAAAGATGCATCAGACAGCCATTTTGCTTTCTTGCTCTTCTTTTTCTTTGGAATGTTTTTTCTTGCTGCCTCCTATACAATGTTGTGAACCTCTGTCCATAGTTCTTCAGCAACTCTGTCTATTAGAGCTAATCCCTTCAATCTATTTATCAACTCCACTTCATACTCAAGGTATGTTATTTAGATCATACCTATACAGTCTAATGGTTTTCCCTACTTTATTCTGTTTAAGTCTGAATTTTTCAATAAGAAACTCATGATCTGAGCTACAGTCAGCTCCAGATCTTGTTTTAATTGGTTGTATAAAGCTGTTTTACCTTTGGCTGCAAAGTATGTAATCAATCTAATTCTATATTGACGATCTGGTGATGTCCACGTGCAGAGTTGTTGAGGTTTGGGGTTTAGGGGTTCTCAAGGCCCCAAAATACTGACATGCTGGATCCTGCTGAATGAATGCCTTCTCTCAGCCAAAGTAAAACAAAATTTATTAAAGATTCGCCATATTTGGTAGACTCTTAAGGAGCCAAAGCATTAGTGATGCTTGTATTGATGAGCAGGCCAGATTTAATCTCAGCTAGATTGCATCTGAGTGCCTTCATGGGGGTAAGACGGATCTTATATACAGAAAGACTGTGGGAGGGATCTAGGGATGATCTAGTAGTCTGGAGTGATGGGAGGAGGGGTCTAGGGAGAGTCGTGAGGAAGAGTCTAAGAAGGATCTTAATGAGACTGAGGTGACTAAAAGTCAGACTCCAGGAACGAAGAGAATGGGATTAAGGGTGGGAAGTAGCTGAAGGCTACCTGTAAATAACAGACAATGGAGGGCTAGGCTAGATTAAGGGTAACAGAGATTCAATTACAGTGATAATGGAAGGCTTATAGGCTCAGGTGAATGCCAGATCCAGTGGGAAGATTCAAAGAGAGTTCAAGAGGGTTCCTAGAGCCTATACCCCATCAGAGTCACCTTTTGGGTTGTTGAAAAGAATGTTTGCTATTACCAGCAAGTTATCTTGACAAAACTTTATTAGTCTCTGCCCCACTTCATTTTGTACTTTGAGGCCAAACTTGCCTGTTATTCCAATTCTCTTTTGATTTCCTACTTTAGCATTCCAATCCTCTATGATGAATGTGACATCTTTTTTAGTGTTATTTCTAGAAGATGTTGTAGGTGTTTATAGAATTGATCAAATTTGGCCTCTTCATCATCAGTGATTGGAGCATAGATTCATTACTGTGATGTTGACTAGTTTGTCTTGGATTAGAAAAACTATCATTTTGTAATGTTTGAAGTAATTACCCTTTTATTAACTATGGGGGCTACTCCATTTCTTATTAGGGATTCTTGATCACAGTAGTATATGTAATGATCACCGAATTAAATTCACCCATTCCTATCCATTTAAGTTTACTCACACCCAAGATGTTGATCTTTCCATCTCCTGTTTGGCCACATCCAGTTTACTTTGGTTCTATCCAAGGTTCCTTCCATGTTCCTATGCAGTATAAGATCTTTACAACGTCATACTTTCCTTTCATCACCAGACACAGCTGAGCTTCCTATCAGCTTTGGCCTAGCTTCTTCTGAAGCTACTTGTAGTTGTCTGCATAACATAGCTTATAGTTTCATTGAGCTACTGCCACAACAAAGCAGTGATGAAGGAGGGGTACCTTGGCCTATTCATGAGCAATTATTATTTTTCCAATTATTCTGATGTCTTTATTTTGTGTAAAAAGTATTTTGTAATTGTATTTCTATAGTTGTTATATCTGTCTTGACAGGTAGACTCCCTAGTATTTTATATTGTCCATAATTATTTTAAATGAAATTTCTTTTTCTATCTCCTCCTGCTTGATTTTTTTGATAATACACAGAAATGCTGATGATTTGCATGGGTTAATTTTATATTCTGCAACTTTGCTGGAGTTCATTGTTTCATTTAGTTTTTTAGTTGACTCTCTAGGATTCTGTAAGTCAGCCATCATATATCATCTGCAAAACACGGTCATTTTGTTTCCTTTTTGTCTGTGCTTATTCCTTCAGTTTCTTTTTCTTTTCTTACCTCTATAGCTAGCTTTTCTAGTAAAATAGTGCATAGTAATGGTATTAGTGGAGATCCTTGCTTTACCCCTGATCTTACTTCTAAGCTTCTAGTTTATGCCCCTTACAGATAATGCTTGCTCTTGATTTTAGATACTACTTATCATTTTAAGGAAAGTTCCATTTATTTCTATGCTTTCTAGTGTTTTTAACAGGAATAGGTATTGTATTTTATTAAAAGCTTTTTTTTATAGTCATATGAATTTTGTAGTTTCTGTCATTAACATGATCAATTATGCTTACAGTTTCCCTAGTATTGAACGAGCCCTGCATTCTCTATATAAATCTAACTTGGTCATGGTGTATGATCTTTATAACATTTTTCTGTAATCTAATATTTTAGTTAAAATGTTTGTATCAATATTCATTAGGGAAATTTGTCTATAGTTTTCTTTCTCTGTTTTGACTATCCCTGGTTTAGGTATTCAGACCATATTTGTGTCATAGAAGAAATGTGATAGGCTTCCTTCTTTACCTATTTTTAAAACAGTTTATATAGTATTAGTTGTTCTTTAAATATTTGGTAGAATTCACTTGTAAATCCATCTGATCCAGAATTTTTTTTTCCTTTGATAGTTTATTTATGACTTGTTTAATTTCCTTTTCTAAGTAAGGGTTGCATAAGGTTTCTATTTCCTTTTCTGTTACTTTGGGCAATTTATATTTTTGTAAATATTCATCCATTTAACTTAGATTGTCAATTTTATTGGCATATGTAGCACCAACACAATATTCACAGTGCATACAGCAGCTATAAATATGCTGGCATAATTCTGAATCTCAAAATATAACAGACTCTCCACATGGAAGACAGAACTAAAACATTTATTCAAACACCAGAGAGCTGAATCCCAGCACCAGAAAGCCAAATCCATCATAGCAACAAAGAAATCTATATAACAATAACAATGCAGGGGGCACTGCCATCCTCAAGCCTTCCCTCTGTTAAGACCTTCCCACAAATCAACACCCTCAAGCAAAATGTCCTTCTCTCAAGCTAGCTGCTTGCTTCCTCTCTCTCTCCCAGCTCTGACTGCTCTGACCACATTCCCCTCAGTTCTCCTCTACCCTTCTTGCTCCACCTGTTCAGCAAGTTCCCACCACAGACTCATGTGACTCAGACTTCCATGTGACTCAAGCAGGTCACATGGGCCTATTAATGAATGGGAAAGATCTTCCCATTAAGCAAAAATACATTAACAGTACAGCATATAGTTGGACAAAATAACCACTAATAATTGCTTTTATTTCTTCTTCATTGGTTATTAATTTACCTTTTTAGTTTTTGATACTAGTAATTTAGTTTTCTTCTTTTTTTAAAATAAAATTAACCAATGGGGTATCTATTTTATTGATTTTTTTAAACCAGGACCTAAGTTTGCTTATTAGTTCAATAGTTTTTATACTTTCAATTTCATTATTCTTTGTTTTGATTTTCAGGATTTCTATTTTGGTATTTAATTGGGGTGGTTATTGTTTTTCTAGGGCATACCTAATTCATTAATCTACTCTTTCTTTTCTTGATTTAAGAATTTAAAGATATACATTGACCCCTAAGTACTACTTTGGCTACACTCCACAAATTTTGGTGTATTATCTAATCATTGTCATGATCTTTAATAAAATTATTGATTGTTTCTATGATTTCTCTTTCAACTCACACATTCTTTAGGATTAAATTCTTCAGTTTCCAATTCTTAATCTATGCTTCAAAGGCCCTTTATTAAATGTAATTTAATATTTATGCTTTTCTGAATTTGCAAGAGTTTTATGCCCTAATTACATGGTCAGTTTTTGTGAAGGTGGCATGTACAGCTAAGAACCAGGCATATTCATTTCTATTCCCATTCAGTATTTTCCTGAAGTCTATTGTATGTAACTTTTCTAAAATTCTATTCATCTCCTTAGCTTCTTTCTTATTTTTTATATTAGATTTATGTGAGATAGATAAGAAAGATAAATTAAGATCTTCCATTACCTTACTTTTACTGTCTATTTCCTCCTCCTGTAATTCATGTAACATCTCTTTGAGAATTTAGATGCTATGCTATTTGTTGTATCTATGTTCGGTATTGATAGTAATTCAGTGTTTTTGGTACCTTTTAGCAAAATATAGCTTCCCTATTTATGTATTTTTGCTTTCCATTATCAGAGATCATGATTACTACCCCCACTTTTTTACTTCAGCTGAAGAATAATAGATTCCCTTACTTTAACTCTGTATGTATTTTTCTGTTTCAATTGTTTCTTGTAAACAACATTGTCAGATTCTGGTTTTTACATTCATTCTGCTACCCTCTTCATTTTAGGAGTAAGTTCATCCCCTTCACATTCATAGTCATGACTGCTGTGTATTTACCTCCATTCTATTCTTTTATACTTATCTTTCTCTTTTTAACTGTCCCCTCTTTGAGTCTCTTATTTCTAACTGCTACCTCCCTTAATCTCTTCTCCCTCCTATTCCCCCCCCTTTTTTAGCCCCTTTCCCTCCTACTTCACTGTAGGTTAAGACTAATTTTAACCCAACTGCATGTGTATTTCTATTCTTCCCAGGTAAGAATGAGGTTCAAGTGTTGAATGCTGCCCCCACCCCACACCCACTGCTCATCTTGCCCCTATTTCTTCTCCCTTCCCCTTCTCCCAGTGTATTCCTCTTCACCACCCTTCCATTCTTCCCTTGAGATTACCCAAACATAATAGAATCACACCCAGGCTTCTAATTAGACTCCCACTAAGACTAAACTATTGGAAAATAAGTAGTGTTGCTATTGTGTCTGTCCTGTTTAGCCACTCTTTCCTCATACTGCTCCATTCCCAGGGGCATAATACACAGTATTCTTCTCTCACAAACTCCCAAGATAAGCAGGCATAGTTTATAATCAATCTCTCCCCTACCCTCTGATAAGCTGCTAACATCCTAGTGGATAAATCATCTGTGGGCTTTTCACCAGTGTTATGAAGAGAGGACCTATACCCTAACTCCATTTTCTAAGAATATAAGCAAGAGTAACCACCCTTAATATTCCCATATAAAACCAAGGTTGGCAAAATATAGACCTTAAATGACCCTTCCTGAAAAGGGATTCTTCTTCAGCAACTTCCTCTGTACCTTCCTAGCTGTCTCACTCTCCAGTTTGAGGACTGGGGCCTCGATAAGAATGGAGCTTGATAGGAGATAAAAAACAGAAACCTAAAATACTAACTACCTCTCGCCACTACTGATGCATATAAAGGTTGTGATCCTTTTTGCAGGAAAATACCACTCCAAGCCCACCATCCTCTAGTAGAGTAGATAGGTTTGCACTGAACCATCCATATCCTTTCCCCCTTAAAACAAGCAATCATACATACTTGCAAACTGAATAGTGCTATTTTGTACCTTTAGAACTGAGTTTTTCCCTGGACTAAAAGAGTAAATTTTGGAAAACTGTGTTTTTCATTCATATACTCCTCATGTCCCTAAAAACTGGTCCATAATCCAAAGACTTCCTTGGAATGGCTAAGCTCTCTCTGTCCTTTTTTTCCCAGATGGAGCTGGAGGCCTCGGGCCCTTCAGTGCCATCGGTGATCCAGGATGAGAAGGACAATGAAATTGAGATCTGTCTGCCCTCAGAGGAGGCTCTCCAGTTTGAAATGGAGGACATTCTGTGGCAGCAGGAGCTGAGCAGGGAGCATGCTGCCCAGCAGCTGGAGAGGGCTATGTATGCCTTTAAGAAGGTGAGGGGTTTTAAAGGAGTTCATGAGCTGTAGCTCCCAGGGCTGCCCTCTCCAGATTTGGGTGCTCCCAAGCTAGAAGAAAGGAGTTCTGGGAAAGAGGGGAACATTGTTATGGAAGGAGGTTCAGTAGGGGGAGTTAAGGTCCTTATGTTCAATCCAATTCAACAAATGTGTTTTGAGTGCCTGCTATGTGGAAGGCATTGTGCTAGGTACTGGAGATCCAAAGACAAAAATGAAGCAATCCCTGCCCTCGAGAAGCTTACTTTTCACTGTGAGATACAACATGTTTACAGATAAGTAAATACAAGATAATCTGAGAAGGGAGAGAACATTGACCACTGGAGGGTCCAGGGAAGATGCTACAAAGGAGGTGGTACTTGAGTTGAGCCACAAAAATTCCCAGAGATAGAAATGATGGAGCAATGCCTTTGGGCTTGAAGGATAATTTATACAAATGGATAGAGGCAGAGGTCAGAACGCTGAATTCAGGCAATAGCAATGAGACTGACATAACCAGTTTGTCTGAAATGGAAGGCATATAAAAGGATGTAATATGAACTAAAGATAGAGAGATTGGAACCACACTATAGAACGCCTTAAATAACAAATCGAGAAGTCCATGTTGTTTCTCCCACCACACAATCTGACCCTGGCAGGAGTTCCTAATGACTTACTTGCTTTTCAGAGCTCTGCAGGGTAGCTGGCAACTTCCCCAGGGAAGGCAGTGGAGACCTAGCTAAAACATACAGAGTCCTTGTGATATGAAGGGTGGTTTTTGCCTCACCCTGTTCTCCCTGCTGCCCACTCTATAGGGTGAAGTGCCACCACTCCCCACCCCTGCATCCAAGGGGACTTTAGCCTTTCTATGTTGGCTTTCCCCCAGGTTCAATACTTACCTTTCACCAAAGCTTTTGACAGAGCTAGAGCTGAAAACAAGCTGGTTCACTCAATCATTCTGTGGGGAGCCCTAGATGACCAGTCTTGCTGAGGTAAGGAATCTGGCCAATTTCTGCTACAGTTAGGGGTGAGGAAAGGTCTATAGCAGCAAGCACCCCAAGCATCCCCAGGGTGGCTGCCAACACAGGTTCTTAGATCTGCTTTGCTAAAGGAAAGCAACTCAAAATGGGTTAACAAGCTTACTTTAATCAGTCAAATATGTATCGTTTACCTAGTTCAGGGGAAAAAGGTCAGCACCCCAAACTTCAGAGTATACAGACAGAATTATCAAGACAGAGAAACAGATCAAGTAGACAGGTTCTCCAAACTGTACAACCATTACATCCATACCAAATCAACATCTGGGTTTTTCAAAGCCAGGGAGCTCTCAACAACGGCTTCCCAGAGTCTCATCTGATCAAATCACAGAACACTTCTCAAAGTGAGCCCCAAAGCAAAGCCTCACCTCAGGGATTATATAGCCTTCTCCTGGGTCAGAGAATGTAACCACCCTCTTGACCCACTGCCCAATCACACAGCATCAAGGTGTGGGCATTCTTGAAAACCAAGCCTCCTGCCACAGGCTCCATGTGACCACATTCAGCCTATTAGGAGGCAGAGTAAATTTTCAAGGTTCTCAGAGTCTCTAAAGCCTATCAGAGGGCTTAGGGGCAGGGAAGATCTTTACATTTGCATTTCCATTACAAGGTCTCATACCAGACTTCCTGGATGGAGGTATGGGGAATTCAGTGGCCAAAATGAGAAGTAGGACAAGTAAGGGGAATCTATACTGGGTCCCAAAAGGGAGACATAACTGCCCCCTAATATAACAGCACTATGATTTCAAGCCATGTCCCCTAAGTAAAATCTTACTTTCCCCTAAACAGGTTCAGGACACACTCTTCGGGAGACTGTCCTGAAAAATTCGTCAGTCCTCACCCTCCTCAATGAGAAGTTCATCAGTACTTGGTCCCTTTTGGGGGACCTAGAAGTGATATTGGTAAAGAGAATAGGAGGGAGCTGGGATTGTGGGAAATATTCTGGAGGTGCATTGTTCAAGAACTGGAATAACAGACCCCTCTCCAACTGTGACTTCCTCTCAGAATGAAGAGAATGAATTCCATAAGAAGCTGGCTAAACTGCAATTGGAGAAATACAAGTTCCCTGTGGAATCACTGGTCTGCCTACCCAATGGGACAGTGGTTTGTGCCTCACCCCAATTCAACTTCCCCTATACTCTGCTGACTCAGCAGTGACCATTCTGTCCCCTAAGGAGAATTTGCTCTGGTACCTATTGTGTTCCAAAGAATGTACATGCAGTGAGATGTTAGGATAGTTAGGGTTTTCATAGGTGAAGAAGTTGAGGGATGATGAGCCAAAGTGGGAATGAATATGCCCTCTGCGTGGGACCATGAAGATAGGGCCTGGTATAGATGGATTATGAACAGTAGACAAGGTAGGTGGGATCATACTGATAGGACCATTTTATAGTTCTTGAAGCTTTGCAGAGTGCTTTAGGGAACAGATACTCAAGAGAGATTAAGTGAATTATCCCAGTAGCAAAGCTAATTAATATGTGTTAGAGAGGAGGCTGGAAACCACATCTTTAGAGTGAGTTCAGTGTTTTTCACTCCACTACATCAAGAAAAGGAGGTCAGATATACAGGGTTGCCATTGGAGATATTTGAACGGGGGAAAACTTGATGACAGATGTGTTTTAGGGAAATTACTCTGGCAGTATAAGCACTATTATTGAATGAGGAAAACTAGAAGAAGGAGACACTTTTTACTGAGCTGCGGCCAACAGCTGTCTATTCTTTCCCATCCCATTGGTTAGGAACACTCAAAAGCATGGAATCGAATTACTCTACCTCCTCAGAACAACTGACAAGTACCCTGTGGTGCTGCCAGAGTCACTATACTAATATTCTCATTCTCTCTCTCTCCTCTCCATCTCCCCCTCTTTCCTTCTTCCCCTCTCCTTCTCCTTCCCTTTATTCCTCTTTTCCTCCCTCCCTTTCCCCCCCCCCCCCCCCCCCCACACTTACGAACCTTCTCGCAGGTCAGCAACATCCATGCTAATGACTTCTTGTTCAAGACTCCCCCAGGACATCAGGAAAATGAAAAAGTCTTAGCTATATACTCCCCTATGTCCTTCAAATCTCCAGAGATCTATGAAGAATTCCTGAGAGAGGGACTATTCAGAGCCCAGGCCTTTCTATACCCCTAAGGTTCCAGACTGTGGGGATCAAGGACTGTGAAAATTCTTTACTTCCCCCAGTCCCCCAGATCTGACATTTCCCTACCCCCTACAACAAGGAGTGTGGATGTGACCCTGAAGTCAAAGGGGTCATCAGTACATTTCAAGCTCATTAATTGCCATCTCTCTACTAAGACGCAGCCAATGTCACCCACTTTGAAGATCCCAATAATAACCAAAGATTTCATGTTTCAGTGTCCCTTCTTCAACTCCAGAGCCCTGATGTTAGTGCGTAAATGTAGCAGAGTTCCTTCTGGTAATGTGACACAGGGTTGCTGTAGCCCCAAAGAAACTCCCTGAGAGCAGCCATCAACGGTTTCTTAAAAAAGCATCAAACCAAATTGTCTTTTGCTTCATGGCAATAACTTCAATTCTCCAACTTCCCCCTGGGCCACCTCTAATCAATTCATCCTCAGAGACAGTGACCAAGACCAGTATATATCTACAACCTCATTATGTATGTGTGAAAGGTTCTTTATTGTATTTAATATTTCACACAGTTTGGAGATATTTTTGATAGTGCCACTGAGTAGGAGAAAGAGATTCTGTTCCCTCCCAGCAACTGTGCCTATGATGGCTGGATCCAAAATCCCAGATGGATCAAGCTTGATGACTTCACAGTCTCAACTGGGGGAGAAAGTTCCCTCTTCTCTTGATCAGCACTTTAAAACATTTTTTGGGGGGGAGAACAGTTGTTATGGAGTAAGTTCCCTGCCATGATTTCTCTCTGCTTGCTTTGGCCAAGTAGAGATAAGTTTTATTCCTTGGCCCAAGTATCAGATCATAGTCCTAATAAGCAGTCAGATGACAGTCCTAATAATACTCTGACTGGTAACTTTCCACCTTTTTGTGAGATGTTCACCTCCCTCTTAAGAGAATTTTATTTCATTGTGTTGAAAATTCTTTGATGACAATAATTATGTGTTTCCAATGTTCTCTAAGTACTTATAAATTATAAAAGTATGGCATATTTAATAAATATTAATTTTTTTAATAATTAAATATTAATTAATAAAAATCCAGTATAAGTAATTAAGAGTGGGTTTGGCTAAGGTTTCACTCTCAGGATTCCCCAGGTTCTCTCTGGCTCTAAGGCTCTGAACAAAAGTAAAGGTATCAGCTGCTAAATTATGTTCTTGACCAAAATGGATATCTATAATCGGCCAGGACCTTTCAGCTGCACTCTGGATCCCCATAGCCATGTGTTCAATATCCTTCCTTCTCTCCCCCCTGCCCCCTCTCATTATCTCCAAGCCTAACTCTTTAGTTAGGTGAATGCCAATATTTTGGATGTTCATTTTCTAAAATCCAATAAAGTGATTTGGAAAAAGAAAATCTCTCCTTTTAATTCTCAGCAACTTAGTTCATTTGTCTTTTCCTTCCTATTTATTCTCTTTTAACTTTGTTTCTGGATAGAAGCAAATTTTGGTTTGAAACAGCATGTATCATACATAGTGATCGTAAGTTTGTGACCCCATGGTTTTAAAGCCTTTGAAAGCAAATCCCAGATTGCAGGCACTCAGGCTTCTCTGAGGTCCACTAAGGAGGAATGACTTGTGAATATGAATTTTGATCGCTTAGCAATATAGATGACTGTCTTAAAAGAAGGACATGTTCTCACCTGAGTGGACTGGTCCTATCACATGGAAACCACCTCATTGTTGTTAGAGTAAAGAGAAGAACGTTAACTGAGAGCCAGAAAACCTGGATTTTGGTCTTGGATCCACAATGAACTGGACAAGTCACTTCTTTCTGACCATAATTTTTCTCCTTCATAAAGTGAAGCATTAAAACATGATCTCTAAGCATAACTGTAGCTAGTAATTCCCATGCTTAATGGAAAGTGCCAGAAAACAATTTCAAGTCAACTTTTTAAGATAAATGCAGTTGAGGAGAGGTGAGAAGGGCTCTGAAACAGCATAAGGTGATAGGGAAGCTCAAGCCACAAATCCAAAAGAAGAGATTGATTAGAAATATCAATAAAGCCTCAAAAAAGTGAAGCTTGTTCCCAAATCCAATGAGAATTCCTGAGAGAATTAAAGCAAGAACTGAGAAAAAAAAAGCGAACAATGATTTTAAAAACCAAATGAGCCATAGGGCAAAAATAAACAAGAGCAAGGGTACAATATGAAAAAAGAATTATCAACTTGGAAAAAGAGGTTCAAAATGTTACTAAAGAAAATAACTCTTTGAAAATTAGAATTAGTTAAGTGTAAGCTAATGATTCCATATGACAATAAGAAATAAAAAGGCGAAATCAAAAGTCTGAAAAAAAAATAGAAGAAAAATAGGGGAAATATGTCATAGGACAAATGATCTGGAAAAGAGAAAAAGGAGAGATAATTTAAGAATCACTGGGCTATCAAAAAGGAAGAATTTAAGTAAAGAGGGGCCACAGTCAGGAACACTCCAGATTTAGCAGCCACCATCATAAAGAAGCAGAGGCCTTGGGATATGATATTCAGGAAAGCAAAGGATCTAGTCTTACAAGCAAAGATAACCTACCCAGCAAAACTGAGCATAATCCTACAGGGGGAAACTACCTTTTTTGAAATAGAGGACTTTCAAGCATTCCTGATGAAAAGACCAGAGCTGAAGAGAAAATTTTATTTACAAAGGAGTCAAGACAATTGTTCTTCTCTTGGTAAACATGAGCAAGAAATCATAAGGGACTAATAAAGAAGGTTGAACTGTTTGCATTCTAATATGGGGAGATGATACATATATAACCTCTGCAAACTTTATCATCACCAGGCGACTTAGAGGGAATCTAATTAGAGGGCATGGGTGGGGTTCTGTTTAGATGATCTCAAAAAAATAATGGAAATAATGGAGAAGAGTAACTGGGAGAGGGGGAAAGGAAGAAGAATAATGGGGGGAAATTTCTCATATAAATGGAGTGTGTAAAAAGGAGTTTACACAACAAAGAGAGGGCTAGGGCTGGAGCTGAGCAGACAACATTTGAGCCTCACTCTCATCTGAACTGCTTAAAGAAGGGGAAAATATACAATTGAGTACAGAACCACATTTTACCCAATATATAGAAGGGGAAATGGCAAAATGAAAGGGAAGAAATAGGAAGGTAGATTGAGCTGATTAATTAGAAGCAAAACAACAGAAGTAAAAAAAAATTAATCAAAAGCAAAACAGACTCCTAAAGATGGGACAGAGTAAAAAGGAGAAGTATAAGAAAATAGAAGGGAGACAAATACAGTTAATAGTCATAACTGGGAATGGGAATGAGATGAATTCACCCATAAAATGGAAGAGGATCTTAAAATGGATTTAAAAAACGAATCTAACAATATTATTTATAAGAAACACAATTGAAACAGAAAGATATATACACACAGAGTCAAAATAAGAGGCTGGAGCAGAATCTATTGTGCTTCAGCTAAAGAAAAAAAGGCAAGAGTAATCAAGATCTCAAAACAGAAACAAAGGGGTGACTAAGTGGCACAGTGAATAGAGCACCAGCCCTGGAATCAGGAGGACCTGAGTTCAAATCTGGCCTCAGACACTTAACACAAAAACTAGCCATGTGACCTTGGGCAAGTCACTTAACTCCAACTTCCCTCCAAAAAAAAAAAAAAAACCAGAAACAAAAATAGACCTAGTTAAAAGAATATAGGGAATATAAGGAAGCTATATTTTGCTGAGGTACCAGAAACAATGAATTACTATTAATACTCACCATATGTGCACCCAATAGCACAGCCTCTAAGTTCTTAAAGGAAAGTCAAATGAGTTACAGGTAAGACTATAGTAAGAGAAGACCTCAATTTACCCTTCTCAGACCTAGATAAATCTAATAAAAAAAATTAAATTAAAAAGTTAAGAAAATGGATAGAATTTTAAAAAAAATTATGATAGACTTCAGGAAGATATTGAATGAGAATATAAAATAAATATGCCTGATACTGTGCATAGCATCTGCACAAAAACCCAACCTATATTATAATGGGCATAAAATTTTCACAAATTCAGAAAGGCAAAAGTGTTCAATGGATTTTTCAACTATAATGCAATAAACATTATGTTCAATGTTTGATGCACAGATTAAAATTTTATTAGAAACTAAAGAACTTAATCCTAAAGAACAGTTGGGTCAGAGGACCAATCATAGAAACAATAATTAGAAAAGGGAGAGCAGATCAATGAATTCAGCATGCAACTAAAAAAATTAGCAAAACAAATTTAAAACTCCCAATTAAATGCCAAAATATAAAATCTGAAAATCAAAGGAGAGATGAACAGAATTAGAGTTTAAAATGATTAAACTAATAAAACTATGAGCTGTTTATTTGGGGGGGGGCAATAAAAATAGATATGCCATTGACTAATTAAAGAAGAAAACCAAATTGCCAACTATCAAAAATGAAAAAGATGAATTTATAACCAATGAAGAAGAAATGAAAGCAATTATTAGGAGCTATTTTGGAGCTTAATAGTTGGATTGTTGGGTCAAAAAGGTACAAAAATTGTTATTTTTCTTGCAAGTTCACAATTGGCAGCCAGAATTGTTGGATTAGTTCATAGGAAACTCAATAATTAATCCAATACATAAGTCCCTTGGAAAAGAAAAGTGCTTTTTGTGGGATCTGAGCCAAAATGGCGGAGAAAAAGCAGGAAATTGTCTGAGCTCCTTCTCTAACCACCTCCAATACCTGTAAAATATGACTACACAAATTTTAGAACTACAGAACCCACAAAGTTACAGAGATAAATCTCTCCCTGAAGGCAGCCTGGCAGGATGACAGGAAGTGTCTATTGCACAGAGCTGGGAGCTGTTCAGAGTCCCGCATGAGCCCCATGGTCCCAGACCCAGGGTGGCCCTGACCAGCAGCACAGACTGGCCAGAGAAAACTTCAGAAGAGTTAATCACCAGCAGCAATAGCAGTTTCCAGACTTCTCAACCCATAAATGCCAAAGAGAAAGTAAAAGGTCAATAGGGAACTCTGTTGGAACCAGGTGACAGAAGAGCACAATCCAGCCCCTGCCCCTGGGGCAAGAGGTGGCAGAGGTGCAGTGGCTGCAGCTGCTGCCATGTGGCTGCCTCCAGAGGTACTGGCCTGCAGATCTTAGGGGGACCAAGCAACCATTCAGAGGGTAATTACTCTTGCTTTGACCTGCTTGGATCTGGATCATGGTCTTGGGTGGTCCTGGGGTGAGAAACACCAGTGTGCCAGAGCTTGTGGTGGCTGTAGAAAGGGCACCCTCCTCAGACCTCTGACAACATTTGCAAAAGCCCCAGCAATTTGGGACACAGCTCTCTCTACTCTGGAAGCAGAGTTCTACCATGCCAAAGAGCTCAGAAGTAAAGTAATTGGCTGGCAAGATGATCAAGCAGAGGAAGCACAAACAGACCATAGAATCCTTTTCTGGGGACAAAAAGGATAAAGTCATGGAGCAGGAGGAAGACAGCAAAGTTAGAACTCCTGCATCAAAAACTTCCAAGAAAAATATGAATTGGTTACAGGCCATGGAGGAGCTCAAGAAGGATTTTGAAAATCAAGTAAGAGAAGTAGAGGGAAAATTGGGAAGAGAAATGAGAATAATGCAAGAAAATCATGAAAAGTGAGTCAACAGTCTGCTAAAGGAGATCCAAAAAAGAAAAATACTGAAGAAAATAACACCTTAAAAATAGACTAACTCAAATGGCAAAAGAGACCCAAAAAGCCAGTGAGGAGAATTCCTTAAAAAGTTGAATTGCCCAGATGGAAAAGGAATTTCAAAAACTCACTGAAGAGAATAATTCCTTCAAAATTAGATTAGAGCAAATGGAAGCTAATGACTATGAGAAATCAAGGAAGAAACAATTTGAGTATTGTGGAAACACAATCAGGATAACACAAGATCTAATAGCTCCTACATTAAGGGATTAAAGGGCTTGGAATATGATATTCTGGAGGTCACAGGAGCTGGGATTAAAACCAAGAATCACCTACCCAGCAAAACTGAATATAATGCTTCAGGAGAAAATATGGTCATTCAATGAAATGGAGGACTTCAAAGTATTTTTTATGAAAAAAACCAGAGCTGAACAGAAAAATTTGACTTTCAAATACAAGAAGCAAGAGAAGCATGAGAAGGTAAACAGGAAAAAGAACTCATAAGGAACTTATTAAAGTTGAACTATTTACATTCCTACATGGAAAAACAATTATTGTAACTTCTGAGACTTATCTCAGTATGAGGATAGTTGAAGGTAATATATATGTATACATACACATATGTATTTATAGGAGGGTGTATGTGTGTATAAATACATATGTCAGTGTGTGTATATGTATACATAGACAGAGGGCACAGGATCAGTTGAATAGGAAGGGATTATATCTAAAAAATAAAATTAAGAGGTGAGAGAGGAATATAATGACAGAAAGAGAAAGGGAAAGATAGAATAGGGTAAATTATCTCATATAAAAGAGGCAAGAGAAGACTGTTACAATGGAGGGGAAGAGCAGGAAGGTGAAAGGGAATGGGTCAACCTTACTCTTATTGAATCTGGCTTAAGGAGGGAATAACATACATATTCATTTGGGTATCTTACCCCATAGGTAGCAGCAGCTACCCAGTAGAAAAGCAAACTACCCAAACCAGCCTGACAGCAGTTCAATGGACAAGTAACTGACCTCAAACCAGCCCAACAGTAACTGAACTATATCAGCAGCCATGTGACCTGGGCAGCCCAACCGAGTTCAGTTGTGGGTGGAGCTGTCCAACAAAGATTGCATGCTCTGTAAGGAGGCAGTCCAACCTAGGAGCAGAGTGACTGGGAAAAACCACACCCTGAAGTCAACTTTGTGAGGATTCTCCAGAGAAAGAAAGTTTATCGGTGCAGCTAGGTGGCACAGTGAATAGAGCACTGGCCCTGAAGTCAGGAGGACCTGAATTCAAATCCTTATTTGAAAGATTACACACTTACTAGCCATGTGACTTTTGTCAAGTCACTTAACCCCAATTGCCCTCCAAAACGCAAAAAGAAGAAAGAAAGTATATCAAGACCCAATTGTTCCTGAGTTCCCTTGGGCATTGAGTGTTCCCAACACATGTTTACACTTTGAATTCATCCTACATTATCCCCCAAGTACTCTGTGCCAGTGGGAGGCATCTTGTAACTACTCTTCTTCCTATGCTATTTGAGTACATATCTTTTTTTTTTTTTAAGCAATGGGGGTTAAGTAACTTGCTCAAGGTTACACGGCCAGCTATTTCTGGGTGTGGTGCTGAGTGTCTGAGCCCGGGATTCGATCTCCAGGTCATCCCAACACTGGAGCCGGTGCTCTTACTCGCTGAGCCACCTGGCCGCCCCTGAGTACATATCTTCTAAGGCCTAATTAGTCTACTTGCTGATTAGGGAAATTCTAGTATAAATTTGTAGGCCATATTGTTATGAGGCAAACCATCAACAAGGGATACCCCCTGAGCCCAAGGTGGAGCAGTCATCTAAAGACCCAATTTGTCAGTGCCAGTGGATGTTAAAGAAGGGGGAGGGGGAGAAGGGAGGCTGGAAAGTCATAGAGATATTAGATAAGTTTGGAATCAGATTCCAGTTTTCAGTATCAGACTGAAAATTCACTACTCTTTCCATTTGTAATATTAAAAGAATTTTAAGATCTTCCTGCCCATTAATGGGCACATAGAGCCCTAGACCAGAGCTAATCAGGCTCTGGGAGTTTCCAGTTAAGTACTGGGGCATGAGGATTTTCAAGCTCCTCAGCACTCAAACACAAGTCGAGTCTTTGTATTAGTTAGGAGATTAGCATTTTGCTTAGGGGGTTCGATGGAGAGAAGGTTCTTTTGATTTCCTAGATGAGAGTGTGATTAGAGCCCCTGGCTGCTTAGATGACTGCACTCCCTCCATCCAGCATAGCAATAATGCTACGTTCAGACTCTCTTTTTCATTTCCTTCCCTTTCCTTTTTCTTTTTCTTTTGCCTATGCCTCAGACCTTGCTATGGGGCAGGGGGAAGTTTGCTAATGCTTTGAAATAGAATTAAAGGTGGAGGACATTCAGCACTGCCTGGGTATGGGGAGGAGGAGGGCGAGAGACAATACCACAATAAATAACTATAAGCATCTGGCAAACCAAGTGGCTCCAAGAATATTCCTCAGTCAAGATGTGTCCCTGAAGCTTGATCACCCTACCACATCCCCTATCCCCAGCTTCCTCCCACCTCCTTGCCCTTCCCTGCCTCTGGCCAGTGCACCCAGATCTACAAACTTCCTCTCCCCCCAACCCTCTTTCCCCCTTCATTTCTGTCTCCACACTCCTGTGGTCTGTCTTACCCACCAACTCTGCCTTTTCTGTTCTATTCCCGCCATTCTTCGTGTCCACAACCCCAAGTCTTTGATCACCTTTTCATCCCCTGTGGGCCTCCCTTCCAATATCCCCACGTGAGTCTAAATTCCCTGCCACGCCCCACCCCCTCATTGGATTCCCTTCTATTCCATTCCTCTGTCTCAGTCATTCTATCGTTTTCCATTCCTGTTCCCCACATCTTCCCAGTTTCCCTTCTATCCCTTCTCCCTCCTGTTAGTCTCCATTGTTTTCCCCTCAATGATCTCCCATACATTTCATCCCTCCCCTTTGGCTTCCGTTCCATTCCATCCCTGCCTCACCTCCGTTCTATATGCACCCCCACCCCAGGCCCAGGTTCGTTGGTGCCCGTCGGGGCTTCCCGCTGGTCTAACAGAAGCCCCCATCACGGCGCGGCACTAACGTCCTGGCCACTGCCTCCCAAAACCAGCAGTCCATCCATTCACCTCATTTTGGAGCCTGGCGCTGCTCCTGGACCTCCTTGGGCTACTGAGAGGTTCAGACTAGGGAGCAGCCCCGGGAGTGGGAGTCCTCACTAGGGTCATCTGGACTGTGGGCGGCGTCCCCTCGGGTCCCAAAGGGAACTAAGGGTCAATCCTAGGCATCCGGTGGGAGCAGGGTTTCCTGCTCCTGAGTCGGGGAAGGAAAGGCACCCACCCCACTCCCACCTGCCTGGCCCACTGCCAGGACCCCCGGAAGCCCACCGGGAACACTTATTGAGGCTCTGCGATCTTGGGCAAGTCCAACAACTTTCCTCAGCCCCAGTTTCGTCATCTGTAAAATGGAAATAATAATAGCACCTGACAACCTGTGGCTATGAGGGTCAAACGAGATCAGATGTGACCCTGGACAGGTCAGCCAACCACTGCCTTCCTCGGTTTCCTTGTTTGTAAAATGGAGCTATTATTAGCCCTTATTTCCCAGGGTTGTTGTGGAGATAAAATGAAATATTTGTAAAGTGCTTTGCAAACCTTAAAGCACGACCTAAATGCTTGCTATTGTTATGCTTGTAAGGAGTGTCTGAAAGCTGCTGTTGTTGCTGTTACTACATTCTCATGATCGCTGGTCTCCTTGCTCTGACCCAGGAGGAAGTGCTGAAGCCTCTGGGCACAAAAGGTCAGTTCCTGGTATCATCTCTTGAGTGGGACTGGGAATCGCACACGAGCTGGGAATTCAGGTCCATTGCTGAGAGCCTGAGGAAAATCAGGAAAATCACCAGAGATTAGATAGAGGTGGACAGATAAGAAACACTAGAGAAGAGGAAGCATCCTCTGAAAGGAAAGCTTCATTTTCACATCAGAGGAATACCCCCATCTCCTCCTCCATGGCAGGATGAGGACAAAAGAAAGGACTTAGGAGAGAGACCCCTGGATCTAGCAAAATGCTTCACAAACTCCGGAAAACATTATTAATGGCTGCTATCACCGATGAGAGTAATAATCTTTGAATAACACAGGCAAACGAATGACTACACTCCTCAGATCCTGAAAGCTTGTCATAGGTTTTAATATGATCTCAGCTGCTCTCACAAAATGGAATTTCAAGTGCTTTTGTGGTTACAGTTTACAAATGTATAAATAATAAAAGCTAGTAGGAATGCATCTTTATTCCTCCCCCACAATCATGCTTTGGGAACAACACAAAGGAAAATCTAGAATCCTACAGGGAGAAAAGAACTTATTAGTTTTATGTGGCCTAATTCTCACATTTTACAGCTGAGGAAACTGAGACCCAGAGATGTATTTAAAAAAAAAAAAGTACAGTCAAGGACATGCATCAAATTAATGGAAGAACTCCTACTAGACTGTATGGAAATTTTTTTTTAATCTTCATAATTATACCCCAATCCAGCCCCATAGTCAGTCAGTTCATCAATAAACATTTATTAACAGCCTAAAATGCACCAAGCACAATGTTAAGCACTGAGATTACAAATGAAAAAGATATGAAAATGAAAAATGCTCCTCAAGGAGCTCACAATCTAATGACGGAGGGGAAGGACAACACACAAAAGGAAGCTGAAAAAGGGGAAGGGAGTGGGGAAGAAAGGACACAGAGAAGAGGCTTTGGTGGGGTCCAGTCCAAGGGTGGGAAATGAGGAGATGGCTAGTCTGGAAGCCTTCTTTTAATGGTGGCCTTGGGAAGAGCACTTACTCCAGTGAGAGGAACAGAGGGTATTGAGGTAAGGAATGAGTACCAAAGCTGATGCAATCTAGCAGAATGATGAGTTTCTTGCTGAAAAGTGTTCTTTTGGGTGATGTGGAGTCCAGAAGGAGTGCAAGGTAGCAGGAGATAAAAACTTTTAAATCCCATAGAATCAGAGAATTTCAGAGAACTGAAAACCATTGTCTGATAGTCAATAAATATTAAGCACTCACTATGTGCCAGGCATGTTGGTAAGTGCTGGAAATAGAAATGTAGGAAAAAGAAAGACTATCCCTGTCCTCGAGGAACTTACAATCTGATAGGGGAAGTGGACACACAAAAGAAAACCAGAGTGGGGAGGAGTGATTAAGGCACCCTACCCAGGGAAGGGCATGGCAGAGGAGTCCCAAAGTAGTGTAGCCAAGTGGGGAATGAGATGTGTGTCTGTAATGGAAATGCAGATTTAAAGATCTTCCCTGCCCCTAGGCTAACGTGCACCTGAAACCTGGGGTGGGGGAGGCTTGTTTTTCAGTAGATACTTCTTGATTGGCCAGTGAGT
>NW_027187400.1:6868253-6869608 GCF_028583685.1 Petaurus breviceps papuanus | reverse complement strand
TTTAGCCTAGGGGCAGGGAAGATCTTTAAATCTGCATTTCCATTACACCATCCAGCTGGCATGGCACCATGCCTCCTTCTGCCTCTGGTGCCAATTCACTTCTAGGAAGGCTTAAATGTGTCTCCGACTGCACTGAGGTGAAGAAAACACAACAAATACCTGGATTGCTTGAGCATTCCTCCAGGGCTCCCAGGAAGGAAGCGGACAGACACCTCTAAGGAGGCAGCTTTTGTCCCACTCGTGATTTTGTGGCAGGTGAAAGCTGTTACTTCAATACATCAAAATGAGTCAGATAGTTGCTGTATGTTTGAAACCCCAGAAGGGGGTTAGTTTTAATTTTAAAAGGATAAATGAATGTAACTGTTAGGGAAACATGAGAAAATTAATAGTATTCAAGGAATTGAAGGGATTTGGACAGAAAGTGGTCAATTGCAGGAAGTGGGTTGAAGCACTGTCATTCCATCTTGTGACTCTTCTGGAACCAGCTCAGTTCCCTTTCTATTCAATCATGGGTCTAGTCCAACTTTTATCTTGTAAGAAAACATTATTCAATTGTGGGAATTGAGAGAAAACCTTGTAGCATTGTTTGAACCTAGCCTTGCATGTCTGGGAAACTGGACCCCCTCTACCTGTTGCTTAGAGACCCTTAACTAAAGTCCTAGGTTAGGCTGACCAGAAACCCAAACAGATTCAAAGATTGATGCAAGGAGTTTTCTCATAATTGTACATCTCAAGCAACCCTGATGTCTTATCTGGAAACTGGTCCTGTACTGATCAGTCAGTCACTGTCTCCATGTTCCTTTGATTGTTCACAGACACTTGGGGGGTAGGGGAGAGGGGCACCTCCTTTTCTGATTTCAAAGAATTACACCTGTTAGCTCTCCCCCTCTCAACTTGGAAAGATCATAATCTTTCTTCCAATTAGAAATCAAATGACCTAATGTTGTACCCTGGTTAATTGTTTCCTTTTAATTAACTGGCTTTATTTGATTAATTGTTTTTCATGTATAAAAGTCTTTCTCCCACTGTATTTCAGGGTCTAAGCTGAGAAGGTCTGGTCCTGGTTTGTTCAGCAATCGGTTAATAAATAATTATTTATTTAAGTAATACATCAATATGTTTGGAAGATCAAATCTTTGTTTCTTCGGTCATTTCATCTCTTACCACATTTTATATATATTCATATTACATAATATTATTATATATACAAATAGTAGAATACATATTATTTCCATAACATTTATATATTTTAAAAGGAACACTTGCTGCTTCCTTCACCTCTCTCCAAAACATATATACACACATATCTGATGGGGGAGGGGGAGGGGTTTATGGGCGGTGCCATGGTTGTTTTG
>NW_027187400.1:6791483-6868243 GCF_028583685.1 Petaurus breviceps papuanus | reverse complement strand
AAACCACCCCGCTTCACTCCTCCGCCTTCTGTCTGGTGTTTTTTCCCCGTGAGGGGCCGGTGACGACCGAAGACCCGGGATGGGTAAGTGAGAGGGCCGTGGGGCTAGTCGTCTAGATCTGTTGTGAGGGCAAACGCCCGCAACACATATCCATATATATACATGCATGTATGTATATATACATGTGTGTGTTATATACATGTGAGTGGTATATACACACAGGTATGTGTGTGTAAATATATATACATATATAAAATATAAATAATTTTTCCCCCTTGATGTGTGATGTAAGAAGTTCTTTCTACCAAAGTATACCTCCAAGTGTTTTGCAAGCTATGGTCTTGGAACCTTGAGGATCACTTGGCTTGCCCAACATCACACAGCCAGTAAATATCAGAGGAAAGGCTTAACCCTTCATCTTCATTTTCCTGAACTGGACACCAGCTCCCTAACTACTGTGCCATGCCGGCTTACAATTAAATAGGTGCATGATTAAATTCCACAATTTAGAAAGCCAACAGCATTAGGAATTGTATCCTGGTTCCACTAGAGTCAGACTCTGCACAAGGGAGAGTAACACACACAAGGGAAAGAGATCACAAAGTCCAGCCAGGGCCAGAGTAGGGCATCTTTCATGTGTATGTGCCTTGTAGTGGTGACACTTGGCACTGACTTTGACAGGAAGAAGCTGCCAATAATGGGGGGAGGGGTCCTTGCCCCTTCTCTAAAAACCACAGACAAGAATACAAAAGGCTGACCAGAGGTAAATCAAGAAGGGATTTGCATTTCTTTGTATTTTTGTTTGTTCGTTTTGGTTTTCTTTTTTTACATTTCTTTGTACCCCCAAAACTTGGCATCTGGCACAGAGTAGCCATTTAATAAATAAATGCTAGTAGATTTGACTTGGAGACCATAAGGATGGTGCCCTGGGGCCCCTGAGTCAGGCCTAAAAGACAGCAGAGATCAGGGATTATGGGGCTTCAGTCTTGCTTCCTGTATCCATGTGGAGGTGGGTGGGGAGGGGAGAAAGACTTTGGGTTGGAGAGGGTGTCCTCATTTCTGACAATCTCTTTCCCACACTGTCCTGCTTGCCCCATATTGTGTGAACAAAATGCACTATGTCCAACTCCCCAGCCCATTTCCCACACCCTTCAGGCTTCCTCCCACTTTTCCCAGAATTGAGGAAACCCAAGGGAATCCAGCCAGACATCCCAGCTTGGCCCAGGGCCCCATCACTCCTCCCTACCCCATCGCAGGGTAAAGCGTCTACAGTTAGACCCAGTGGAAGGGGCAGGTTCCTGTCCCAGAAAACAACCCTTGTTTGGAGGAACCATTGCTAGCTTCAGGTAAGTAGAAGGTGTTTGCACTATTCCTTTCCCTTTTTTCCTTCCTCCTGTCCTTTTTCTTCCTCCCTTCTTCTGTCTTCAGTGACAACATACCTAAGTTACCCACAGCCACTGTCCATGTGCAGTCAATGCACATGCTCCTCAGATTCTCTCTGCTGGGTTCATTCCTCTTGCCTTGCCAACCTGTATAAAAACTCAGACCAATTAGGTAATCAATAAAAAAAGTGAGGCATTTATTTAGGGTTGAGGAATTGCAGTTTGGGACAATGCCCCCACCTTTCCACACAGTGGTGTCCAGAGAGGGAGGGGAGAAAGGGTGATTCTTACAGGGTTTAGTCATGGAAAACAGATGAGGAAGTATAGATGGGAAACACAGACTTGTCAAACTGCAGGCAGGAATGTGGCAGAAGTGTCCTTTTGATGATCTCTGTCCTGGAACTGGGGTGGTTAGAAACTGCTAAGGTAAGTGGGAATCTTCTTGGGGGCAGTTAGAAAATGAGATTCCCAGGGGAGATATTTAGAAACTGCTAGTTAGAACAGGGTAGGGGCCCAGAAATTCCCAAGAGTTGACATCTTATACTAATAAACGTGATCTCCTTTACCCCCATATATGGTTTAGACAATCCATATACAACTGGTAAATGGTCTTTTCCTCAGCATTTGCAAAAGTAATGGTTCATTGTTCCCCTGCATCTGCTAGCAGTCCTGACCTATGTCTTGCCACTGGACTCTGAAGGACTCTGGAGGAGAGAGTGAGGTTGATGACTTTGAACAGCCCTTCTTCACCTAAATCCAATTCACTTGCAAGTCAAGATATCACCCTCCTGATATTATTGGTCTTCAAGAACAACAATCTATGAGCATCTGCTCATTGGAAAGTCCAACCAATCCTCCCATGGATAAATAAGTGGCTGCAGTGAATAGTCTTTGATATGGCCCCTCCATTCTTGAGAATAGAAAGACCCCACTCAAATCCCTGGTGAGAGAAGCAATCACTGATAGCCCTTTGACTGCATGAATGGATCCTAATGGCCAGAAATCAACTCTTCCATCCCACAGCTATTACCTAACTCCCTGAGTGGGGGGGGGGGGGGGGGGCGCGGCCCTCCAGGTTGTTCTTTCTTTTTCCCCTTTCTTATTCCTTCCTATATATTTGGGGCTTGTGCCCCTGGCCTCTGGACATTCACCATGAGACTCTGATAATACTGCCAATGTGCCACTAATAAAGACCCCTGAGATGACTCTTGGAATAATCTCTTCCTGTCTGAAATTGGACAATTAGTACCTTCCTATAGCTTGTGAGTCACTAACCAAAACTGAGACTTTGTTACTAAACCCAACAATGGCATCATCATTCTTAGATTCCAAACAGATAAAAGAAAAAGGGGAAAGTCCTATAAATACAAAAATTTGCATAGCCCTTTTTGTCAGTGCAAAAAACTGGAAACTGAAGGGGTACCTAGCAATTAGGGGATGGCTAAACTAATTATGGTATAGGAATGCAAAGAAATACTGCTGTGCCATAAGAAATGATAAGGGACACAATTTCAGAGAAACCTAGGAAGATTTGTACAAACTGATGCAGAGTGAAGTGAGCAGAACCAAGAGAATAATTTATCAACAACATTGTAAAAAGGAAAAACTTGGGATTTTGATCAATGCAATGATTCCAGAGACAGATGAAGAATACTACCCACTTCCTGATAGAGAGATGATGGACTAAAAATGCAGAAAGGAGACACACATTTTTGGAAATAGTCTAAAATTTGGGAATTTGGAATTTATTTTGCTTGACTGTGTATATATTGTAGGGGTTTTGTTTTTCTTTGGAGAATAGGAAGAAAGAACCAGTTCTTGTTCATTGAAAAAAATGTATCTTTTTTAATGCATTAATTTTTTTTAAGAAATTTCTCTTGCGCTGGGTCTGGCACAAGATTGTGGCTGATTACACCCTCATAGTCAGTACCACACACTGTAACATTTCTGGAGCCCCAGACCCAGCCCCCAGCTCCAGAACCTGCTTTCCACCCCCTGCCAGATTAGGAGACCGAGGATCTCCAGTTGTCAGTGAGACTCCAGTCCCGCCCCTCCCAGACTGTCAGTCAGTAGTTTTGGCCACACCCCTCCCCGTCCGTTAACTGGTCGCTCTGGAACGGCTGGCCCCGCCGCCTCCCAGCCATTGGTCAGCCGTTGGCATTTTCGCCTCTGAGGAGGAGGAGCCGGAGCCGCGACCTCCTATCATGGACGTTCCCAGGAGGCCGAGGCCTAGCCAGCCCCGCCAACCCCGGCAGCTCCGGGGCCGTCCTCCTCGCCGCCCCCACTTACTCCAAGACCTGGCGCTGCTGGGGGCGTTGCTCGGGGCGCTGCTGGCCGTCGCCACCCGGGGCTATGTGGGCTTCAGGGAGGCCCAGGCCGAGGCTCTCTGGGTCAGGCCCGGCCTAGGGGAGGGGGAGGGGGAGGGAGGGGACCGCGCGAGAGCTCCTTCCTCCGACCCCATGCCCTCCCCCCTCATCTTTTTTCTTCATCTCCTCTCATCTTTTTTCTCCCATCTTCTTTCTCCTCCCCATCCCCTTCCCCCCTGTCATCTTTCTGGGTGGGGGCAGCATTTCCCACCCCACCCTCCTTCATCTCCTTTTTGCACCGCCATACCCATCCTCTTCTCCTCCCCCCCTCTATCTTCCTTCTGGGTCCTTCTGTCTCTCTTGGGTCCCCTTGCCTTTTCCCTCCACGCTCCACAAGCCCTCTCCCTACACTCTGGACTCTTTAGCTCAGTCGTAACCCAGTCCCTAACCTCTGAACTATCCCTGCCTTCCGTTAGTCACTAATTCCCTTTACCTTAGATGCCTTCTCCCCTCCCTTCCATCCTTTGATGATCCTGGTGAAGCCTAGCTCAGACCAGGAGAAGGAATCTGCATATTCCTTATTCCCCATGACTGCTATCTGACACCTTTGCTCCATTAGCATTCACTCCTGTCTTATCCAGGACATCTCTTATCTGTGGGGCCTCCAGTTCTCTTCTTTCATCTCCTTATCCCACCCTTATACCTGCCTCCTTCCAACACCTTGGGCTTAGTTATAGTTTCTTAAACACCTCAATTCTCACAAGCTGTCTCTCCAGTCAACCTCAGCCATGCAGAAAAAAAAAGTCTAACAGCCATACCATATCTAACCCTTTCTCCTGCCTCCCTTCCCCACCCCACTCCCACCTCCAGTCAACTCAGTTTGCCTCAAGTGGAAAACTTAACTGTCTGATCCCAAGACTGGAAGAGCAGCAAAAAAGCCCCTGGGGAGTCCAGAGGCCTCTTCTTGTATGCTCAGCTCATCTCTCTGTCCCCTTGTTCTGACACAGGAGACTGCACAGAAGTTTCTGGAGACAGATGGATTCTTTCTCTTCTCCTCCTTCGATACAGACAGAGACATGTCCATCAGTCTGGAAGAGTTCAAGTCCAAAGCTAAGAAATTGATAGGTACTTGGGAGTCCCTAGGGGCTGATGAAAAAGATCCTTGGGGAAAATTGGAGTAATTTGTTCATTTCCTCATATGAAAAGAAAAATCCCATTTTTTACCTCATAGATCAAGGTGAAGATAAAAGATATAATTCATTCAAAAAGCTCTTCTCATTTAATGGCTGTACAGACATTGGGCATTATTCATGATCATTATCAGTGATGACAGTGGCAATAATAATAGGCAAACTAATGACCCTTCAAATTCCCAGAGTTTCTTTCTTCCCAGACTTTATTTTGATCTTAGGTTTTCTCACAGGTTAGAGTTTCAAATGTGTTCTGGTGTGCCTTCCTGACACTGTAGGTCACAACCCATCTCCCCTTTATCTTGGGTGACTCTTGTCCAGGTTTGGTAAATCCTTCACAGGATCATAGATTTAGAGCAAAAAGGAATCTCAGAGGCCAGCTAGTCCAATCCTCTCATTTTACAGATGAGGAAACTGAGGCAGGAGGAAGTTAAATGATAGCTCATGGTCACACAGTATCAGATGTGTGTGGGTTCTCAACTGAAGAGCTTTCTGTCTGCCCAACTCACTGGAGCCCTTCTTTTAAGAGAACCTATGGTCCCCTTCTCAGAATAATGTTAAGTGTATAAAACAGAATGTGTAGTATTACAAAGGAAACCAACTATACTAAAATACAGTTATCAATATTTTAATAAGTTACACAACTCCTAGTTATAAATAATAGGAAGCATTGATATAGAACTTTAACATTTGCAAATCATTTTGCAAATTTTATCTCATTTGGTATAAGAACCCTAGGAGGTAGTTACTGTTGTTATCCCCATTTTACAGATGAGGAAACTAAGACAGAGGTTAAGGGATCACATATCAAGTAAGTGTCTGAGGCTGGATTTGAATTCAGGTCTTCCTGACTCCCAGGAAGACAGCTCCTTATCCAATGTACCACACAGCTGCCTGCTTTATGAACCCCAGCTTTAGATCTCTTGACGTTACTTGGAACCAATGTAAGACAAGTACTTGTAATGGCAAGCAAAGTAGTATTTTGCTGCTTGTTTCAGCCATTCAAGTGCCTTTGAACCTTGCTTTTAATTGTGTCAAGTCTTTGTTGAAAACAGTATACACTGTGCTGCCCTTAATAGGCCTTAGGGAATTTGGAGACCTTCCCTGCCCTTAATAGGCCTAACATTATCACATGGAGAGCCCACTATGGGAGGAGCTTGCCAAGAGTGGAACAGGAAGGAGCAGAGCAGAGAAAAATTCCAGTATGAGCTGGGACTAAGCAGAACTGAGAGGGAGAATGCTTGTGGTGTCATCTATTCTGTCTGTGTTGATGTTACTTTGTCAGAACTGAAGCTTTCTGTCTGCAGCGGCAAGCATCCCAGCATACCCAGGGTGGCTGCTAACACAGGTTCTTAGTTCTACTTTTCTAAAGGAAAGCAACTCAAAATGGGTTAACAATCTTGCTTTAATCAATCAAATATGTCATTTACCTAGTTCAGGGGAAAAAGTCTGCACCCCAAACTCCAGAGTATACAGAGGTTACAAGCAGAAGTTACAAGAAGGGGCATAGAGATCCACTGAAAAAGTAGAAAGGGGTATGGGAAAAAATATGGGAGAGAGTAGATTGGAGGAGGGAATATCCTGTGGGACTGCTACTTTAGGGCAGTGGGTAGGGGAAAAACGGGGAGAAAATGTGTAACTCAAAATCTGGCGGAAATGAATGATATAAATCAGAAGTTAATAAAGCATTTGAAAAATTTTTTTAAAAAGAAAGTCTTAGAGAGTAGCCTTCTAAGAAAATAAGGCACCAAATGGTTAAGTGACTTGCCCAGGGTCATACAGTCAGTATATGTCAGGTGAAACTGAACCCAGGCTCTTTATTCACTACACTGTGTTAAATCTTGTAGTGTACCTGACATGATGTAGGTAGTTAATATTTTTTTTTCAGTTGAATTGATCTTTGGGTTGATAAACTCCATATTAATGCCTCAACCTATATACTTGTTTAACTTTTTTTTTGTTTTTTTGGTGAAGATAGCACAATTGGGGTTAAGTGATTTGCCCAAGGTCACGTCGCTAGTAAGGGTTAAGTGTTTGAGGTCAAATTTGAGCTCAGGTCTCCTGACTTCAGGGCTGGTGCTCTATTTACTGTATCACCTAGCTGCCCCCCTGTTTAACTTTGAAGTAAGTTTTGGATTGTGTCTGGTCCTAAATCAGGTTTCTTCCTTTTGAATCAATTTCGTTATTATCTTTAATATATGTATTAACAACTACAAACTATTAGATTTGTTTTAAGTATTAAAATACTTTTCAAAGAAAAAAAAGTTACAAGAAGACAGAGAAACAAACAGATCAAGCAGACAGGCCTCCAACTGTCCAACCATTTACATCCATACCTAGTCAGTTACCAGAGAGGGAAGCAACAACGTCTGGGTTTATCAAAGCCGGGGTCTCTCAGCAGCTGCCCAGAGTTTCATCTGGTCAAATCATACAACATTTCTCAAAGTGAGCCCCAAAACAAAGCCTCACACCAAGGTTTATATAGCCTTCTCCTGGCTCAGAGAATGTCACAAACATCTTGCTCAATCACAATGTATCTCCTGAAAAACAAGCCTCCCCCCACAGGCTCCAGGTGCACTTAAGCCTAACAAAGGGCTTAGGGGCAGAGAAGATCTTACACAATACAATCTTAGAAAGATGGCAACAACATAAATTTACATTCCCTTTACACTGTAGAAAGAGGACTTCACTGCTGATGCAGAAGCCCTGAAAGAGGACTTTACTGCTGTCCTGGGACTTTACTGTTGATTTGTGTTTGATTTTTCAGACAGAAGCCTTGTCTCTTAGTTTGTGTTACTTTGTCAGACAGAAAGTGAATTGAGATAATAGTGCTGGCAATGTGTATAAATATTGTAGCTCTATTAAGCTTAATGTGTGTAAATGTTGTAGCTCTGTTAAGCTTTGTCTTCCTAGAAACAAACTTTGAAGAGCTTGGAGTAAAGCAGCAAACTGAGATATAGAACAGGAGCAGAAAGCTGCCTACCTGTGAATCCAGGCAAGAGCTGGGGTCAGCCCTGTGGAAGAGGAGCTGTGGGGTTTGGAAGTCAGTCTCTAGTTAAGATGAAAGAAGACTTTACTTGGGTACTCAGTGCTGACTAATGATATTGTAACTTACTGTGACCTAGGGGTGGATGGTCTTTGTACCTTCTGCTACCCCTTAAGGATGATTGGAAGCCAGCCTGGAGCCAAGATGGAAGAAGACTTTCTTTCCTTGAGTACTTTTATATTGATTGAGGAGATTGTGACTTACTGAATGATATGTTTTAAGACTATGTGACCACCTTAGTAGATAAGTTGTCATGTTATATGGTTGTGAATGTTGTGCTTTAGTTTCTTGAATGTTTTGCTTTAGTTTATTGCTGAATAAATAGAGAGTTCACTATACTTTGCGATTAAATCCTTAAAGTTATTTACAGCAGCAGGCCTCAGGATAGCTGCTTGTGATTGGTTTTATAGTACTCTACATTAGTTATCCTTCATTCTCACTATATGCCCGTACCCTCTCTTTTGTCCATTGTCTTAATCATATATTTATGCTATAGAAGAACTACAAGCCTGGCACTTGATCCTACCATGCACCTCTCCATTGCCTTGTAAGTAGCTGACAGCTTGAATATTCTTGAGATGGTGGCATTCCATGCTTCAAAGCCATGATTTACAAAATCTTCATGAGAATAATCTATGCACATATTGATGGCATCCTTGATGAAAATATGCAAAGAGAACAGATGTGTTTGCTAACAAAATTTGAAAGTAGACCACATAAGGTTAGATTTATGCAATTACCTGGCTAAAAGATACCAAGAATACAAACTGCCATTGTATTCATTTTATGTTAATGTAAATGTGCTTTAGTAAAAACACTGGTATTCAAAAGATGATCTTTGCTTCATGGAAAAATTTAGGGTCATTAAAAGCACTGGGCAATTTCCCAGATGCTATCCAGCCTACTTTCTTCCTGTTCAACACTAGGTCATTGCCCCAGTTCATTGTCCATCAACAGTGTCTGGCCAAACAATATGTACTGAGAGTTCAGTTCTATGACCTGCCTCTATCATAGTCTGAACAATATGCCTTCTTTCTCTATTTGGTTTTGCAGTATAAATAGTTGGACTGGACTCTTAAATAATTATGGATCTTATAACACTGCAGTGTTTGGTAACAGGATGTATTCAGCACAGTGTCATCCATAAGTAGGAGCCCCTAGGAGATTTTTATCATCTGTAGGCCTTGCTCTTCCTTTTGTACTCTGAATTTAACATCTTTCATGAAATTGGCAAACACTTAGTGAACATACTTCTTACTGTTTTATGTCTCATTTGACATTTATCAGAGAAACAGTATGGCATAGTGGATAGAGAACTATCCTTGAACTCAAAATGCCTGGACTCAAACAAAATTCTGACTATGTGATCTTGGTCAAATCAATCTCTCAGTGTGCTAGGTTACCCTCTTAAGCTGTAAATTGCATTTAAAGACTCCTCCATTTTCTCATCTGGTAATTTCCTATACCAATGAAATGACACGTTCATTCCCTATGGATGTAATTACTTTGTCATTGAACAGAATTATCTATTATATATCTTTAACCTTATTGGAGGATAGTCTTTCAGACAGCATTTTGGTCCTACTGAGTCAAATGCTTTCCTTATAGTTAACATAAAAGAAGTCCAATAGCAGGTTGTATTCTCTGTATCTTTCAGCCAGGTAATTGCACAAGTCTAATGTTATGTGGTCTGCTTTCACATTTTGTTAGCAAAAACACATCTCATATTTTCATCAAGGATGCCCTCAATATGTGCATAGATTATTCTTATGAAGATTTTGTAGACATAGAAAAGTAAGCATGTGCGTCAATAGTTACCATCTTCTTTATCACTTTTTTGCGGTCATAATATCCAGGGGTTGGTTGGTTGTTTTAAGGATTTGGTGTCTTCTCAGGTGCCTTGAGTATTAGTCCTTCAGTCCCCTCAAGATTGTGTCATCTTCAGTGCTGTGGGTAGACTTGGTCTAGCCCAGCTGTTCCTTCCACCTTTGTCTTCTTTCATGTCATTTCTACCTCCCTTACAGCAGTGGTGAGAACTCAAATAGAAATGGATCCCTGCAGTCACATATTGGTTTAGGAAACCATATTCACATCATCTATGTTTTATTGCATTCATATTTTGCTAAATATTTTCCAATTACATCTTAATCTGATTCAGCCATACTCAGATGCCTCTGTCATACAGCATATCAGGGACTGTTATATTAGAGTACAAATGGAATGTACTCACTTTTATTGATGATTGAATAGCTTTTTAGAGTAATTTGGGCAGATCTTTTCCATTTTCTCATTTGTTCCTTGTCCTTCCCGCTTCATCCTTAAATGTTCTCAAAATGGTCTGGCTTAATTAGATCTTTAAGTTTTCTATAAATGTGTTTTTCCCTCTATTGTTTGTCACTTTTATGAGGTGATATTGCTCATAATTGTAGCAGCAATGGAATTTAAAGATCACTCTGTATTGGCTTGGTTTTGGGGTTGAGTGTTAAAACCCAGAGCTTGTGAATCCCACTTGTGGGATGGACTTTTTGACGTGAAAGGAGAGGGCTGAACTGGGAGGAGCTTGTGCCCTGGATTTGGAGAGGCATAAGCAGAGGAAGAGAGACAGAAGAATTTTTGGAAGCAGCATCTAGGAGGCAGAGGGAGAGAGAGAGAGAGAGAGGATTGCTGAGGGCCAGTTCGAGCTGCCCAGGACTTTTGAGAGCTGCCACCCAGAGCTGCCAAGAACTGAGGAATCATGGCTGTGAATCTGGTACTTTGTCTGTCTGTTTTGATGTTGTTTTGTCATATTCGTCTGCTGGTGAAGCACAGTGCTGTTGTTGCAGAGGTCCTGGAACTTTGCTGTTGGTTCAGGGGTCCAGAGACTGTTCTGCAGACAGAGAGTGAATTGCATCCACTGGCAATGTATCTTGTGACCTTGTTAAGCTCTGTCTTCCCAGGAACAGAGATTGCTGAGAACTTGCCTTGGGTCAAGATGAAGAAAAGACCTCTCTTTGGGTATTAAATGCTGTGATGATATCTTAACCTTGTTGTAACTCAGGGGTAAATGTCCTTTGTGCTCTCTACTGCCCCTTTTGAGAAGGTACTTGGCATTAATTGATGATAATTGTAATTCAGTTGTGATCCAGGGGTAGGAAACTTGACTTTTTTGTGCTCTGTGACTGACCAAAAGAATGTACTTTGTTTATGATTGGTAACTATTTCCATTTGAGAAGAGGGTCTTTGGGATTGACTAAATGAATGTACTTTCCAGAGGTGGAATAGTACTTGGACATTATTGAATTATACTTGGTGAATGCTGTATTTTTAATTATGTTGTATTTTGATTTTCTCTGTTCTTAATTTGTCACTGAATAAAATGGAGAGCCGCTATGCTGGTATTTTGAACTTGGAAGTCGCCTTTGCTTGGCATTACAATAATTTACCACCTTCCTCTATAAAATGTTACAAATGAATTTATATTCTAAACAAATATTATTTTTTACCTTCTATATTTCTCCTCTTACAAAGAAAATCAAACATTTAATGGCTGAGATTGTTTCTAAGCTTTTTTAACATCCTTGCTCTGTGATTGATTTATATTGCTTAAACTTCCTTAGAAAGTAGTGATAATCTCTGTCAGTAACTGTTCTTTTATCAGTTTTAATGTCAATAGTTGATTTAAAAAGGTCAGTTTGGAGACATTTTAATTGTATACAATAACTTCTCATTTGCATTCTATTAATTTGTTGTCGATTTTGAGTTTTGCTCTAACAAACCAATAGTCTCACTATATACATGGCTAATAGAGAAATGTCTCCCATATCAGCCATCAGTCATTTCCTATCTGCTAAGAAATCAACTTTGTTTTTTGTGTGTGATGCTATTCAGTGCTCACTGTGTCCAGCACCTCACAACTCCATTTTTGAAGAAAGTGTTCAGAATACATAGGGGTGAGGCTTCTCTACACACTGTATGCTTTTGGCTTTTTTCTTTTTCTTAATCCTGAGCCACATTTTCCATCACCCTTTATACCCATATTTGCATAGAAGACATTGAGTATTAAAATATATGTTGGTTTAATTTGGAGAGTCTCTATTCAGTTCTTCATAGTGTTTCTTTGCCTCCTCACTAGCTACATCAAATTTTGGCATATAAATTGTAATTCCTTCATGATGGTCTTATTGCAAATGCTGACTCATGAGCACTACAGTAAGAATGCATCCCATGAAATAATGTATCTTGTTTCCCTTGGATGGATGAAAAGCCAACTCCTGTATTTGTCTCTCCAAGAAGAATTTGTCAGATATCTTTCATTTAGATGCAACTTCCTTTTGTCTTGTTTTCATTTGCATTGAGGTTGCCAATACTGATATGATTCAATTCTTCTGGTAATGCTCATTGATTGCTATTGACAAGGACCTCATTTTCAGAGTACCAGCAGTTAATTTTTATAGAAAGTCCAAGGATGGTGTGGTTCTTAGTACCTTCTGCCCCTATTCCTACCAATCTGCAAAAGCAGAAGGGGAGGGAAGGGGGCCATATACAACTGAGGGCTATTTTTAATATTTATTTGTCATATGGGTTGTGATTGTCCAAAACTAATAACTTGTGGCCAGTTTAGGGGCGATGAGCCTTTCCATACATGGCTGACCTGGCCTTCAGTTAGAGGATACAAGTCATTCTCAGTAGAACCTACCCAAGCTTTCTCTCTTCTATATTGTTCTCTTTCTATATTGAAAGACCAGGGTCACCTCAACACCACAGTGAGGCATTGGAGTATGGCTTTTGTAAACAACAAATGCTTTCTTAAATGAAATGTGTATCCATATATACATAGCTTTATCCTCTAATTTCTGAACATTTATGCTTTTAGAAACAGTATGAGCAGAAATACAGAAATGAAAAAGAGCCCCAAGAACATAGGCTAACCCATTTAATTTTATAGATAGAAAAAATGAAGTTTAGATATGTGAAGGGAATTTCCCAGTATCATATCATTATCAATCATTAGATTGTTTGTGGTAGTACTGGGATTAGAATATGATCATTATCGTTCCAGAACCTATGCAGGCAGCAAGGGGGTATAATGTATAGAGCACTAGCAATAGAGTCAGAAAAACCTGACTTTGAATCCCACCTCAGATTCCATGCTGCTGGTGGGAAATCATCCTGCCTCAAGTCTCTCCCCACTCCAATTCATCCTCCATTCATCCACTAAAGTGATTTTCCTAAAGCTCAGGTTCAACCATCTTTCCCCCCTTCTCAATTCCAGTAGCTCCTGTCACCCCCAGGAGCAAATACAAAATGCTATATATAGACAGCTTTGTATGTATTTGTTTGCATATTTTCTCCCTCCTTAGACTGTAAGCCTCTTGAGGTCAGGGACTGTCTTTTGCCTTTTTTGTGTGTCCCCAGCACTTAGCACAATGCCTGTCACATAATAGTCCCCCTTGGAGTTCATGTTCCTAAAACAACTCCCAACCTCCTTGCCAGGCAGGGAAAATTGTCCCCATTTTACAATTGGGAAAACAAAAAATGGGGTGCAGAGTCAAATCTAAGATCCAACCCCCCCCCCCCATACAGTTCTCTGTCTGAAAACATTCCTTCTCACTTGACAGAGAGGAATTCTCCTTAGGATAACGGAGAGGGGAACAGAAATACTTTGCTCCCTGGTACTGAAAGAGAACCTTTCAACTCTCCCAGGGATGAAACTGATTCTGTTAACATGTCTGTGTTCCACAGAAGCCACATCTTTCAGCATCCTTGAGGAGGAAGTGTCTCAGAGCTCTCCACTTGACCTCAGTGAGGAGAAATTTTCTGTGATGGCTAGATTCCAGCCTCTGCTCCCAGAAACTATGTCCAAGATAAAAAATGGATTCCTGACAGTAAGTCTGAAGGGAGGACTGAGCGGTAGTGAGCTGAGGATCCGTGTTACAGGCTTGTGAGGTCTTAGAGAACAGGGATTGGGAGTTCTCTATTGTGCTGTCCCATCCCAATGCCAGCTTAGGCGTGGAGTGGAATGGAGGCAATCATTGAATTGGAGCCATAAAGCACCCTCACTGAAGAGTTCTCCGTGTTTCTTACCCCATGGTTTATGGAAAAATCGCTCTGTCCCCAGGTCCCCACCTCTATTTTCCCCTGTATTCTCTCTTCAGAAGGTCTAAATATAAAGCCACTGTGCAGTTACCATGCTAAATGGGTGGTATGGGTGATCCTGAAGTCCTTTGAGCTGGTGCATTATGCCATTTGAGAGAGAGAGAACCAGGAGGAAGAGTGCAAAATTCCTTTCCGCAGATAAATATGGAATGAAATAACATTTCCTGAGCACAAATAGAAAGTAAACAGAAAGAATTCTCTTCTTTGTAATATTTAACTCAGGTTAACAATGAAATAAATTCAGCTGTCTCCCATGTCACACAATCAATTCCAGAGTTCTTAAGATAGACCTTGAGAGTGTCCTTGTATCACTTCTTCTGACCACCATGTGAATATTTGTCCTGTGTGACTTCTCCATAAAATGGTCTTTTTGGCAAGCATATGTTTTGCATTCGAACAACGTGGCCAGCCTATCAGAGTTACACTTTCTTTTTTTTTTTGGAGGGGGGGAAGGTAGGGCAATTGGGGTTAAGTGACTTGTCCAAGGTCACCTGGCTAGTTTTTTGTGTTAAGTGTCTGAGGCTGGATTTGCACTCAGATCCTCCTGACTCCAAGGTCAGTACTCTATTCACTGTACCACCTAGCTGCCCCCCAGAGTTGCACTTTTTGAAGTAAAGTTTGAATACTTGACAATTTAGTTTGAGAAAGGACCTCATTATCTGGTACCTTATCCTGCCAGGTGACCTTCAGGATCTTCCTAAGACAATTCAAATGGAAGTGATTCGGTTTCCTGGCATGGCACTGGCATAATGTCCAGGTTTCACAAAAGATTGTAGTTCCCTACTGGGCTGTCAACACCATGAGAGTAAAGTCTCTGTCATATTTTTCTCTTCACACCTTCTCATAATAAGAGATAAATCTTGTTAAAAAAAAAAAGATTTATTGAATCAAATTAGTATAAACAGCAAGCACTAGAGGTGTTCAGAGAAGAGTAAGATGCGTGTGCAGAAGTCTGAGAGTATTACCCACCTTGGGCTTGAAGGATGGTCAGGACAGATATAAGAAGAGAGAGAGATTCCAGACAATGAGAACATGGTAAGCAAAAGTAGTGAGACTGGGATGGTATCTTGGGAAAGTTGGTGAGCCAGCTGGGCTATAGCAAAGAATACAGAATTAGGAGGCACATCTGAAGTAGGAAGGGGCCCTACACCTGATGGCCCAAAGCCAGAGGACCGCTGATTCAGATCTCACCCTAAAGGACAGCAGGGAAGCCCTCTCCTCAAGGGCCCTTGGGAATAGGAACCCTCAGTCTAGTTTGGGCTCTTGGATAAAAATCTTGGTTGAGTTCCTAAACCATTTTTGGGTCAAACCACCCCAATAGTTTGTCTGTTCCTGCCTAAGTCTTTCTTCATTGCCTGGCTTCACTGCCTCTCCTTCTGAGCCACTTGTTCTCACTTTCTCCTAGGTTTCTCACCTCACTCTCTCTGGACTTCGAAATTGGACTGCCCCTGATGCAGTGCTCCGCCTGTTCTCAGCCCGACAGTTCGTCGTCTTCCTGCCACCAAAGGAGGATCTGAAGTTGGGTGAACCCTGGTGGATTATCCCCAATGAACTGAAAGAACGTCTCCCTTCCAATCGCTTCTATCCACCAAGGTCCAGAAGAGAAGAGGTTAGAAAAGATCCCAAGTCTCTAGGTTCATCCTTATTCCAGCCCTTCAAAGCTCACCAAATGATCAGAGTTTAATATTCTTGCCTCAGGCCTGACCCAGCCTTCTTCAGATCTAACCCAAATTCCTCAGGTCTATATACCCAGCACTAGGTCTGATGCCCAAAGCTACAAACCTCAAGTCAGGAGTCCAAAATGTGTGGACGTGAGCATCTTTGCTTTGAAAGCAACTCCCTCTATCTTGAATGTGACACCTTGATAGTGCTTTGAGACTTAAGGCCTGCCAGGTTCCAGATAACCACTTTCCCATTCCAGGGACCAAGAAGAGAGAAAGAAGCCTCAAGGCCTTTCAGGAAAAACACAGTTATCCCAATCAATTTGAGGGAAAGTGTTCCCATCATTTAGTGAGTGCACAGATGGTATTTTGGCCCAGTAACCTATTTCAGCCCCAGGAGAGATGACCTTGAGGAGGCCCCTAAGGTGTTTGGGCCATTGCTTCCCATAGGACTTGATCTATAAACTCCTGAGCATGTTCCACCCAAGGCTGTTTGTGAAGACCCGCTTTGGCCCTCAGGGTACAGTGGCCTGCCTTATGGCCACCAGCAACTTCTACTACACCGTGGCCTTCAGGTGAGCACTGCCTATCTCCAACATTCCAGATGAAGGGGAGGGGTTAGGGTCTAGAGTGGTGGTCATGAACAAAGGGACAGAACCCTGAGCAGTAGGAGGCTCAGGCAATCAGGGAAAAAGCTGAGGTTATCCCTCAGTTGTCAGGGAGCATTGTCCCTCTGGGAGGACATCGAGATCTCTTTCCATTCAGGGAGGGTTTAGTCACTTGCACAAGAAGAGGGACCAGAAACAAACTATTTTGTACCTCGAACAAATGGCATCTCTGTTAAGAGATTGGCTATGAAGTTACAATTGCCTCAAAAGGAATTTAAGTCTAGTCTGTGAAGAGGTTCAGAATTTCCTATAGTTTGCAATTTCCCAAACCTTCTTGGTCCTGCCTCAAAAGTTTGTGGCAGTTGAATATTTCAATAGATCTGCCATCCCAGAGGGTAAAGCCAACCCCCAACCCTACCCCTCTCCACACTCTTTTAAGCAGTGGTTCTTAACCTTTTCTGTGTTGGGGACACCTTGAGCCACCAGGGTAAACCTCTGGATTCCTCAGAATTACATTCTTAAATGCACAAAACAAAATACGTTGGCTTACAGAGGAAACCAATTTTATTGAAATATAGTTATCAAAAATTTAAAAGCAAGTTTATAGACTCCAGGTTAAGAACATCTGCTTGAAAGTGTGTTACTCTAGTGTTACTTTCTAAACCATTAAACCACAATATCTAACCCTAGCTTCTACTCCCATATTTTGCTTTCTCTGCCACTATTAGAATCTAAGTTCCTTGAAAGCAAGGACCATCTTTGCTTTTGTTCTTGAATTGCCATGGTTTTGTACATAATAAGTACTTAATAAAGGCTCTTTCATTCATTGGTTCAAGCACAGAATAAGTGACTGTGTCATGCTTTGAAGATGTGATGGGGCCTTTTGGACCACACCTAAGTGGCCTGACATGGAGACACCCCTGAGGGGGCTTGCCTGGAGTACCGGATATGAAGGTGCTCTGTGTTCTCTACCGCGGGGTGGGGGGGGGGGAGTGGCCTCCTTTGACTGGCTCCAAGAACAGGGACTAAACCTGGAGATGTTGTCTGCTGATAACTGTCTTCCTGCTGCAATGAGAGGGTATAGACCATAGTTCACTCAACAGCATGGGGGCCCTGAACTACATGGGGAACATGACCTCTATTTTAACATAGCTCTGAGAAACAGGTCTGTGTGTATTTGCTTCTGTTCTGATTCATTTGTTCTTGTCAGTTTTAGGTACCATAGAACATGGTAAGCAAAGCCATCTTGTGGACAAGATGAGGATATATGGGCTAGACAGATGTTCAGTTAGGTAGATTCATAACTGGTTGATATGATTCAATTCTTCTGGCAATCTCATTGGTTGCTATTGATAAGGTCCTCCTTTTCAGAGTACCAGCAGTTAATTTTTATAGATAGTCCAAGAATGGTGTGGTTCTTAGAGGGTATCCCCACAGGACCTGGGAGCTCAAACTATGGCCACCTTGGAGTCAGAATGTAGCAGCCAGCCCACCTGGCGGGGAAGCCTAGAGAAGCCAGGTCCGGTGAGGATCATCACTGGTACCTGAAACTGAGGAAAAATGAAACAGAACAGAACAAAACATCCCCATGCCCGTTTCTCAGCAGTCCTTCCTCTCTCACCCATTCAGTTCATGGGGCCCACATGTACTCACCCCCTGGTCTCAGCAGGAAAGAGAGTAGAAAAAAGCCTGTCGGAAAGAGAGCTGCCAGCAGCAACCAGCAGACAACCTCACTAGTTTTAGAAAGCCTGCCTGTGCTGGAAAGCCAATCAAAGAGGCTACCCCACCTACCTGTGGTAGGGAGCACAGAGCACTGCCATGTTAGGCAATCTGAGCATGTTCAGAAATCTGGGGGAAAAATCTAGGTAATCAGTATCATTTCCTTCATCCAACAACTGAGGAAATCTGACAGAAAATGAAATGAGGTTAGTCAAGTGCTGCTAGTTCTTGATGAACCTGTACTGTCTCTGTGATCTTTTTTGAGATGGTCAATACCTAATACTTTGAAATAAAAATATATTTTAGGATTTTTCTGGGAATTAAAGTCAAACTCTCTGGCTCACATGAAGAATCTATTCCCTTACATGTTTAAATTTGTTCTTCAGTCTTCCTGCCACACCCCTCATGTTCTCCATAATCCTTCAAAGATTAATGATAGTGACTCAAGAATCACAGCTCTCAGTTCTTTCGGCATCTTCACATGTCCATCTGGGCCTGGTGAATTGAATTTAGTAAGAGCAGATAGTGTACTCTTAATATCTCCCTGCTTATTTTTTTTGTTTTGCGTTTTCCTCCTTGGGGCAAAGGACCTTTGCTCTCCTCAGCATATACAGTCCTTCTTTACAGTTAGAATGTACAGAACTCCCAGCCAGCGTTCCCTCCCAGGGAAGACAGGAAAGGGTGAGTTTTTCCCATCTGCACACAGCATTCTTAGCCAAGTCTTTTTCTGGAATGCGTTCAGAGAAAAGCCACCAGAATGGTGAGGGGATTAAAAACTGTGCCATAGGAAGGCCTGATGAAAGAACGTGAGCTATTTTACTTAAAGATTTAGTGAGGACATTATGGCTGTGCTACAGGAAGAGGAGTAGGCTTGTTCTGCGTGGCCCCATAAGACAGAACCAGAAACAATGGATGTAAGCTGTAGAGATGCAATTTTACTTGATGTAAGGAAAATTTTCCTAATACTTAGAGTTGCCTTTAAATGAATTAGTTTATGTCCAAGGTCCCTTTCAGCACTAATATTCTATGGAGTGGGTTAACTTCTATCATTTTTCTAATGGAGATTGAATGACTACTTCTCAGGGATGAGATAAAAGGGAATGGATTCAGGAACGGTTTGAATTTGATGACTTCTGAGGGTCTTTCCAACTCTGAGATTCTCTAACTTTATCCTTTCTGGCCACAGGATCCATGCTGAGTTCCAGCTCAATGAACCACCACTCTTCCCCTTCTGGTTCTCTCCAGGACAATTCACTGGGCATGTCATTCTCTCCAAAGATGCCTCCCATGTCCGTGACTTCAAACTCTTTGTGCCCAATCACAAGTAGGTTACATCGCTCTTCTGGGGCCATTCAGCCAAGGGAAGGAACACCATCAGGCACACTTTTGTGTATTCCAGGAGTTTGGGACCCTGACTTGTCCTAAACAGCAGAATACTGTCACTATCACCTTTAAGGTTCCTTTCTTCATTTCTCAGAGATACTCTTATACTCTCCTGGGAGGAATCTGGAACCAGCTACTCTGGCAATGAAGAAACAGTGAAGGGAGCCCATAGACACAACTCTGAAAGTTTATCTATTCTTCTGATATAGCCTAGGAAAGAATAGTTGATCCTTACCTTGAGAGGTCAAAAACTCCCCAAAGTAGTAGATCTGAAAATCACATGTGATAGTATACCCTCCCTATAACCTTCTCCCAGTTATCAGTTCTGAGAGGCCTCCACTCATCTTGAGAAATCCTGGATAGTAGATGGACCCCCCATGTTTGTATATTTCAGACTTCAGGAGTCTTATTGGTAATCGATTATGGGAAATGGAAAGAGAAGAGGGAGAGGTATAGTTCAGAACCTGGCAGTGTGCTAGGACAACCTCTGGACTTGCCCTTTTACTCTTATTGAAGGAATTTTACTTACCTATAACCCAGGCTTCCTTTCCATCAACAACCTTCCCCTTCCATGATAAAATCTTGAGACAATCATTCTGGTTTGTCAGACTTCCAAGTCTTTATTTGTTCTCCCCAGTTTCCTTTCAAGGTTTCTGCCCATCTTGAAACCATCCATCCAATAGTATATCCTCAGTCACTGCCTTCAGCCCTGGCACCACTGAACTCATTAATGTAAGCCATCCTCCCTGGTTTGTGCTCATCAAAACCTCATATATACTTCTCTTATAAGGCCTCTGAACGTGGGGATGGAATGGCTTTACCAGTATGAAGAAAATGGCAACTCCAGTAGCGAATTGGACGTGGATATTGGCTACCTCCCTCAGGTGTGTGTGTGTGTGTGACCTGGTGTTTGACTGGACAGGACTTTTCTACCGTTCTGTTCTATTCTACCCTCCATTCTATGGGATTCCCTTGATTATAATGCTGTAGGAAAAATGTTACAGACAGGAAGGTGATGCCACCAAATTCACAGCTCCCTGCTGGCTATAGAGGAAAAGAATAGCCTGAATGCTATTGTTGTTCAGTCATACAGTTGTTGTGGTTTTCTCAGCAAAGATACTGGAGGGGTTTGCCATTTCCTTTTCAGAGTCCCCATTTTATAGATGAGGAACTGAGGCAAATAGAGTTTGTGACTTGCCCATGGTCACACAGCTAGTAAGTGTCTAAGGCCAGATTTGAACTCAGATCTTCCTGACTCTAAGCCTGGTGCTCTATCCACTATGCCTCCTAGTTGCCCCATTGTAGGACTCTATAAAATGTACTGTGAAAGTGAATGATGAATATTCCCCAAGAAAAATCTGCTTAAGATTGGTTCCCTTGAAAAGTCATATTTTTAGTGTCAGTAGTCACTCCAGCCTAGGAGAAATACCAGGGGGCCTATTCATCTTTTTACTTTCCTGTTCTTTTGATGAAATGTAGCTTTGGGTCCAGAGATTATTCTGTTTCTAGGCAATGGCAATGCCTACTACCTCAATAATCATCAATTAATATTTGCTAAGTGACTACTCTGTATCTGGTACTATGCTAATTACTGGCATACAAATGCAGAAAAAGATGATCCCTGCTTTCAAGGAGGTTAGAACCTAACGGCAGAAGACAATGCACAAAAGGAAGTTGAAAAGGTGTGGAGGGGGGAGGTGCTCATAGCAGGACCAAGATGGAAAAGTCATCCTTAAATGGAGGTTATTTATTCATTTGTTTATTGTGGTTCCACCCTCCAATAAGAGGGCCAGACGGTAGTGAGGAGAGGAGCAAGGCTGATTTGATCTAACAGGATGATGATGCATTTGTTGGAGCATGATGTGAAAGTCAGACAAATACCAAAATACTGTAGTTATGGGAAATAAGCAGTTCCTAGCTCACTAGCATTAAACTAGCAGAATGCTTTTAAAGTCTTTGTTAAAGATCTATATAGACCTTTATTTCTTTTTTTTTGTTTTTTGTTTTTTGTTTTTTGTGTTTTGGAGGGCAATTGGGGTTAAGTAACTTGCCCAAGGTTACACAGCTAGTTTTGTGTGTGTGTGTGGGTGTTAAGTGTCCAGAACCGAACTCGGGTCCTCCTGACTCCAGGGCTGGCGCTTTACTCATTGTGCCACCGAGCCGCCCCTAGACCTTTATTTCTACTTAACCATAATCCTCATCCTAAAATTAGAGGAATGTGAACAGATTCATTCCGAGACATGAAAGCTCAAAGCTTGTTCTAGCCTCATGTTTCATTATTTCTTTCTTCCATTCTTCTACTCTTCAGTGGCATAACTCCATTTCCAAGAGTCCGGCACAGGCATTTCTCTTCTAAACATTTCAAGATAATCACCCACATTTAGGATGTCTCTTCCTTTTCTCTAAGCATTCCAAGCTCCCCATTTCTGTATGTTGGCAGCTGCCAAATCTTATATGACCTGACTACAGTGCCTCAGTACTTGAGCTCTTTCTTTCTAGATGCCTGTAGCATTTTATCTGTGACCTGAAAGTTCTGGATTTGGGCCATGATGCTGAGAGTCTTCATTTTTCATTATTTAAGGAGGTGGATTTTTTTTTTTCTATTTTCACTTTGCCCTCTGGTTCTAATAGATCAGAGCAGTATTCTTTTATGATTTCTCAAAATAGGATGTCCAGGCTCTTTTTTTTTTTGGAGGGCAATTGGGGTTAAGTAACTTGCCCAAGGTCACATGGCTAGTTTGTGTGTGTGTGTGTGTGTGTGTGTGTGTGTGTGTGTGTGTGTGTGTGTGTGCGCGCGTGCGTGTGTTAAGTGTCTGAGGCTGGATTTGAACTCAGGTCCTCCTGACTCCAGGGACAGCGCTCTACTCACTGCACCACCTAGCCACCCCCTGCCCAGGCTCTTTTTATAGTCATAGTTTTTAGGTAGTTCAATGGTTCTTAAATTACCTCTCCTTAATCTGTTTTCCAGGTCAGTTGTTTATATCTTACTCCCTTATAACCTGCAATTCATCTCTCAGTCAATAAGCACAAAGTACATATTGTATTCCAGGTACTGAGCTAACTACTGGGGACACAAAGAAAGGCAGAAGTGCTGCCTCTGCTCTCCGGGAGCACACAGCCTAACAGGGAAGAGAGCACGCAAACAACTCTGTGCCCACAAAGTGTCAACAGCATAGGCCCTAGTGTGAAGGTCATTGGTGAAAGCTTCCTGGAGAAGAAAGCACACGTGTGCCGATGCATCTCTGGGTGCAATGAGGGCTATGCCGTGGGGTTAAAGGACTGTGGCACCATGTCCATCTAACCATCCAGAGTTAACAATTCCCAGGCTCTTACATATGTAGTTAATGCAACTACACAGTCGTGTTTGGATCCTTTTCTCTCCTTGAGTGTGTCAGATTGACTTTCTGTCAACATGACCTATCCTACTTACTCCTCTGCTCTCCTTAATATGATTGCCCTCTGACAGTGAAAACACATCTCCCCCCTCTTCTGCATCCTCTCAAAGAGACTGGTCTAGAGCTCAGATCACAGGGACCAGTCAGGATAGGGTACAGAGTTACCGACTCCAAAAAGAATGCTTCCTTCTTACACAAGCACTAATCTGTCCTTAGACCACAGCTAGAAAATTCACTTGGGATTTCTAGACTCATCACTGATGTAACACCAAAGCCATAGCCACAGCAGCTGCTATGACTATGCAGATGTATTTCCAGGGTAAATTCACAAAACATAATAAACTCTCTTCATTGAATACAAAACCAAAGTATTTATTTGGATTAGAATACCAGGAGGTAATACTTAACAAGGTACTGCTCATCATCACTACAGGGGGCACCAACATCTTAGGCCTCCCTACAAATAAGTTTCCACCCACTCAAGCTGCTTCTCTCTCTGAGCACTGTGTCACCCTCACTCCCTGCTCTGCCTCTCTCCCCAACATTCTATTTCAGTTAAAATTCTGTTGGGCCAGCTCCTCCCACTCCTAACTCCAAGTGACCCAGGCTCCTTGTGACCCAGGCTGTGTCACAGCCCCATGTGACTCAAAGCAGGTCACACAGGCTTATTAGTAAATGGGGAAGATCTTTCCGTTCCATTAACATTACAACTGATTACTTCTCAGATGGAGCTGGAGTCTTGGGGACCCTCGGTATTAACTGAGATTCACAAGAAGGGCAAAGTAACCCACAGAAGGCCTTGTAAGCAGTCCAGCCAGTATGTCCTGGAGGACATTGTGTGGCAGCAGGAGATAAGTTGGGAGAAGGCAGCCCGGCAGCTCGAAGTGGCCATGTACCCCTTCTTGAAGGTAAGGTCACATGGAACGATTAAAGGACAGAATAAGGAGAGCTCCCCAAGATGGTCCTTCAAGGACAAATTGGGGAGAGTCACTAGCAATGTTGGCAAGGAGGACAGAAGCTGGGGGCATAAATGTTAGATTCAAAGGTTTTCAGAATTCTAAGAGGGAATAATGGAAGAGATACTTTTTGACTATGGGGGAGAGTGTGCAAAAGGGGTTTTTCGCATCTTTCTGTTACTCCCAAGACCAAGCACTAGAACAGAAAATGTGGTCCTGTTAAAAGCTTTCATTTCCTTACTGGCTACCCAGTACTCTTTGGGGTGTGTCAGGTTCTTCAGGTAAGGAAATTGGGGTCCAAGTTAGTACTCAGAATATATACATAATTATATTATCCTCAGAAGTCACCTAGAATAATAAAACTATAGAACACAAGACTTGGAATCAGCCCTAAGGGTCATATAGCCCCCACCTAATCCATGAATCTCCTGAACAGCACCCTCTTACAAGTGGTTCTCAGACTCTGTTTCATCACTTCCAGTGGCGTTTCACTATCCCTGAAGCGATCCGTTCCATTCTATGCCTGTCCTTTTATTGAGTCCAAACCTGTTTCTAATTACCATCATCAATCCTAGTTCTGACTCATGAAAGTAGGCCTATTCCACATGACAGCCCTCCAAAGAAACTTCTGGGCAGTTATCAAGGCTCCTATTCAATCTTCTCTTCTAATAAAATATCCCCAGTTTCTTCAACCATTCCTCATATGACATTGTTTTCTGTTCCCATTTTCCTTCTGACCACCATCCTCTTAATGTGTTCCAACTTGCCAATGTCCCATTTAAAATGTGACTCCTGGAACCAAGGCCATACAGGAGTTATCCCTTCCTTTCTTTCAGACATTGTACTTCTTAATGTAGTTTTAAATAGCTTTAACTTTTATTTAAACCAACAGAATTCTCTTAATTCTTTGAGCTTAAGTCCCCCCTTTTTAAAACCACTTTTTTCACATGAATTGCTGACTAGTGTTTTCTCCCTCTTATATTTGTATAGCTTATTTTTTAAAATCTAAGCATGTGATGTTTACTTTGTCTCTAGTAAATTTAGTCTTGTCAAATTTGACCCATCCTTTTTGCCTGATGAGACCTTCTCAGTTCTGCTATCCCTCCCACATTTGTGTTGCCTGCAAGTCTGATGACCAGACACCATTTAACTGCACATATCTCTCCTATCTGGTCTCCAAGACCATCATAAAAGACTTTGTAAAATGACTTGCTAAAACCTCTATATATTAAGTGTATATCATTCCCCTGAGCCCCCAGTCAAGGAACCTCTATTAAAAGAAAATGAGGTAAGGCTGGCATAATTTGTTCTTGATGAACAACTGTCAACTTGTGATCAGTGCTTTTCTTTCTCTGTGCTCACCAACCATATGTTAAATAATCTGTTTTAGAATTTTGCCTTGGGTTAATACCAAGCTTATCTATGTATAGTTTGCAGAACTCAGCTTCTTTCTCTCATTAAAAATCTGGACAGGTGGTCTCCAGTTTTCCAATACTTCTTCCATTCACCAAGTCATCTTAAACATCATCAGCAACAGCCCCTATATCACACCTGTGAAGGTTTTTCTTTGTCTTAGGTTGTACTTTAACCAAGCCAAGAGACACGAATCAACATTAATCTATTGAGCTACCTACCCCTTTTCTTCCTCTAAAGGATCATTTGCTATTATTGTTTCAAAAGAACATAATTTTAAAGAGGCTGTCCTGTTTTCAGCCATCTTTCCTTACAGACTCTAGGAATGATATCATAACTATTTTTTTCTGTATGATTTTTTTAAAAATAAATTTGCTTTTTATTTTACCAAATAAACTTTTTGCTACCTTTACACCTATTCTCTTGCTGCTGAACAGAGCTGGAAAAAAAAACAGCTATGTTTACTGGGTCAGCTGCAGATTTTGTTGTATAATTTGAACTGGGCCCTCCCTGCAACAAAACAATTCTTTGGTACCTATTTTCTTCTAACCTTCAGGATACTCTCCTTAATAAGTGTTTCTCCTCCCAAACTCTTGCCCTCATACTAGGGGACTTGAATATACACACTGATATTCTCTCAGACACCCTAACCTCAGAGTTCCTCAGCTCATTTGCCATGACTTAGTCTTCTGCCTCAACTGATGTAAACACAACAACAGTCATACTACCCTTGACATCACCATCGCCCACAAACTCTGTTTCCATATTCATTAACTCTGAAACGTCTTTATCTTGTCATTCCATCTCTCCCTCTACCCTGTAACCCCTAGCCCTGTTCTTCATCCTCACCATGACCTCTAGCCTCTTGGCCCCTTGGTTCTTTCTTTCCCAGGCCATCAGGAGCTACACCCTACTCCCCCAACTCGACCCCTTTTGAACCAGTTCAGCTCTCCATTGTCCCCTTGTCTCAAGTACCTTGCCCTTTCTCCCATTGCTGGTTTTGCTCTGCCAAGCCTCAGCCTTTCCACTGCTCCCACCATCTAACACCTTGGACCCAATTTAATATGTTGCTGAAAGAAGATGGGAGAACATCATGTAACTGTGCTGCCTGGGCCCACTACAAATTCGTGATGCATAATCTCAACCATGTCCTCATTGCTGCAAGCTGATTCTTACAACCCACTAAGGTATACACTATCCCACTGGCCACAGTGGCTTTGCCAAACCTTTTCATTGCTCCTCCAACCTCCCATCCCTCCCTCTTCTTCCACCCTCTCATTTGAGAACTTTGACTCATATTTCACTGAAAAATGAGGCCATTTGCTGAGAGCTCTCTCTTCTCTCCTTGTTCTCTTCTCTCATCACTCAGATGCCTTCCACCACATCTCCTCTAGTCTTCATGGAAGAAATGAAGAAATATGACCTGTGCCCTTAAGTCCTTCAGATTCTTACCCTGGAATTTAGAGTCCTTATAGATGCTTTCCAGGTTCTTTGTAGTGATACATTTTTGTACATATTAACGACCAGCCGTTGGGTTTGATTCATCTTATCATGCTCTGTGCTATGGTTCAAATACATACCTAGCAATAACCTCCAGACAGAGAGAGGACTGATGGACTCAGAGAACAGACTGAAGCATTTTCTTTCCTTTCCTTTCTTGTTTACATGGCTAATGCAGGAATTTGTTTTGCTTGACTATACAATTGGGTTTGTTTTTCTTGCTTTTTCACTGGCTGGAGGTGGGAGTAGAGGAGGTGGAAGGAAAGAATTCAGAAGTGCAAGTAAGATTGAATTTTTAAAAATTAAAATAAAAAAGACTAATCATGACAACTGACACTGCAAGGCCTGTACAATGCACTTTCCGTGCATCTTCTAATAGGATTCTCAATTACCTAGTTTGGTGGGTGCCACTGGTGGTATTGTCCCCACCAGGATTAAATGGCTCATCATCCATAGTCACACAATTAGTACATGTCAGAGGTGGGATCTCGACAAACCCAGAGGTTACATGATTCTAAGCCCAGCTTCTCTCCACTCTGCCAAGAAACTGCTTCTTCACTGCTTTTCTATTGGCCATGTCCAATTTCGCTCCAATAGCCCGTAGCAGGGAATTGCTGACCACCACAAAACATTCCTTCTTCCTTGGCCAGGACTGCATGCTGGTTCCTTATCCTGATCCTTGGATTCTGCTTTTATCTCGGAACATCCAGGAAAACCCTCCATTGTTTTCATAATGAATTAAATGATTAGTAATCTCCTTATTAAAAGCCAAGTCCAAAATTATAAGTCTCGTTCTATATTTTGAGCCTATTACCTCTGTGCCGGGGGTAAGGATCATAAGTCTTCTGGAATCATGGTTGGTCATTGCACTGATAGGAGTTCTTAAGTGTTCCCATCAACCTTCTATTCTTCTCTTGCCTTTTTCCCTTGGGTTACATTCTCCCACTATCAACCTCTCAACCTTGATACTGATCACTCATGGCCTCCTCAGAACATTTTCCTTCATGAATTTCATCCTTCTTGAATAATTAATTCCATCCACTGAAAGAACTCTTTATCCTCATGAAAAGCTAGAGCATACACAAGTGCTTGTCAAGCCCGTTCACCTTCTCTTAAGTGAGGAAATGCGTTTCACTTCAGAGCCATATGCCTAAGTGATTTCTTTCAGGAGAAAAGACCTAACAGGCCAATGAGACAATCGCCTTGTTTTCCCTGAAACTGCACTGCAAGGTTTCAGTTTTTTGCCTCATCACCTGAGAACTCCAGTGGCTAACTGCTCACAACACACTACCTTTCTGTTGAGATGTGCATGTCAGTACTGCTGGGCTCTGAGACTGCAGCCAGAGGCTAGCATTTCCCTGCTGGGCCTAAAGAAGCTTTACCCTCCTATCTACCAGGTCACCTACTTGCCTCTTATCAAAGCCTTTGAACAAGCCAGGACTGAAAACAAGCTGGTGCACTCCATCGTGCTCTGGGGAGCCCTGGATGATCAATCCTGCTTTGGTGAGGAGTAGATGGGGTGGCAGGATCTAGAGGACTGGGCAATTGGAAAGGGGAGAGGAGGAGGAGGAGGAGGAGGAGGCTGGCATTGTCCCCCAGTACTCTTTCAAGTATAAATAACATCCTACCATTGGGAACAGGTCCTGGACAAGGTCTTCGAGACATAGTATTGGGAAATTCTTTCATCCTCACACTTCTCAAGAACAATTTTATTAGCAGCTGGTCTCAGGTACATGAGCTGACTGAGATTCAGGTGAGCCAGGGTAGAGTTGCTGACTGTCCAAGCGGAGCAAGATTGGGGGAGGTCTAACAGTGCAAGGAGTTGAGAAAAAGGTTCTCATCTTCTTGTTTACCTCCAGAAAAATGAAGATGATGAATCTCATAAAAAGTTGGCTGAACTCCTGCTGGAGAAATACAACTTCCCCATGAAGATGCTTCTCTGCCTGCCCAATGGAACTGTGGTTTGTGCTTTCCCCCTGACCCTCTGCCTGCCCACTTCTCCACAGCCTCCCTGCTGATTCAGTAAATGCTAGTATTTATTTTATACCTACTATTTGTAAGGGAAACTGGATATACTTTCTCTGATATCATAGGTGTCAGGGTCTTAAAGGATGGGTAGAATTTGTTAAAATACAGGGGAACGGAGTATATTTCAGGCAGGGAATACTGTATGCATCAAGGTGGAAATGAGTATATGTGGAAGGCAGTAAGAAGAGAAACCTGACTTTAGTGGCAGACTGGGTGAGACTGAAAATCAAGGGGAAAAGTTTGGCTACATGATGTTATTATAGGTTCTTGAGTCAGAGGGTGACATTGTTGATAGCTTGGCTCTATCCCTTCCCACTCCCCTCTAGTGTCTCATTGGAAGTGTTAGTCCCTACCCAAAAGCAGAGGAAGAGAAGTGGGAGCTAACGAGAGGGACAAAAAGGCCAAGAACAGGAAACAGATACCCTCTGCCTGGATCAGAGAGCTACCTGGGAGAGGCTCCTCCATGTTACAGAACTGACAGATAATCCATAATTCTCTCAAATCTGATCCCTCTTCCAGGTCCACTGGCAATCATCTCAATTACAAATGAACATTTATCAAGCACCTGCTATGTGCAAGGTCCTGTGCCAAGGACTGGGAATACAAATGTTTGTTCAATTGAATTTCAGGTCCACGATATAAGTGTTGATGATCTGTACCAAGTCTCAAAGGAGAGGAGTCATGGAGTTACGCACCCAGTAACTGTGTATCAACAATTCCTGCAGGAAGGACTTTTTCGAGCTCAGCCCTTTCTTCACAGAAAAGTGGGGAGTTTCTTTTAAAGGACAGGGCATTCACTCATAGGCTAGGGTCCAAAGAAGACACAAGTTATAAACCTCAGTGGAAGCCTAGGAGTACCTTCGCCCAGTTGATTCCTACTGACTATCTTCTCTAATATGTACAATCTTCTAAGACACTTTTTCCCCCAGAACTTAAATTGGGCAGAGTCACATCTCTAGTAACATCTCTGGGCATTCTACCCAACACCTGTCCTCCCCTTATCTCCCATTATTTTAATATTCCATATTTCTGTGGCTCATATTATTGTAGCACATGCTGGTTACAAAATCATTCTTTAAAAACAAAAATCCAATAAAATGATTTGGAAGAGATAACTTCTCTTTGTTTATGTTTCTGAGATTTATTCATCAATCATCCTCTTTCCAATCTGTTGATGCTCCCTTAGTTTTGCTTCTCAATGGAGTGAATTTTTTTTAATTTAAAAAAAATTTTTTAAAAAAAAGATTGGTCCTGATGACCTTGAGGCTACCATGACCATCTCCCTATAGAAGAGGCCATAGCTTATAGAATCTATGCATGAAAACCATCGTTAAGATCTAGACATGATGGACTTGAGGCCATCAGGAGCCTCCCTTAAGGGAGGCTGTAAGTCTATAGGACATACTTGTGGAAAAATACTGACAATAACATTTTTGAAGGTTAGTACAGCTGTGTCTCCCAAATAACATTTTGTCTCCACCAGCTTGTTTTTCTCCCTGATATGCACACCTCCAAAATAATATTTTTCCCTGACCCCTAATATGTAAATCAGCCAGTTCCAGGGGGCCACCCAAAATCAGAGTATTAGAACCCCTCCCCCTTCCTGCTGAATGGACCTGTGTCTCTGTGCTCCCTAATACAGCACTGCCATGTATGTTAATGAGTATGCATGGGTTATATGTTGGGTCCTCTTTTCCTCTTTCCCCTTCTCCTCCTTCCCAGCTGCTTGCAATAAAACTTTGCATTGAACTGATTCCCATTGTTTTATACATTATGCTCAGCATCTGAATTCACTAATGGGTTTTTCCCCAATGTCTCTGGCTGGCCCACAGGTCTTTACTTAAATGTAAACTGGGTGCCAGGACAAGGACTTCACCTATTGACATACACATCAACCCTTCAGGAGTGTGGCACTTGTAGTAGAAAGCAAGGACCAAGAGGGGAATCTTATATCTCAAGGAGTCCCCAAATATTAGTGATAATAACTTCAAAATTCTCGTCTGGACAACTGGTCTATTACTTGTAGAATTGATTGGTTAATCAAAATATTCTGCAAAGTACTTGATCCTAGCAATAGACCTTAGTAAGATCTTTGAAAACCAACACCAAACATCAAGCACTTGGTAGGCCCCTTTAAGGACCACATAGGGGTAGTGATATTGGTCATGAAGGTAGCTTTGAGTCATTTAACCAACTGGATGATTCACTTCCAAAGAAGGACAAAAGTGGGAGGGTACACCTCACCCTTAGTGGATTCATCCAATGCGCAAAAGTCTAAAGAGACTGTGGGATGTGTAAGAGAGCACTTAAGTAAGAATCAGAAGACTTTGGTTCTTGCTATAAACCTTATAGAATCTGGTTACAAATACCTATGTTTCTAGCAGAGACTGCAACCTAAACCACTCAGTTTAGTACATAGCCCTGAATATTTAAATCACATACCCTGTCTGGTTAAACCTCAAGTTTTCTCTATCTATAAATTATTGCCAGTACAGGGGCAGTTCCTCTTCCCCCTCCCAACTGTGATCTCCTGGGAGAAATGCTTAAAGAGAAGGCCTAGAAAATGCACTCATAATGGAGGGAGTTTATTGGGGAAGTTCCCTGATCGTAAAGCCAAGGGAAAGCTACAATGCATCATTTTCCAGAGTGCCTTAGCTAGAATAATGAGGTCTGTAGACATGGGGGTGAGATCTGGCCAGGACTGCATGGATGCAAAGCAATCAAAGCATGCTCTGATCCTAGAGCAAAGTAGTGGCTTAGTTATGGCTTTTAGCCTAGTATAGAAACCTGCTGTGGAATAACCAAGACAGGTGTCCCAGACCAAAGAAGAGCCAACAGTTCAGTTACTTTGAAACTATAGAGCTGCCCAGCAGGCTAATTATGACCAAGCAGTGACTGAACCCAGCAGCAGTATACTGACACTCAACCACACACAAAGCAACAGACCCCAACCTGAGTCAGAAACTTAAATAGCTCAGACCAGGAGGGCAATGAACAGATCTCACTCCCAGATCACATCACTTTAGGAATACTGAAAACTTGCAGGCCCTAAGCCTAAGGTGAGAAAGCTGCAGAACGATGTAAGAAGAACAAAGCTCAATCCAGAAGTGTGCAGAGACCAGCACTAGCAAAGTCCAAAGTCAAGAAGTAGACTGAAAAAAAAAGCCAACAAAGAATACCACCACAAATAGTTATTATGGTGACAGGAATGCTCAAGATACCAACACAGAAAAAGAGAATGACTTGAAAAAATCTACAAGCAAAGAAACTCAACTCAACAACTCAAAGAAAACTGTAACCTGGACAGAAATCCAACAAGAATGTCTAGAAGAATTAAAGCAGAAGTTTTTAAAGAGTTAATAATGATTTTTTAAAACCAAATGAGAGAGGGGGCAGGGTCAAGATAGCAGCATAGAGGCAGGAAAACTCCCTGCGCTCCCCCCCATAACCACCTCAAATACCTATAAAAAATTACTCTAAACAAACTTTAGGGCTACAGAACCCACAAAGTGACAGAGAGAAACAAATCTCCTGCAGAAGGCAGTCCAGCAAGTCGGCAGGAAGGGTTCATCTGAGCATGCTAGGATCTGAGCCCAGTCTCACCTGAGCCTGAGGTTTTAGCCTTAGGGTGACCCGACCAGCCACAGATAGAGGGACGTTGGGAGAGTAGATCACCAGCAGATGGGGCGGTTTCCAGACTTATCAACCCATAAATGCCAAAGACAAAGTGAGAGGTCAGTGTAGAGTTTGGGAACAGGGAGTTGGGAGGGTGTTCCAGCCTCTGCCCCCAGAAGGAGAAGTGGCTAAGGCATGGCGGCTGCCACGTGACTACTTAAGAGCTCTTGGCCTGCAAATTGTAGGGGGACTGAAGGGTAATCACTCTTGCTTTAACCTGCTTGGATCTGTATTGCTATCTTGGGTGGAGGTCCTGGGGTGTGTGACTAGGTGCCGGAGCCAGTGAAGGCTTCTGAGAGGACACCCAACTAATAGCTCCAGCAGCTGTGAAAACCCCAGCAATTTGGGACAAAGTTCTCCTCTCTGGAAGCAGAGTTCTACTGTGGCAAAAAGCTCAAAAGTCAGGTAATTGAGTGGCAACATGAGCAAACAAAGGAAGCAAAGGAAGCACAGCAATCCGACTTTAGATTCCTATTTTGGGGACAAAAAGGATGAAAGCATGGAATAGGAGGAAGACAATGGAGTCAGAACTCCTGCACCAAAAGCTTCCAAGAAAAATATGACTAGGTTACAGGCCATAGAGGAGCTTAAGATGGATTTTGAAAATCAAATAAGAGAAGTAGAGGAAAAATTGGAAGAGAAATGAGAATGATGAAAGAAAATCATGAAAAGAGAGTCAACAACCTGACCGAAGAAAATAACATCTTGAGAAATAGACTAACTCAAATGGCAAAAGAGGCTCAAAAAGGCAATGAGGAGAAGAATGCCTTACAAAGCCGAATTTGCCAGATGGAAAAAGAATCTCAAAAGCTCACTGAAGAGAATCATTCACTCAGAATTAGATTGGAGCAAATGGAAGCTAGTGACTTTATGAGAAATCAAGATACTATTAAACAGATTCAAATAAATGAAAAAAAAATAGAAGGCAATGTGAAATATCTCATTAGAAAAACCACTGACCTAGAAAATAGATTCAGGAGAGATAATCTAAAAATTATTGGACTACCTGAAAGCCATGATCAAAAACAGAAGCTAGAAATCATCCTTCAAGAAATTCTTGAGGAAAATTGCCCTGATGTTTTAGAGCCAGAGGTCAAAATAGAGATTGAAAGAATCCACTGATCACCTCTTGAAAAATGATCCCAAAAAGAAAACTAAGAAGAGCAGACTCAGGAGAAATCTGTACACAATTACATACACAATGTATGTGTGATGACCAACTTTGATAGACTGGACTCTTCTCGGCAATTCAGGGTTATAAGACAACTCCAAAAGACTCATGATGGAGAGAGATATCTACATTCAGAGAAAGAACTAGAAAGAACAGAGTTTGAATGCAGATTGATGCAAATTACCTGCTCTTTTTCTTGTTTGGTTTTGTTTCCTCTTTCCCATTGTACATTCCATCTGTTACAATTCTTCTTTATAACCTGACTAATGTTTAATGTGGAAGTATTTGCAGATCCCATACTTGATTGCATGCCACCATGAGCGGGGGGAGGAGAGAAGAAGAAAATTTGAAACTCAAGGGATTGTGGAACTGAATCTTGTAAACTAAAAGTAAACAAACAAATTAATAAAGACAAAAAAGAAAGAAAGAAAACTCCTAGGAATATTACAGCCAAGTTCTGGAGTTCCCAGATCAAGAAGAAAATACTATAAGCAGCTGTAATAAGAATGTAAATTTTAAAGATCTTCCCTGCCCCTAGGCTAAAGTGCACCTGGAGACTGGGGTGGGAGGCTTGTTTTTCAGTTGATACTTTTTGATTGGCCAGTGGGTCCAAAAGGTTGTTACATTCTCTGAGCCAGGAGAAGGCTATATAAGCCCTGATGTGTAGCTTTGTTTTGGGACTCACTTTGAGAAGTGTTCTGTGATTTGATCCGAATTCTGGGAAGCCGTTGTTGAGAGTCCCCCGGCTTTGAAAAACCCAGAATGTGGAAACCCAGATGTTGACTGGGTATGGATGTAATGGTTGGACAGTTTGGAAATCTGTCTACTTGATATTTCTGTCTTGATAATTATGCCTGTATACTTTGAGGTTCAGGGTGCTGACCTTTTCTCTTGAACAAGGTAAACGATATATGTCTGACTGATTAAAGTAAGCTTGTTAACCCATTTTGAGTTGCTTTCCTTTAACAAAGCAGATCCAAGAACCTGTGGTAGCTGCAAACCCTGAGGACACTTGGGGTGCTTGCTGCTACAGCAGCCAAGAAGAAACAATTTGAATATTGTGGAAACACAATCAGGATAACACAAGATCTGGCAGCTTCTACACTGAGGGATTGAAGGGCCTGGAATAGGATATTCCGGAGGTCAAAGGAGCTGGGATGAAAACCAAGAATCACCTACCCAGCAAAACTGAGTATCATGTTTCAGGGGTAAATGTGGTCATTCAATGAAAGAGGACTTTCAAGCATTCTCAATAAAAAAAACAGAGTTGAATAGAAAATTTGATGACATTCAGATACAAGAAGCAAGAGAAGCATGAGAAGGTAAACAGGGAAAAGAAATCATAAGGAACTTATAAAGTTGAACTATTTATATGTCTACATGGAAAAACTATAATTGTAACTTATGAAACTTTTTTCTATGAGAATAGTTGAAGGGAATAGAAATGTGTATATATGTATATGTATACATACACATATGTCTATATAGGAGGGTATATGGGCATGTGAATACATATGTGTGTGTATATGTGTGTACAGGTATACATAGACAGAGGGCACAGGACTAATTGAATAGGAAGTGATGATACTTAAAAGGTGAAATTGAGAGGTGAGAAAGGAATATAATGAGAGGAGATGGGGAGAGACAGAATGGGGTAAATTATCTCATATAGAAGAGATGGGGGGCGGCCAAGTAGCACAGTGAGTAAGAGCACCAGCTCCAGTATCGGGATGACCTGGAGATCGAATCCCGGGCTCAGACACTTAGCACCCACCCAGAAACACCTGGCCGTGTAACCTTGAGCAAGTTACTTAACCCCAATTGCTTAGGGGCGGCCAGGTGGCTCAGTGAGTAAGAGCACCAGCTCCAGTGTTGGGATGACCCGGGGATCAAATCTGGGCTCTGATACTCAGCACCACACCCAGAAATGACTCGCCATGTTACCTTGAGCAAGTTACTTAACCCCAATTGCTTTAAAAAAAAAAAAAGAAGAAGAAGAGATGGGGGAGGGGGGCGGCTAAGTGGTGCAGTGAATAGAGCACTGACCCTGGAGTCAGGAGGACCTGAGTTCAAATCCGGCCTCAGACTCTTAACACAAAAACTAGCCATGTGACCTTGGACAAGTCACTTAACCCCAATTGGCCTAAGAAAATAGGCAAAAAAAAAGAAGGGATAAGGGAAAACTGTTACAATGGAGGGGAAGAAAAGGAAGGCAAAAGGGAATAGCTCAAACTTACTCTCATTGAATTTGGCTTAGGGAGGGAATGACATACACACTAAATAGGGTATCTCACCCTACAGGAGAGTAGGGGGGAAGGGAATGAGAGGGGGGATGATGGAGGGGAGGGCAGGTTGGTGGGGAGGGAAGTTAGAAGCACACAGTTTTTAAAAGGGACAGGGTCAAAGTAGAGAATAGAACAAGTGGGGGGGGGATAGGATGGAGGGAAATATAGTCAGTCTTTCGCAATATAGCCACTATGGAAATGTTTTGCATAGCTACACGTGTACAACCTATATTGAATTGCCTATCTTTCCAGAAAGTGTGGGTGACAAGGAAGGAAGGGAAAGCATCTGTAATTCAAAGTTTTAAAGCCAAATGTTTAAATATATATATATATATATCATTATCATTATTATTATTATTATTATTATTTTACATGCAACTGGGGTATAGAGACCCATCTTGCCCTACTGGAAAGTCAGAGGGGGAATGGGGCAGGATATAGGAGAGAGCAGAATGGGGAAGGGGTATAGAGTGGGATCACTGTTTTGGGGTGGTGGGTAGGGGAAAGACAGGGAGATAATTTGTAACTCAAAATCTTGTGGAAATGCATAATGTAAACTATAAATAAACATAAAATTTAATTCTTTAAAAAAGAGTAATAAAAAAACCAATCATTTAAAACATGGGAAAAAACAAATGAGAGTGGTAGAGGAAAAAAATGGGGAAAGAAGTGAGATTTAGAGAAAAAAAGATATGAAAAAAGAATTAACTGCTTAAAAAAAAGAAGTACAAATGATCCTTTAAGAAAATTAAATCCTTAATTTGGAATTAGACAAGTGAAGGATAATGACTCTATGAAACATCAAGACATAATAAAAATTTAAAACCATGAACATAAAGAGTCTAGATAATCATATTTCAAGAAATCATAAAAGAAAACTGCACAGATATCTTAGAACCAGAGGTCAAAGAAGAAGCTGAAAGAATCCACCCTCTGAATCCATCCATTCCCTCTGAAAGAAACCCCAAAACAAAAGCTCTCAGGAATGTTATAGCTAAAATTCAGAATTCCCAGGTTAAGCAAAAAATACTGAAAGCAGTCAAAAATAACAAATTCAAGTACCAGGAAGCCACAGTATAGATCACAAGAGACTTAGTCACTAATGTGAAGAAGCAGAGAGCTTAGAATGTAAGATTTCAGAAGGCAAAGGATCTAAGTGTACAACAAAAAATAACCTCGGCAAAACTGAGTATAATCCTATGGGGCAGGGGGAGGAGGGGGGGGATGCAACTTTGATGAAATAGAAGACTTCCAAGCATTCCTGATGAAAAGACTAGAGCCAAGTAGAAAATATGACATTCAAAACAGAATTTGAAAAACAAAAACAAACATCAACTGAACCATAAAAAGGTCAACATGAGTGATAAATCATAAATGACCAAATTTTAAGAATTTTATAATGTTTACATTCTTATATGTGAAGATGATACATGTAGCATCTCAGAACTCTGTTGTCATCATAGGTCTTCAAGATATTCTAATTTGACTGAGGGCATAAGAGTAATTGTGTTATATTTGGATGATCTCAAAAGAAAAATAGACAGGTGGAGAAAAGGAATATACTGGGAGAAGAGTTAGAGGGAAAATGAGAAAAATTATCTCATATAAATGGAACATACCAAGAGGAGTTTATATAACAAGAAGGCAGTGGAGGGTGGGAATGGATGACACATGAATCTCACTCTCATGTGAACTGATTAAAGAAGGGAAGATTGCCCACATGCACAGTTGAGTATAGGAAATATCTGTTACCCACCAGGAAAATAGGAAGGTAAGAAAAAAAAGAGGAATGGGGAGAGGGGCAGGGATTAGAGGGAAGGTAGATTAAGGGAAGCATTACCCACAATCTAAACAGAATCATAAAGAGGGGGCAGGAAAGAAAGAGAAGGAAAATTATAAGAAAATAGCATGGAGCTCTTCCCTTGAACCATCCTAGGTAATCATTTAAAATGGTGAGGTACTCTCTTGATCCAGAGAATCCCACAAAATCATGCAAGTCAAGTGGTTCAAATCTCCAGGTCCACTTCAAGAACACCCATGAAACAGCCCAAGCTATCAAGGGCATGTACATCTGAAAAGCTACCAAGTATTTGAAAGATGTCACATTGAAGAAACAATGTGTTTCCTTCTGGCGATATAATGGTGGAGTTGGCAGTTGTGCCCAGGCTAAGCAATGGGGTTGGACACAGGGTCAGTGGCCCAAAAAGTGCTGATTTCTTGCTGCATGTGCTTAAAAATGCAGAGAGCAACGCAGAACTAAAGGGTTTGGATGTGGATTCTCTTGTCATTGAGCATATCCAGGTTAACAAGGCTCCCAAAATGTGACAGCATACATACAGGGCTCATGGTCGAATCAACCCATACATGAGTTCTCCTTGCCATATTGAGATGATACTTACTGAAAAGGAACAAATTGTTCCTAAACCAGAAGAGGAGTTTGCTCAAAAGAAAAAGATATCCCAGAAGAAACTGAAGGAACAAAAGCTTATAGCACAGGAGTAAATATGACATTAGAGTGCAAATAAAAGTAAAATTAAAATATTTGTCATAGTAAAAAAAAAAAGAGAAAGAAAGAAAATAGGATGGAGACAAATACACAGTTAGCAACCAAAACCATGAATGTGAAGGGGATAAACATCCATAAAATGGAAGCAGATGGTAGAATACATTTTTTAAAAAATCAACAATGTTGTTTACAAGAAACACACTTGAAACAAGAAGATACAGTGTTAAAATAGGAAGCTGGAACAAAATCTATTTTGCTTCAGCTGAAATTTTTTTAAAAGGGCAGGGTACAAATCATGATCACAGACAAAGCAAAAGCAAAAATAAAAGTAATTGAAAAATATAAATATTGAAGCTATATTGTGCCTCAAAAAGTGTCATAGACAATGAATAACAATACTAAACATATGTACAGCAAATGGCATAGCATCTAAATTCTTAAAGTAACAATTAAATGAATTATAGGATTAAACAGGCAATAAAATATGAATTGTAAGGTACCTCAATTTACTTCTTTTGGGCCTAGATAAATCTAACCAAAAAAATAAATATGAAAAAAGTTAAGGAGCTGAATAGGACTTTTAGGAATGTTAGACACAATAGACCTCTAGAGAACATTGAATAAGAATAAAAAGGAGTATGCCTATTTCTCAGGTGTAATGGTACTTTCACAAAAATTGGCCATATATTTGGGCATTAAAAACTCACAAATACAGGAAAGTAGAAATATTAAATGCATCTTTTACTAACAATGATGTGATAAAAATTCTATTCAGCAAAGGACCTTTGAAGTAAAGATTAAATGTTAATTAGAAATTAAATAACATAATCCTAAAGAATAGGTGGGTCATAGAATAAATTATAAAAATAATAATTTCATTAAAGATGACACCAACAAGACAATATACTGAAATATAGAAAATTTATATTTCTATATGCTTCCATCACTAAGATAGAGAAAGAACAGATGAGCAAATTGGGCATGCAACTTTAAAAAAAAAAAGCAAGCTTGAAAACCAACAAATTAAAAACCAAATTAAATTATCAATTTAATTAAATTATTAATTAAACAACAAAATAGAAACCCTAAAAATAGGAGAAATTAATGAAATTTCAATAAAATCATTTTACTATTAAACTAAGAACTATTGCAAAAGGGAACAATAAAATCGACCATTACCTAATTTCATTTTTAAAAAGAAAGAATAAAATCAAATTACCAATATGAAAAGAAAAAAGGTGAATCCACAACTAATGAAGAAATAAAAGCAATTATCAGGATCTATTTTATTCAACTATATTCCAACAAAACTGACAATCTAAATTAAATGGATATTTATAAAAATATAAAGTCCCATGCCTTAGCAGAACAGGAAAGCCATAAAATGAACCTCCAAAGGGAAAAAAAAAAACTATAATCAGATTGATTTACAAATGAATCTACCAAACATTTAAAGAACAATTAATTATAATACTATATAAACTGTTGAAAAAAATAGGTAAAGAAGGGGTCTTACTAAATTTCTCCTGTGATACAAATAGGATTTTGATACCAGAAAGAATCAAAAATAGAAAGAAAACTATAGACAAATTTGTCTAATGAATATTGACACAAAAATTTTAAATAAAATATTAGCAAGGAGACTATAGCAATATATCACAATAACCCTACACTATTGAATAAATTGGATTTATACCAGAAATGCAGGGCTCATTCAATATTATGAAATTTATAAAAATAATTAACCATATTAATAGCAAAAAAGCAACAAAATAATATAATTACTTTAATATTGCCCCTCACAAAAAAGCTTTTGACAAAATAAAATATCCATTCCTATTTAAAATACTAGAAAATATGGGAATAAAGAATTCTTTGCTTAAAATAAAAAATAGTATCTATCTAAAATCCAGAGCCAGGTTTATCTCTGATGATCTTAAGGTCTTTTCAGGAAGATCAAGGGCAAAGCAGGGATGTCCGTAATCACAATTGCTATTCAGTATTGTCCTAGAAATGCTAGCTATAGCAATAATATAAGGAAAATTTGAGACATAGGCAATGAGAAGACAAAGCTATAATATTTTGTGGGTGATATGATGATTTACTTGATACCAGAGAGTCAACTAAAAAACTGAAACAATTATCTTCAGTGAAGTTGTAGAATATAAAATAAGCCCACACAAATCATCAGCATTTCTATATATTACCAACAAAATCCAACAGAAAGAAAAAGATTAAGAAATTCCACTTAAAACAACTACCAATAGTATAAAATGCGTGGGAGTAAACCTGCCAAGATACACACATGAACTATATAAACATAATTACAAAACACTTTTTACATAAATAAACACATGTAAATAATTAGAGAAATATACAATGCTCATGGGTAGGCCAAACCCAGAGAATAAAAATGACAATACTATCTAAATTAATTTACTGATTCAGTACCATAGAAATCAAACTACAAAGGATTGCTTTATAGAGCTAGAGAAAAATAAAATTAATGTAGAGGAATCGAAGGTCAAAAATATCAAGGGAATAATTTTTATTTTAAACCAGAAAGGGGGGCCTAGAAAGCTACAAAGCTTTAATCATCAAAAAAATTTTGGTACTGAATAAAAAAATAAAGGTTGATCAGTGGAACAGATAAGGTATGTTGTAATCTAATATACAATCTAATATAATACCAAAAAAATGAGCACAGCAACCTAGTATTCTATCAACCCAAAGAACACAGCTATTGGTATAACAGTCACTATCTGACAAAAATTTGGGGGAAAATAGGAAAGTAGCCTGGCAGAAACTAAATATAGACCAACATCTCACACCATGTACCAAAATAAGTTCCAAATGGCTATGTAAAGGATAATATCATAAATAAATTAGAGGAACAAGGAAATTATCTGTAAGAACTATGAATAGAAGAATTCATTAACAAACAAGAGATGGAGAGGTTAATAGGAGTTAAAATGGATGATTTTGAGTACATAAAATTTAAAAGTTTTTGCATAAACAAAATCAATGCAGCTAAAATTTAGAGAAGCAAAAAATGGAGGGGGAGAAGAATCTTTGCAGTTTTTCTGATAAAGGTCTGATTTCTAAAGTATATAGGGAACAGTACTGAATTTATAAGAAACAAGTCATTCTCCAACAAATGAATGGGAAGGGATATAAATGAGCAGGTTTCAGAGGAAGAAATACAACTATCAACAAACATATAAAAATGCTCTAAATCACAAAAAGAGAAATAAATTAAAAGAACTCTGAGGTACCATCTCACATTCATCAGATTGGCAAAGTTGACAAAAGAAGGAAAATGGCAAATGTTAGAACAGCTGTGGGAAAACAGTAATGTTAATGTACACTATTGGTAGAGTTGTGAATTGATCCAGCCATTCTGGAAAGCAACTTGGAACTATGCCCCAAAAGCTGTTAAACTGCACATACCCTTGGAAAATACAATGATGCTATACCCAAAAAAAAACACAAGAAAATGACTCTTCACTTCTGTACAATAATATTTATAAAAACTCTTTGTACAGTGGCAAAGAATTGGAAAAATGAGGATATGCCCATCACATAGGGAATGGTTAAATGAGTTATGGTTTATGAGTGTGATGGAATATTATTGTGCTCTAAGAAAAGATGAAGGAAGTGGTTTCAGAAAAACCTGAGAAGACTTGTATGAAAGTGACATGAGCAGAACTAGGAGAACAATTTATATAAGAACAACAAGATTGTAAAGATAATCAATTTCAAAAGAACTCTGATCAAGACAATAACCAACCACAGTTCCAAAGGACTCATGATTAAACATTCTATCTATCCTCCTTCAATGGAAAGCTGATGGATTTAAAGTACAAACTAAAGCAATATGCCAATTACAATCTTTCCTTCTCTCTCTCTCTCTCTCTCTCTCTCTCTCTCTCTCTCTCTCTCAATGTGTGGATTTGTTTTACAGAACTATAAATATGTGTAATGGGCTCTGTTTTTCTCACTTTCCCAATGGATGAGGGGGAGTAGAAGAAAGCATGAGAATTTAGAACTGAAATTAAATTGGAATTGAATTTTCAAAAATAAAACAAAGCTGACAGACTAGTTTTGTGCTGTTTTTTTTTTCCTTTAAGCCTTTCTGAAATGAGATATGGAGCAATGGAATTTTTTTTCTCTCTGTCCAAGAAGAATATCCTATAGAAATACATGGAAATTCTAAATGCTTACTCATAGTTTTATTACCTAAGAATCGAGTTCCTGAAAGTATATTTTCCTATCCCAAGAGATAATAGATATTGGTGCACTGCAGAAGTATAAAGAGAAGGGAATGGCAGAGGCAGAGATGTGCAAAGAACATAATACAAAAAAAAGTAAATTAACAAAATTATAATCAAAGAAAATTCAAATGAAGAGACATGAGAAGACACCCCCAAATCTACCCCTTCATGGAGGTGGAAAGTACACAAGTATTACACATTGCATAGGTTTTCAGACTTTCTCAATATATCAATCAGTTGTACTTATTTTTTTCTTCCTCTCAAAACAAATACTCATCATCAAATGGAATTGGATCTCTAGCAACAGAAAGGATTGTAAAGCCAAGCATGACAGCTTTCCAGAGGAGTGCTGCTGTGAACAGCTTTAAGATTCTGATCACATAGTATAGTGAACTCTCTATTTATTCAGCAGTAAACTAAAGCAAAACATTCACAGAAACCAAAGTACAGCATTCACAATGATATAACATAACAACTTATCACTAAAGTGGTCACATAGTTTTTGCCAAAGTGGCTACATAGTTTTAAACAAAATATATCATTCAGTAAGTCCTTAACTCAATCATCCTTAAGAGGTACAAGGTACAGAGTCCAAAGTTCTCCCACCCCTAGACCACAGTAAATAATGATCTTCTCAGTCAGCACTGAGTACACAAAGAGAGGTCTTTTCATCTTGACTTGAGGCTGGCTCCCAAATTCCATGGTTTCTCTTCCATGGGTCCAGGTACTGCCCGAATCTACCCAATCATCACCTGGATTCACAAGTAGGCAGCTCTCAGCTCCTCATCCAGCTTCTCATCCAGTTCCATACTGAAGTTCACAGTGATCAGTCCACCTCAAGTCCTTCACAGTTTCTGTTTCTGGGAAGACAAAGCTTAACAGAGCCAAAACAACATTCATTCACATTGCCAGCACCATCATCAATTCACTATCTTCCTGTGAAATCAACACAGACCCACAAACAAGGTCTGAGAACTCAACACAAATTGTCAGTATAGTCCCAGGACCCCCAAACCCTCCTCCAGGACTTCTGTAAACAGACAATAAGAAAATCCTCTTTCAGAGCTTCCAGTAATGTCCCAGGGCTTCTGTACAAAGTAATACAAACAAAAATCAACACAGACAGAAAAAACACAGTGCCACTACCACAAATATTCCCTTCTCAATTCTGCTCTCTCCCAGCGTGTGCTCAGCTTTTTATCTGGTCATTAGCTCCTCCCTGTTCCACCCACCTCTTATGTCCTTCCTGTTCCTATCTTTGGCAAGTTCCCCCCCACTGTGGGTTTCACAAGTTCTGTTTCTTAACAAAGACTTGATATAATCATGGGCAATGCTTAAAAGAAACTTGAACTGAAACAAGGTGCTAAATAATTAAATAGCTGAAACAAGGTGCTAAGTACTTCTTTGCTTGCCATTACAGGGATACATGTAATACTATGGTGATGTAAGAAACAGAATATCAGGAAAAACTTATCTTTTAAAAAAAATGCGTCCTAATAGTTGGCATTTTTACTTCTACATGTAGCATTTTTTAAATGTATTAAAATAGAATAATTTCTAGATTAAGCTAATAGAGAAATTATAATTCTACATAACATATTTTAGACTTCGTTCCATTCTGTTTTCTTTAAGTGAAGAAATTTTTATTATTTAAAATGTAACAAAAGCAGCTAATGCTTTTATAAAGAATATTGCATTAGAGATCCCCTTTCTGCCCCTCTCTGCCATATTTAAAAAACAAAATAACATTTAGTCAGTAAATTATTTTTAATGGTAAACAGGTTATTTCAAAAGCCATCTGATGGGGTGGAGTAGAAACAGGACTTCCGTGGGGCTCTGGCTTCCACCTCCCTCAATTCATGTAGAAGGGGGCTCTGAACAAATTTTGGAGCTACAGAACCCACAAAATGACACAGAGAAGCTAACCTGCTGCTGAGGACAGCCTGGAAGGCTGGCAGGAATCAGCCAGCACAGCGCTCTGGGAGCTGACCCCAACCCCATGGGAGCAGGAGGTTTTAGCCCCAGGGCAGGCCTGACCAACCATTGACTGGATGGACTTCATATCACCAGCAGCTGTGGTGGTTTCCAGAATTATCAACACATAGATGCAAAGGACAAAGTGAGAGGTCACTGCAGTGTGGACTTTGTGATCCAGTAGTTGGGAGTGCATCAACCTTTGCCCCTGGGGGGAGAAGTGGCTGAGGCGCTGCAGCTGTGCAGCTGCCCCCACGTGGCAGCTTCAGCTCCTGGCCTGCAGAGTGTAGGGGGACCAAGTGACTACTCTGAGGGGTAATCGCTCTTGCTTTAACCTGCTTGGACCTGGATTGCAGTCTAGAGTGGAGGTCCTGGGGTGTGCAACCAGATTGCCAGAGTATGTGGAGGCTTCAGAGAGGGCACCCAAATAATACCTTCAGCAGCTGAGAAAACCCCAGCATTTGGGATGAAGCTCTCCTGTCTGGTGGTAGAGTCTTACTGTGGCAAAAAGCCCAGGGGTCAAGTAACTGAGTGGTGACATGAGTAGGCAAAGGAAGCAAAATAAACAGAGCACCCCAACTTTACATTCCTATTTTGGCGACAAAAAGGATCAAAGCATGGAGGAACAGGAGGAAGACAGTGAAGTCAGAATTCCTGCACCAAAAGCTTCAAAGAAAAATATGAACTGATTACAGGCCATAGAGGACCTTAAGAAGCAAATAAGAGAAGTGGAGGAAAAATTGGGAAGAGAAATTAGAACGATGCAAGAAAATTATGAAATGAGAGTCAACAGCCTGACTGAGCAAAATAACACCTTAAAAAAGAGACTAATTCAAATGGCAAAAGAGGCTCAAAAAGGCAATGAGGAGAAGAATGCCTTAAAAAGCTGAATTTGCCAGATGGAAAAAGAATCTCAAAATCTCACTGAGGAAATCATTCCTTCAGAATTAGATTGGAGCAAATGGAAGCTAGTGACTTTATGAGAAATCAAGATGCTGTTAAACAGATACAAAAAAATGAAAGAATAGAAGGCAATGTGAAATATCTCATTGGAAAGACCACTGACCTGGAAAATAGATCCAGGACAGAGAATTTAAAAATTATTGGACTACCTGAAAGCCATGATCAAAGAAAGAACCTAGAGATCATCCTCCAATAAATTCTCAAGGAAAACTGCCCTGATGTTTTAGAACCAGAGGGCAAAATAGAGGTTGTAAGAATCCACCAATCAACTTCTGAAAAAGATCCACAAAAGAAAATTCCTCGGGGCAGCTAGATGGCACAGTGAGTAAAGCGCTGGCCCCAGAGTCAGGAGGATCAGAGTTCGGTTCCGGCCTTAGACACTTAACACCCACACAAAAAAAAACTAGCCATGTAACCTTGGGCAAGTTACTTAACCCCAATTATTGCCCTCCGAAAGGGAAAAAAAAAACACCTAGGAATATTACAGCCAGGTTCTGGAATTCCCAGACCAAGGAGAGAATATTAGAAGCAGCCAGGAAGAAACAATTTGAACATTGGGGAAACACAATCAGGATAACACAGGATCTGGCAGCTTCTACACTGAGGGAACGAAGGGCTTGGAATATGATATTCTGGAGTTCAAAGGAGCTGGGATTAAAACCAAGAACCAACTACCCAGCAAAACTGAGTATCATGTTTCAGGGGAAAATAATGTTATTCAATGAAATAGAGGACTTTCAAGAATTCTTGATGAAAAAACCAGAGTTGCATAGAAAATTCAACATTCAGATACAAGAAGCAAGAGAAGCATGAGAAGGTAAACAGGGAAAAGAAATCATAAGGAACTTATCAAAGTTGAACTATTAACATTCCTACATGGAAAAACAATAATTGTAACTTATGAAACTTTTCTTAGTATGAGAATAGTTGAAGGGAATAGAAATGTGTGTATACATATATATGTATGCATACATATATATGTCTATATAGGAGGGTATATGGGCATATGAATACATATGTGAATGTATGTATGTTTACAGGCATACATAGAGGGCACAGGACCAATTTAATAGGAAGGGATGATACTTACAAGGTGAAATTAAGAGGTGAGAGAGGAATATATCAAGAGGATATGAGGAGAGACAGAATGGAGTAAACTATCTAATATAAAAGAGGCAAGGGAAAACTGTTACAATGGAGGGGAAGAACAGGAAGGCAAAAGGGAATGGGTCAACCTTATTCTCATTGAATTTAGCTCAGGGAGGGAATGACATATACACTAAATAGGGTATCTCACCCTACAGGAGAGTAGGGGGGAAGGAGATGAGAGGGGGGATGATGGAAGGGAGGACAGGTTGCAGGGGAGGGAAGTTAGAAGCACCCAATTTTTAAAAGGGATGGGATCAAAGTAGAGGATAGAACAAGTGGGAGGTGGGATAGGAGGGAAGGAAATATAGTCAGTCTTTTACAATATATCTACTATGGTAATGTTTTGCATAGCTACACATGTACAACCTATACTGAATTGCTTATCTTCCCAGTAAGGGTGGGTGACAAAGGAGGAAGGGAATGAATCTGGAATCCAAAATTTTAAAAATCAAATGTTTAAATATGTATATATATATATATACTATTAATACTATTTTATATATAATTGGGAAATAAGATAAACAGGCACTGTGGCATAGAGATCCACCATGCCCTACTGGAAAAGTCAAAGGGCATATGGGAGAAGATATGGGAGAGAGCAGATTGGAAGAGGGGATATCCTGTGGGACCCCTATTTGGGGGCAGTGGGTAGGGGAAAAACGGGGAAAACATTTGTAACTCAACATCTGGTGGACATGAATGATGTAAAGCAGAAGTAATAAAGCATTTAGAAAATAAAATAAAATAATAACAGTAACAACAACCAAAAAAAAGCCATCTGATGATATATTTATAACACAGTGTCAAAGAATGATTTTATATAGTATTACTTCAGAATACCGCCCATTTCTGTATTCCAAATGAAGAGAACTGAGAGTGCAGTGTAAAGATTGGCAATCTATCAGCCAGCAAACATTTATCAAATAAGCTACTATGTGTCAGGCACTGTGCTAAATTCTCAGAATACAAAGAAAGCCAAAAAGACAGTTTGTACTTTCTAGGAATTTACGATCTAACGGGGAAGACAATATGCAAGCAACTATATACAAACAAAGTATATAAAGGATAAACTGTAGATCATCAATAGAAAGTAAGCACTAACATTAAGGGAGTTTGGAGAAAGGTGAAGGTAAGATTTTAGCTGAGATTTGAAGGAAGACAGAAAACAGAAGAAGAGGAAGTGGGGGACAGTCAGTGAAATAAGAGTGCTGTGTGCAAGCAACATCGAAGAGGTTGGTATCACTGAATGGAAGATTACACAAGAATGACCAAGGGTAAGAAGAGTGGAAAGGGGACAGGGACTGACTTAGCAAACTGTACAAGCCCTGTCGGAAAGTGTAATATAAAAGACTAAACTAAGAATTTCCATTTATGAAACATTATGAACTGAGGCTTCTTCAGGAATATCCTCTTCTTCTTCTAAGATGCTTATTTTTTCTTCTTCATGAATTATACTGCAATTTAGAAGCTTCATTGCCAGAAGGAATTTTTCAGAGGCAGTGAATGCCCTTCCTGAAGAAGCATGTGATTCGATCACCTCTGTTGTCATTACTTTCTTGGTCTTAGTCAAGTTTCTCTTGACAGGTTTCTTGGTCTTCTCTGAGACTCAGCTCTGGATAGATCTCTGTAACCGTGACTAGCCCATCTTCATTAACATAAGTGGTATCAGACTCTGACCCTAGATCTGGGAGAAGAGCATCTCCATGAGACTAACATCTCCAGCAATTCACCTACAAGTCAGTCTACAATGATTGTGCTGTAATGGAACTTTAGCATCTATATCTGTCATCTGTGTGGACTCCATGTTGTCAAGTAAGCTATAGGGGCTACTGTTCATGTCTTAGAGTAGCATAGAGCTAATGAATGATTTTTCTCCCAGACAGTCCATACAATCCCCTAAGATTTTTTGGTCCCTTCTTCTGGGATGTCTCCTGCTATCCCACTGATGTTGGCTCTCTCCTTGCCATCTTCTCTTGTCAGTGACTCAGCTCATCTTTATGCCCAGATTCTGTTTCAGAGGGGTTAAACAGTTGGAAGTTTGTACCATAACTGATGTATAATTAGAGCCTCTTCCACTTGGAGACTTAGAAATCTTGAACGGAAGATATGGTAACTTAAATCAGTGATATAGCCTTTCTCTCAAGCCCTCTGGTGGGAGAGGGCTGAAACCCCAACTGATCTGTATTTCTCATTCTTAGCCACTCCACTTCCTTTAAAAGTAGAAGGAAAAGGTGCAGGTAGGTGGTGCAGTGAATAGAGTACTGGCCTTGGGGTCAGTAGGACCTGAGTTCAAATCTAACCTCAGACATTTAACACTTACTAGCTGTGTGACCTTGGGCAAGTCACTTAACCCCAATTTCTCCACCTTCCCCCAACCAAAAAAAGTGGGAGGTGGAAGGGAATAAGCTTTAATTAAGCATCTATGTGCTAGACACTGTTCTAAGCACTTTACAAATATTATTATAATCTCATTTCCATATAATGTGTAAATATTGCTTACTGAATTGTGAATAATGCATTCCCCATCAACTGCTGGTGGGGTATGCCACACTGCATTTAACAGAGCCTGCCTTCCGATTCATACTGGCTTATCGGCAGCTTTAACTAGTCAAAAAAACAACCTTTTTTTTTTTTTGCTAGGTCTATGCAAATTACCTGACCTTATTTTTCTAATATATTTTATTTGTTTTGTTAAATATTTCCCAAATATATGTAAAAATATTTTAATATTCGCTTTTTAAGTTTTTGAGTTCCAAATCCTCTCCCTTCCTCCCTACCCTTCCCACCACCTTGAGAAGGCAAGCAATTTAATATCCATTATATGTGTGAAATCATGTACAACACATTTCCATTTTAGCCATATTGCAAAAGAAAACACAGACAAAAAAAACAAAAGAAAAAAGTTCAAAAAAGTAAGCTTCAATCTGCATTCACAATTCATCGCTTTTCTCTCTGGAAGTGGATAGAATTTTTCATAATGGGTCCTTTGGGATTGTCTTGTACCATTGTCTTATGAGAGTAGTTCTAAGTCATTCGAGTTGATCATCCTACAATATTGCTGTTATCGTATGCATACACAATAACAATGTATACAACATTCTCCTAGTTCTGTTCACTTCACTTTGCATGAATTAATGCCTTCCCAAGTTTTTCTGAAACCATCCTGCTCCATTTCTTATAGCACAATAGTATTTCATCATAACCATATATCACAACTTATTCAGTCATTCCCCAATTGATGGCATCCCTTCAGTATCCAATTCTTTGCCACCACAAAAAGAGTAGCTATAAATATTTTTGTACATGTGAGTCCTTTTCCCTTTTTTATGATCTCTTTGGGATACAAACCTAGCTGTGGCATTTCTAAATCAAAGGGTATGCACAGCTTTACATTCTTTAGCCATGGTTCCAAATTGCTCTCCAGAATGGTTGCATCAGTTCACAACTCTATTGGCAATGCATTAGTGTTCCAGTTTTTCCTCATCCCCTCCAGCATTTGTCATTTTCCTCTTCTGTCAAATTAGCCAGTCTGATACATGTGAGGTGGTACCTCAGAGTTTTTAATTTGCATTTCTCTAAGCAGTAGTGATTTAGAGAATTTTTTCATGTGACTATTGATAGCATTGATTTCTTCTTCTGAAAACTAACTATTCATATCCTTTGACCATTTATCAATTGGGAAATGACTCTCATTTTTATAAATTTCATTCACTTCCCTATATATTTGATAAATAAAGCTTTTTTAAAAGAAACTTGCCACAAAATCCTTTTCCCCATTTCCTCTTTTTCTTCTAATTTTGCTACATTAGTTTGTACAAAAGCCTTTTAATTTAATACAGTCAAGATTATACATTTTACTTCCCATGATCCTTTTTTATCTCTTATTTGATTACAAATTCTTCTTATCCATAGATAGGACAGGTACATTTTTCCATGCTCCCCTAATTTACTTATTATATTATATAATAACATATTGCTATAATTAATTATAGTAAAATGATATATTGCTATAATCATCTTGCTAGTATTTTATTTTAAATTTTTTGCATCAATATTCATTAAGGAATAGGTCTGCAGTTTTCTTTCTGCTTTTGCTGTCCCTGGTTTAGGTATGAAAACCATACTTGTGTCATAAAGGGATTTGGTAGGACTCCTTCTTTACCTATTTCTTTCAAATAGTTCATATAGAATTGGAATTAATTGTTCCTTAAATATTTGGTAAAATTCACTTGTAAATCCATCTGTTTCTGGGGATTTTTAATCAGGGAATTCATTTATGGCTTGTTCAATTCCTTTTCCTAATGAGAAGGTGATGGGGTGCTTGGGATCTATGTTTGTAAACTCAAATTTGTAATATCAGTTTGTAAAATCACATTTCCCCCTCCCCAGCCTCAGAGCATTAACTCTGCCTCTTCCCCCTGCTAACACTCTGCCCAGAAACAACTCATGAATTGTTTACCTCTGCTTGGGATAATAATGGGCTACACCTATGAATCCTTCACTAAACCATCTATAAACATTTTAGCTTAGGCAAATGTTATCTCCCCTTAGTATAATGGTCAGCTTCACCATGAATCCTTCAAAGCACTATCTATAGGTTAACTCCTTAGCCAATTATCCATTTACTGAGTCTCTGTTAGCTTTGTTTCCCAACATCCATCTTGTCAAACATGACACTGATGGGTGGCAGACTAGGCACCTCTCAGTCAGCCCTTGACCAATAGCTGACTTAGTGACATTTCAGGCCTAAAACCACACCTCCAGGTAGCCCCACTTTGGGCTATTTTCCAGTGAATTATGGGCAATAAGCCTGTGCAGTTGACATTAAAAGTGCATGTCCCTTTAAGCACTGACCACTCCTTAACTCCTCCCTAATCCCACCACTTCTCACCTTGTTAGCATAATTGACATTTAATTTACAACCTAAACTCCTTAAAACTATGCCTATGTCTTCTTCAAGTTTGCAGGTCCCTTAAGGACCCTTGCCCACTGTAAAGCACACAATAAACTTTTACAATTCTGACTCCAAGTCTGCTTGGGCCTACTGAATTCTTTCCAGACTGAATCTCAGGCTTTCTGGTCTTAGATAAAGATCAGAGTTCCTGCAGGACCTATTGCCTTCACCCCATCAAAGGGAATTTATAATTTTAACATTAATCAATAGAATATTGTAATGAATATACTAATGATTCAACTTTCTTAAGAGCTGCCTCTCTGGTTTGGGAGTCAGAGCTCACAATGCAGCTTAAACTAATAATCAAAACTCTGACAATTCTCACAATCACCGGACCTTAAGTAAAGTGAATTAAAGATTGTAGAACCTGTTCCTGTCATAATATTGCTACTGGGGAGGTGGTCATGACCCCTGAAGACTTGACTCCAGAATTGTTATATTGTGGGACTTGTAGGTTTCTCCGGAAACCACAAAATGATTGTTGGTAATCCACCTTACCCTGCCTCCCTTCCCTACTTGTGACTTTAGTATATAATCTGTACTTTTACTTCAGCTATGAGAACATTCCTCACTCTGAAACTGATTAATTAAACTACTTGATTACTGGCACTCCTGTCTCTAGGCCTGCTTTGAGCAACTCAGAACATTCGTAGGTTAGAGGCTGGCTCAGTAAAAAAAATCCTGTTAACACTAAGATAGGGCTATTTAAGTATTCTATTTCCTTTTCTGTTAATCTGGGCATCTTAAATTTTTGTAAATATTCATTCATTTCACATAGATTGTCAGGTTTTACTGGAATATAATTGGGTAAAACAACTCCTAATAATTGTTTTAGTTTCATCTTCATAGGTGATGCATTCACCCTTTTCATTTTTTATACTAGTAATTTGGTGTTCTTTTGTTAAATCAAATTAGCCAATGGTTTAGCTATGTTGTTGTTATTGTTGTTGTTTTTCATAAAATCAGCTCCTAATTTTATTTATTAGTTCAATGTTGTTGTTTTTCAAACTTTCACTTGTATTAATATCTCCTTTGATTTTTTGGATTTCCATTTTGGTATTTAATTGGAAATTTGTCATTTGTTCTTTTTCTTGTTTTTAATTGCCTGACCACTTCATTGATCTACTCTTTTTCTCATTTATTAATATATGCTTCTAAAAGATATAAAGTTTCCCCTAAGTACTACTTTGGCTGTATCCAACAAATTCTGGTATGTTTTCTCTTTGTTCTCATTATCTTTAATGAAATTGTTGTTTCTATGACTTATTCTTTAACCTATATATTCTTTAGGATTAGATTATTTAGTTTCCAATTCATTTTTAATCTATGCTTCCATGACCTTTTATTGAATGTGAGTTTTATTTCACTATAGTCTTAAATGGACACTTTTAATATTTCTGCTTTTCTACATTTATTTGTGATATTATTATGCTTTAATACATGGTCAATTCTTGTGAAGGTACTATGTACAACAAAGCATGTTCCTTTTTATTTACATTCAGTTTTTTCCAGAGGGCTATGATATCTAAGATTTCCAAGATTTTGTTCATCTCCTCAATTTCTTTATTATTCATTTTATGGTTAGATTTATCTAGCCCTGAGAAGGGGAAGTTGAAGTCCCCCACTGTAATGGTATTCTGAAGATCTTCCCTGTCTCTTGGCCCTTTGATAGACTTAAGTGAATCTGAGAACCTTCCCTGATTTAAAAATATACTCTGCCCATTAATAGGCTGAATGTGGTCACATGGAGCCTGTGTCGGGAGGCTTGTTTTTCAGGAATGCCCACACCTTGTTACTTTATGATTGGGCAGTGGGCCAAGAGGGTTGTAACATTCTCCAACCCAGGAGAAGGCTATATATACCCTGATGTGAGGTTTTGCTTTGTGGCTCACTTTGGGAAGAGTTGTATGATTTGGCCAGATGAGACTCTGGGCAGCCATTGAGCCTCCCCCACCCTCCCACCCCTGGCTTTGAAAACCCAGATGTTGGTGCTTCCCTCTCTGGTAACTAACTAGGTATGGATGTAATGGTCAGACAGCTGGAAGCCCTGATTGCTTAATTGTGTTATTTTCTGTTGTAACTTCTATTTGTATTCTCTGAAGTTCAGAGTGCTGACTATTTCCCCTGAACTAGGTAAATGATATATGTTTGATTGATTAAAATAAGATTGTTAACCCATTTTGAGTTGCTTTCCTTTAGAAAAGCAGATCTAAGAACCTATGCTAGCAGCCATCCTTGGTATGCTAGGGTGCTTGCTACAACACCCACTATTATAGTTTCACTACTTCCTTGTGCAGTTCATTTAACTTTTCCTTCAAGAATTTGGATGCTATGGCATTTGGTGCATATATGTTCAGTATGGATATTACTTCATTATCTATAGTGTTGTGAGTTGCAACCCACAATTTGAGTTGAAGGGATCTTGAGTGGAAAAAGTTTAACAAGCCCTGATCTAGGGGTGGCTAGGTGGCTTAGTGAATGGAGCACTGTCCTGGAGTCAGGAGGATCTGAGTTCAAATCTGACCTCAGACACTTAACACAAAAAACTAGCGGTGTAACTTTGGGCAAGTCACTTAACCCCAATTGCCCTCCAAAAAGCAAAAAAAAAAAAAAGCCCTGATCTTTTAGCAAAGTGTAATTTCCCTTCTTACCTCTTTTAATTAGGTCTATTTTTGCTTTTGCTTTCTCTAAGATCATGACTGCTATCTTTGTCTTTTTTACATCAGTTGAAGCATAATAGATTCCATTCCAGTCCCTTATTTTAGACTCTATGTGTCTCTCTGTTTCAAGTGTGTTTCTTGTAAAATAATAGATTGTTGGATTATGGCTTCTAAACCATTCTGCTGTCCACTTCTATTTTGTGGGTGATCTCATCCTATTCACTTTCACAGTTGATTACTAACTAGTGCATTTCCCTCCAACCTATTTTCTTCTGTTTCTACTTTACTGTCTTTTTATCCTATCCCTCTTCTAAAATCTGTTTCACTTCTGACCACTGCCTTCTTTTATCTGCCCTCCCTTTTATCACCCTCTTTGTTTCCCCTCCTACTTTCCTGTTGGGTAAGATAAACATTCTATACCCAATTGAGTGGATTATGTGTGTGTGTGTGTGTGTGTATTTTCCCAATTTAAATGTGACTGAGGTTCAAGCATTGTCTGACCCTCCCCCTCCCCCATTTTCCTATTCACTGCAAAGGCTCTTCCTTGTGTCCCTCATTTATGTGAGAAATTTTCCCCCATTCTACCTCTCTTCCCTGCCTTCTCCCTCTTTCTCACCCAATCATTCTTTTTACATCATCTCAACACAACTGACTCATTCCTAAACCTTCCAACTATGCAGTATCCTTCTAACTGCCCTAATAAAGTTATTAGATGTTACATGTACCCTCTTTCCACACAGAAATGTAAATAGTTGAACATTATTGAGTCCTTATGGTTTTTCTTTCATGTTTACCTTTTCATACTTCTCTTGTATTTAAAAGTCAGGTTTTCTATTCAGCTCTGATATTTTCATCAGGAATGTTTGAACATCCTATATTTCATTAAATATTCATTTTCCCTTCAGAAGAATTATGCTCCATTTTGCTGGATAGGTTATTCTTGGTTGTAATTCTGCTTCCTTTGCCTTCCAGAATATCATATTCCATTACTATGATAGCTCAATTTTGTATGATACCAATTGTGTCTCCATGGTATTTGAACAGTTTCTTTCTGGCTCCTTGAAGTATTTTCTCTTTGACCTGGAAGAGCTGGGATTTGGTTACAATATTCCTTCAAGTTTTCATTTGGAGATCTCTTTCATGTGGTGATTGGTGAATTCTTTCCATTTCTGATTTACCCTCCAGTTCTAGAATATTAGGGCAGTTTTCCTTGATAATGTCTTAAAATATGATTTCTTGGCTCTTTGGCTTTCAAAAAGTGCAATATTTTGATCATGGCTTTCAGAAAGTGCAATAATTCTTAACTTATCTACTTTCCAGGTCAGTTGTTTTTCCAATGAGATATTTTACTTTTTTTTTCATTATTTTGCCTTTGTTTTATTGTTTCTTGGTGTCTCGTGGAGTCATTAGCTTCCATTGGCTCAATTCTAATTTTTTTTTCACGTTGAACATTAGTCATGTTGTAAAGGATTATAACCAATCAGCTGAACAATGAGAAAGAAGGGATAAAACAAAACAAAACACAAACAAGAGAGAGCAGATAGTTTGCTTCGATCGGCAGAGTCTGTGGTTCTTTCTCTGGATGTGGAGATCCCTTCCCTTTCCATCATGAGTCTTTTGTAGTTGTCTTCTAACCTTGTATTGCTGAGAGGAGCCCAGTCTATCCAAGTTAGTTGTCACACATATGATGTGTCTGTAATTGTGTACAAAGTTCTCCTGGTTCTGCTCTCCTCACTCAGCATCAGTTTATATGTCTTTCCAAGTTATTATGAAGTCTGTCTGCTCCTCATTTCTTATAGCACAGTGGTATTCCATTACATTCGTATACCACAACTTGTTCAGCCTTTCCTCAATTGATGGAAATCCCCTTGATTTCCAATTCTTTGCCACCACAAATAGAGCTGCTATAAATATTTTTGTACATATGGGTCTTTTTCCCACTTCTGGGACACAGCCCCAGAAGCGGTTCAATTCTAATTTTTAAGGAATAATTTTCTTTAGTGACCTTTTGTACCTCTTTTTTCATTTGGCCAATTCTGTTTTTTTAAGGTGTTATTTTTTTTTCATTATTTTTGTGCCTCTTTCACCAAACTGTTCATTGTCTTTTCATATTTTTTCCTAAGTCTCATTTCTTTACCTAATTTTTCTCTCCCACTTTTGATTTTTAAAATCATTTTTTATTTGTTAAAGGAATTCTTGTTGAGTTTCTGTCTGATTCACATTTTTTTTTGAGGCTTTGCTTGTAACTATTGTGACTTCATTGTCTTCTTCTGAGTTTGTATATTTATCTTCCTTGCTATCATAGTAGATTTTTATAATCAGGGTTTGGTTTGGTTTGGTTTTTCTTTAGTTGTTTGCTTATATTTTTCACTCTATTTCTTGAGTTTGAACTTAAAGTTGTGCTCTCTTGGGGCTGGGAGAGTGGGAACTGTTCCAAGCTTCAGGATTTTTTGCCTACTGTTTTCAGAGATAATTCTGGAGGCTTGGAAGTGTTCAGTGCTTTCAGGGTTGTGTGATCTGGTGTGGTCACTACTCTCCTGGTCTGCACTCTGGTCCCTACCCAGAAAGAGCCCCTGATCCTTGGACTTGCAATTGATATTGCTCCTCAGAGTCCCTACTCCTTTTGGACCAAAAGTGTTTCTCTCCACCCTTGAACTATGACCCAGAAGTGGATATAGGCAAAGGAATTGCCAAGCAGTGTCCAATCTTGCATCCAGTACTAGCACTGGGGAACTCTGTAATCTCTTTCTGACCATTTGGCAGATGCCCTTGCCATCTCTGCCTTGAGAGCTCCCAAAGCTGCTGCTGCTGCTTCTGTCACACCACCTAGTCCCACCACTGGTGTTTCATCCACATGGCCTCCAGGCCAGCCTCTACCCTCCTGTTAGATCTATCTAACCTCTTAAGTTTTGGGGGGCTGGAAGAGTGTCGCACCCTGACTTTTCATTGTCTCTGCTACTCCAGAATTCAATTTGAAGCTTTATCTTAAAGTTGTTTGGAGGGAAATGTTCGGAGAATTCAGCTTCATTCTTCCTCTACTCCACTCCAGAAGTCCTTAGCTAGTCAGACTGACAAGAAAATTCATGCCAAAATTCATTCTATCATTGGGTTAAAAAGGGAAAAGGCTATTTGAGTTTGTAACTCTAGTGGACAGTCAAATACAAAGACTGATAAAAGAAGAGCAATACAATCTGAGAAAGCAGATGTAATTGAACTGGAACCAAAATTCAGAGGGATGGCATGCCATTAAGACCTGGAGGCACACAGAGTTGCTTTTGATTATGAACAGAAGCTGCCAAATTTGTGTCTCTTCCTAAAAATAATAGACTGATCTGAACATGATTTCCAAGCAGCAGTGAACTATCCAATTTGGAAAAACAGCTCAGTTAACACTACAAGTGACTCAAATAATATTCATTAAAAAAATTTTAACTAGTGTTCATTAAATACTTAAAAGATTTGAATTCTCAAACTGTAACAAGCAAATCATGCTAACATAAATGTTTAGTTTTCTGTCTGAAATAGAATATCTTCAAGTGTGGACTACAGAAATCAGGCAAGCAATCGCCTCTGCTTTCTCTAAGAAAAGATACAGGGGTGTGCTGGTACCAGCTCCAAATGGTTCACAAAAGCCAATTGTTCAGTTTTCAGTGTAAGCATTCACACCTTGGAAACTGGCTAATGTTACAAATCAGAGCTTGATTTACTGTTTTGTGGTTTTTTTAGACTTAAAAAAGTGATGGAGAAAATGTTAATAGGTCTAATTAAACTTATAAGTGTTTTGGTGTACTTTTTCCCTTCCCAGAGAGCTGATTGTTAAATATTTACCAGAACAACCCTAGCAAAAATCTATGAAAAACCTGATGAGAGATGGAGCAACCCACAGGACAATTGCGCTTGGAGTGGCCCAGGGTCAAGCGGCCAGAAACTAAGATCCATCTGATACAAAATTACCCTCTGAACAGCCCAAACGAAGAAGTAGCAGAAATCTCCTTTCTCACAATATGGCCTGGATGGAGATCAGAGTGAGTGAGAAGTGTATCAGAAAGAGAACTGCAAAGCTGGTGTTTAAGGCTGAATTCCCAATAATCAGTTTTGGAAAATTAATATGGGGCCAGGGAGGGTAGTGAAGAAAGTAAGAATTACCTTAACATGAGTTAAGACACTAATGTTTGGTCGTCTGCCTTTCTTATCGTCCGGGCTTCGAACAGTGCCTAGTATGTAGTAGGTGTTTAATAAATGTTTATTGACTGATTGACAGGAACACCAGTGGCAAGATGCAGGCAGATAAGCAAGAGCATTTTCTGTTACAAGTGTGGATCATTTGGCTATAAGTATATCAATACTGAGAAGAGCCGAGGCTCTGAGTACAACACTTGTCCGTAGCTCAGAAGCTGCTGTTCAAAGAACCATTGTTGGGAAAGTAAGTAATGACTGAGTTCAAATTCGGTGTCACTTAGTAGCTGGGTGACCCTGGGCAAGTCTCTTCACCCTGTTTGCCTCAGTTTCTTCATCTGTAAAATGATCTGGAGAAGGAAATGGCAAACCACTCCAGTACCACGCAGAGTCTGACACGACTGAACAGGGTCCAGCTCGGTCCGGGGCAGCACCGGGCCCAGCCCCGCCCACGATGCTCCTCCTCCGCGCGCTCTCTCCTCAGCCCCTCCCTCCGGCCTAGTCTAGGGCCCCGCCCCCTGACCAGGCCCCTCCCCCCCGGCCGGCGCGGCTCCTCCCTCGCCTGGCAGCGGAGGCTCGGAGGGGCCTGGCTGGCGCCGAAGGGCCGGAGAGCCCGGGAGCCGCCGCAGTGGTCACCATGGTCCGGGGCCGCAGCCCCGGCCGGCAGCCCCGTGGCCCCCCGGATCCTCCTGAGCGCCCGGCCCGCTGGGGCCTGGTCCTGCTCGGGGCGTTCCTCGCCGCCGTCGCTGCCCGGGGATACACGAGCTACCGGGAAGCCCAGGCCGCGGCGCGGAGGGTCAGGCCCTGCGCGGGGAGCAGGCGGACGGAAGGGCGGGGGGCCTCCGGAGGCCCCGCGAGGCCGAGTCCGGGGAGCGGAGGCGGGGGTGGGAGGGGCGGCGTGGCGGGGGAGGGGCGCCGACCGCCCGTCCGTCTGACTGACCAGCGGTCTGACCAGCCGTGTGAGCCGTGGAGCGGCCGCCGGGGTCCGACCGAGGGTCTGCCTTCCCCTCTCCCTCCTCTCCTGCCCTTTACCCCTCTACCCTCCCTCTCTTCCTCCCTCCTACCTCTCCTCGCCCCCCCCCCTCTCCCCTTACCCGTCTCCCCCTCCCCCCCTTCTGTCTCTCCCTCCCTCTCTATCTCTCTCTCCCTCCCTCCATCTCTCTCTCTCTCTCTCTCTCTCTCTCTCACACACACACACAGTCTGAGTTTCTGTCTCCCCCTGTCTCTGACTGCCCACTGCCTGCTTGTCTGTCTGTCTTTGGGTCTGAGTGCCTCTCCACTTGCCTTTCTCTCCGAGGATCCTCTGGCTGCCCACCCACCCCAGTGCCCTTCTGTGCATCTGTCCAGTTCTCTGAGGGCTGCCTCTCTGTCTGCAGGCCTGTATTGAGTGTTTGTGTCCGAGGCTCTGCCTGCCTGAATGTTGACCTTCCTGCCTCTCTCAAGTGTCTGCCTGCCTGGAGTGTCTCCCTCCCTGTCTGAGTCGCTGTCTGAATATGTCAGTGTCTTCTTGCCTGCCTATCTGTGTGTCTGGTCAGCTGGCTACCTATCTGTGCCTGCCTCTCTGGCTGTTTGAATGCCTACCTGTCTGATCACCCTCCTGTATAAACTTTATTTAACCGCTTTCTGATTGTCTGTCTGTCTGATCGTCTCCTTATTTTGCTCTGAGGCAGGAAGCAGCATTAAAGTCCCTGGGGACCGAAGGCCTGTACCTGTTTTCCTCTCTGGATTTAGACAAAGACCTGTCTATCAGCCCAGAAGAGTTCAAGCCTATTGCCGAGAAATTCACAGGTAGTGGGATAAGTTGGGTATGGATGGATGGGGAGGATATGAAGGTGGAGGGTAAGGGAGTCAACATCTCTGCAAAAAGCAACCAGAGAGTACAATGGCATGAGTGTCAGACTTGGGATTCAAGAAGACTTAAATTCTTGAGTTCAGATCCTGCCTTAGACACTCACTAATTATGTGACCCTGGGCAACTTAGCCTCTGTCTGACTCAGTTTCCTCATCTGTCAATTGGGGATAATAATAGGAGGTATCTCCCAGGGTTGTTGTGAGAATCAAATGGGATAACACATGCAAAGTGCTTTGCAAACCTTAAAGCAATATATAAATGCTAGTTTTTATTTTTATTATTCACAACCCCCATTGCCAGTAGCTAGAACAGAACACCATTCCCCATCTTCCCCCTCCCCTAAAACAAGGTTGAAGAAGCTTAACAGATGTCTTCTGCCTCAGCTGGAAAAGTAGATGGAGATGATAGGTATAGGTTTGGAATGAGATTTGGAATAACCAAAAGTAAAGCTAGAAATATAGACTGGCACTGACTGGATCTTGGAGGGCTTTGAATAGCAGACAAAATAATTTTTTTTTCTTTTTGGAGGGCAGTTGGGGTTAAGTGACTTGCCCAATGTCACAGGGCTAGTTAAGTGTCAGGTGTCTGAGGCCAGATTTGAACTCAGGTCGTCCTGACTCCAGGGCTGGTGCTCTATTCATTGCGCCACCTAGCCGCTGACAGCAAGACAAAAGAATTTGAACTTAATTCGGGAACGAGCCAGAAGGCTGATGCTCAGTAACTCATAAGAACCATTTGTTACAATGGAAAGAACACTGAACTTTGAGGGTTACATTTAGAGTCCTGGGACCTAAGTTGGAATCCAGGTTTATTACATGTGTGCCCTTGGTAGTCACTCCACCTGTAAAACAACAGGGTCAGACCAGGTGACCCGTGAGGCCCCCAGCTCCAGCTCCTCTGAGGAGGTTCCCCTCTGGCTTTGATGGAGGATACCTGTGGACGTGCAGTCAGGTATCACATTGAAGGAAGGTTATCTAGAAGATCCATTGGATGAGTGTAATGGGGCTTTTGTCCTTAGTTTAACCACTTTCCTCCTGCCCAACCTGCTTTGCTACTGTTCTCAGACCCTCGATACAGCCTTTCTTTGTCATTGTTGCCCTTTGTGGAGGAATTAATTAAAATGCCTTCAAAACTGAGGATTTTTTTCCCAGTATAAGTGACTTATCTTAGTATCATGTTGATTTTGGCTCTTCTTGCCTCTCTTTTATCCCTTGTTTCTGGAGCAATCTGAGGTCATCCTCTGCCATCCCTTTTGTCATGTTTTCTCCCTTCTGCTTGGATGGGCTTTCTTTCAACAATTCAACTCAACCTACTTTCATTAAGCACACTGGTAGCAGTGACCTATCCTGGAACTTTCTTAGCCCTGAAGTTGTGAGCTTTACAAACCTTGGTTGTGGAATCTTCTGTGTAGGAAGGTTCTTAGTCAGTGTCCTCTGGACTCCTTAGTCTTCTGAGCTAACTCTGAGGTTCAGAAATTTTTAGGTCAAGAAATTTATTTCCAATTTTTTCTCCATATACACATTCATCACTCACATTCCTCTAACCCACTTTCCTCACAACCCTGGGAAGGAAGCTGTTATTATTCCCATTTTACAGATAAAACAGCTGATGTTCAGGCAACTAAAGTGGCAAGTCTTTAGTCACAGAGCTAGTAAATGATGGAGACGAGACTAGAATCTTCTGACCCTGAGGGAGCTCTTTCCATACTCCTCCTGTGGTCCCTGCTTCTCTAGGCCCAAGCTGCTCTCCTTCTGCTCCAGCATGCTTGTCGCTCACAGGCTGGCCACCTCAACCTGTTGTTGCCATCTGCCTGTTCAGTCCTGGCCTCCTCCATACTGTCTGCTCCAGTCCATTTTCCCTTTTCGGATTCTCCGCTCTGAGCGTAGCTTGCATATCCTTTTCTGAAGGAGGATTTTCATCATGTTTATCAGTTTCTTGACATCTTCTTTTAAACTCTGGATGCTCCTTTGGGTAGTGACTGACTGCCTTCAGTCCTTTCAAAGTGGTTTTTATCTGTTCTGTCTCATCTATTGATATTTCCTCAGTTGGTTTGGGGGGGTTTGTTTCCTTTTTCAGCTCTTTCTTGGCAGGTACCTTCTCCATCTTCTTCATACTTTGCTCTCCTCTGGTACTGTAGGATTCTTCACCCTGTACCCAGGACTACCTTTTTTTCTTGGCTTATTTGAGTGTTTTCTGTTGTTAGAAAGTTCTTTGTGTTTTCACAGTAGTTTAAATGGGGCTTGTCTAGTGTGCTCACATGCTCATACACACACACACACACTCGCGTGTACACATACACACACATTTACACTGCAGCTTTTTACTTTGCCATCTTCCCCAAAGTCTTCACTCTACTGTCCCTGGTCCAGCACTGTTAAAGAAACTGCCTCCCAAATGGAAATGTAGGATGGGGAAGGGAATGGAAAGGTGTGGTCCTTTCCTACAGGGTAGGATCTTCAGATCCTCAGAGAGGGGTAATGTCGTGTTCAAAGACACACAGGTTTCCCCAGGAAGAGCAGAGCATTAATTACATCTGTGCCCCATAGGGTCGATGCCTGTCACTGATTATGAGGAAGAAGAGAAGTCACAACTGGAGCCCAGTGAGATGCTATACATAGAAGAAAGCCTGTCCTCAGAGGAAAAGCTATCCATGGTGGCCCGATTCCAGCCCTTGCTCCTGGAGACCATGACAAAGAGCAAAGATGGCTTTCTGGGGGTGAGTGACTGGGGTTACCCCCCAACCCCTCCTCAGGCAGCAGGAATCCTGAGGTGTCTTGTCTCTCGCTGTCTCACCCCAGTGGCCCAACTTGGGAAGCAGCGACAGATCCAGGAGAATGTGGGCCAGTAGTCCTGTACTCAAGCTACTTTTTTTCATGCTGGATTTTGACTCAGAGGCCCAGATTCAAATCCTGCCTCTGTCATTTCTGTCTTTACTGCCTCTGTGATCTTGGGCAAGTCAGTTTCCTCCTCTTAAATATAGAGATTGCACCCAGCAACCTCCACCATCCCTTCCATTGTTAAATCCTTCAGTCTACACCAGTGGGGGTAGAACCATGGTGTGGCTAGTCCTGAAGTCATTTTAATTTGAGTCTGGGAAGTATTTTGATGGTATAGTTTCATTGATTGCAGACTTCTCATCTTGTAGTGTTTACTCAGGCTAATGCCGCAGCGAAATTATATTCCCTAAGTCCCAGGGACTCAAAATTAAAGAGGTGGATTTAAGATTTTGCTGGGTCTGGAGGTCAGCCAGCCTACATCTAAAAATCTGTGGCCAGGAATCTGTCAAGTAGATGTACAGATAACTGAGAGAGAGCTGATTTACCATGTACAAAACATGCTGAACATAGAACCCATAGCCCACAAATCACCCTAAAGCTCTAATGAATTCAGTTGCCCTCTCAGCCATTCTGGAGGGAAGAGCCCCCCAAGAGGCTGTGTCTGACTTGAGGAAAATCTTGTTGGCCCTTTGGGTAGTGACTGATTGCCTGGGGCATCGGGAGTTTCAAAGAAGATCTCAAAAAAGCTGTCTGGGAGCTGCTCAGGCAGTCCTTGCTGCCTCATCTGACCTTTCCCCTTCTACTTACAGCCTAACCTCCACCTCTCCAGAAGAGCAGGCCTAGTAGAAGGGTGGGGATAAGGCTGGAGCAAGGGCTTCAAATTGTTGTTTGTCCTTCGTTCTCGAAGAGGACTATCACATGAGGAAGGTGATGCCATGACATGCAATGAATTGGATGTGAGGGAGGGCTGCGCAAAGTCACCAATCTCACTCTCTTCTCTAGAGCCATGTGCATCCATTGGCAAGATAGAGATCAAAACAACTGGAGATGGCCCTGGGGGCTTCAAATACCAGGCAGTTGGAGGTCAAGTGGCTGGGAGTCAGAACTCTTCCATAGTGGGAACACAGCTGCAAGGACCTCCCCCCCTCCTGCTACTTCCCGATTCTTTAGGGAAGGCCCTGGTTGTGCTTCTGAACCTTCTACTGGGCAGACTGGGTGGCCTGCCAGTGGCTAGGTGGACTCAAGTCTTCCATCTCACAGCTCTGTTCACCTGACCCTTTGCTGCCTCCTAGGTTTCTCATCTTGCCCTGTCTGGACTTCGAGAATGGATAGCCCCTGCCTCAGAGCTCATGGAGTTCTCTGCTCGCCAGTTCAAGCCTTTCCTGCCCCCCAAGAGCAACATGGAGCTGGGAGAACCCTGGTGGGTTATTCCCAGTGAATTAAGCATCTTCACTGGGTACCTCTCTAACAACCGCTTCTACCCACCTCCTCCCAAAGGCAAAGAGGTAAGGACGGAATTCTAGCTCCAGAGTTTCTCCAGAGCAGGTATTGTCTCCATTTTCTATTTCTGTTACCAGCTCTAAGCATAGAATTTAACACAGAGTAAGTGCATGCTAAAAGCATTTCCATTTCATTCCAAGCCTCTGAGAACAACTGGAGGAAGCAGGGGAAAGGGCATGTACCTTTCCAAAACTAAGCTACCTAAGTCAGCAGAGACCCTTGAGCCCTGGGGCAGATGCAAGGGTCAGATCAGAGGCAAGATTGGGGCTAGCAGGTGAGCTGGTGGTGTTGGGCCACTCATGGCAGACTCACGAATGACTCCCATGCATCAGTAGTGGAAAAGCAGACACTGAAGGAGAGAAGCTTCAAAGCCTTTCAAGAGAAGGACACTTTGCTCCAACCCACTGGCAAATGGAATGAGACAGAAGGTTCTGTCACCAAGTGCCAGCCTGGCATTGAGGCCAGGCCTCAGTGAAGAAACTCTGCCCCACCTCTCAGGGGCCTGTACACTTGTCTCCCTCAGGTCATCATCCACAAACTGCTGAGTATGTTCCACCCAAGGCCCTTTGTGAAGACCCGCTTTGGACCCCAGGGCGCAGTGGCCTGCCTCACAGCCATCAGTGACTCCTACTACACTGTGGCTTTCAGGTGAGCACCAGCCCCCTCTGGTGATCTGGGATGGGGGGAGGGGAAGGAAGACAAGCCTGTGGGGCAGGGAACTGCACAGGAAACACCCGTCTTCGGGTACTGCAGACATATGTACTACATGTAGACATCACTTGGACTTCATTCTCTTGCTCCTTACCTAGGGAAGGGGGAGGGCTGGGAACAATCCATTTTGTGTTATTAAGTGGCTCTGGTGATAAGCTGAATGGGAGCATTGATTGGGCCACAGGACTTTCCAATGATTGTCCTTGGGAAAGTTAGCCATGGATTTCCCTTATCTAGGCCATCCTGCACCAAGAGCCAGCCACCTTTCATTAAGTTGTCCAGTGCTTCTGGCCTCTGAGCAGATGGAGCCAGCTCTCCTTCTATTCAGCCAGCATTTACAAAGTGCCTACTGTGTGCCAGGCCTTGTGCTAGGCTCTGGGGATAAAAACGTCAACAGTGGTATTCTCCCCTTTCTTGGCTTCACCCTACAAAAGGGCAGATCTGTCAGAGGCAGCCTGAGGTCCACTCATGGAGTGCAGAAACTAAATCATAATACAATTGGGAAGCATCTAGCAAAATAAAAAAAAAGGACAACACAACCAAGATAGTATTACCCTTTAAAACTGAGTCAGGATGAGGCAGGACTAGGGGCCTTCTATACGGAGCGGTCTCCATTTCTATTTGAGTTTGACACCACTGACATTGAAGGTAGAATGCTGGGCTTGCAGTCAGGAAGATCTGAATTCAAAATCAGCCAGAAACACAGATGATATGGCATAAGTCAAGCCTCCAAGCCTTAGTTTTCTCATCTGTAAAATGGGGATGAAAATGGGGTAGGCATACCCTCCTCAAGGGTTGCTGTGTAGATCAGCTCAGATAATATATGTAAAGTGCTTTGTAATGTCAGTCCTGTATCAATATCAACTATCAGCATAGGTTATCTTCTACTCTTCTCCCATGTGACTAAACTGAATCTCTCCTGAATGTTTAATTTCACCCGAGTCAGGAGTTTAAACAGCCCCCAGACAGCCTTTGTCAGGGCACAGGACGGCATCTGGTAGCTAAAACCCTGCTTTTTCTCCCACCCATCCCCAGGATTCAACTAGTTTCCATCCTTGGTTGTGCTCCTTTCCCTCCAGCCATGGGATCTATACTAATTCTAGATTAATAGACGCTCCCATTTCCCTTTCTGATTCTCATGAGCTAGTTTCTGAGCTCTGAGGCATGTGAAAATAGCTTTGTCCAGTCCTGTAAGGTTTAATTTTCACGGTAAAGCATCTTGTGCTTGTGAAAGTTGTCAGGTAGAGGGTGTCAGATATATAACCGGGAGCCAGAAAGGGAATTCTGCCATCCCCTTCTGAAGCCCTGCTACCCTCAGGCAGCTGTGGAAAGCAACCAGTGCCTCCTCCTAGCTGCGCCTCCTTCCCTTCTGGCCGCAGGATCCACGCCGAGTTCCAACTCAACGAGCCACCCCACTTTCCCTTCTGGTTCTCTCCAGGACAGTTCACTGGGCACATCATCCTCACCAAAGATGCCACCCATGTCCGTGAATTCAAGCTCTTTGTGCCTAACCACAGGTAGGATCCCAAGGGAACTTGGCTTGGGGTTTGGGAGTCCCAAAAGACATGTATCCCTTTGGAGTTTTCTGGGAATTTAGGGCTCCAGCTTGTACCCATGTTGGAAACTGCTGCCACTATCTCTGTCAGCTTCCCCTTCCTCACTCCCTGGAACTGATCTGTTGGGAGGGATCTCCCAACTAATGCAGCTAAAGCCAGGAGGAAATAGTGGGGTCTTAAGTGGGACATTGTGCCAAATGGGCCCCATACATCAGCTACCTGATGGCATCTGGCACTTCCATCAACATCCCCAACCTAACAATTTGCACTCGTCCCCAAAGCACCCAGAAACAGCTGCCCCTGGCCTGGTTTTCCCAGTTTCGTTGATCACTTCTGCCATCAGCTTCCCTAAGAGCTGAGCTCAGAGAAAGAAATAGGAACACAGTCCAATGGAAGGAAGCCTGGGTCAAGAATCAGGAATCATCTCATCCCAGCTCTACTTCCAGCTCATGACCTTAGCAAATCACTTCCCTTCTCTAGTCTTCAATTTCCTCATCTGAAAAATGGGGAGAATATAACTCTGCCATACCTACCTCCCAGGAATGGGGGGGGGAGGGGGACAGAATGCTATGCAGATGTGAGGTGGAGGAAGTAGCTTTGAGACTCCAGAAGAAGGGCTGGAAGGGAGAATGGAGGGACAGGGGACTCCACCGGGCTACCTCCTGCTCCCCACAAACACTGCCTGTAAGGGAGAAGGAAAGTGATCAAATGAGAAAATTGAGAGCTGGGCCATGGGAGGGGAGCAGGGGTAAATGGACTGGTAGGCTATCAAACTGTCCTCATGGATCCTCCCCCGAACCACAGACCCAGTGCCCCACTTGTTCTTTGTGTCCCACCCAAGGAGAGAAGAAGAGCTCAGAATCTTTAAAGTCCTCTGAGCTTAGAGGGGACATCAGGGCTCCAGTTACTGTGACTCCAGGCCAGAAGAAGGCCTGGGTTCTGACTGAAGCCCTGAAGATAATGTTACAGTACAAAATACTGCTGAACCAGAAGTCAGGAAGGAGAACCATTCAAATTATGGCAATGATACTTAATAGGTAATGTGACCAGACCTCACTTTCATCATCTGTAAAATGAAAATACTTTCACTGCCTCTATCACAGGTGATTGTGGGCAAGGTGCTTTGTAAATCCCAAAGCATACACCCTTTCTAGTGATCTCTGGGCTCCCTAGCCCTCACAAGTCCCCGCCTGAGTTTGTGAGAAAGTAAGTCCTAGAGCTCCCCCAAATGGCAGCTGCAAACATTGCTTCAGTTCAGGAGAAGCTCGCCATCTTATAATCCTTCCAACTCAGAGGAATCATTAGGCACACAGCAAAAGAGGGTGTGAATGTCAGGTAGGCCACCTGCAGCCCACCAAGGTGCATGTACAGTACAACCTGGGGAATGCCCGTCCTTAGGGAACTGAAGCTGAGCATGCAGACACTCAACCCTAGGCTGTGTCATCAGAGACTTCCCCTCCCCTTTGGAATCCCACCCAAACCCTGTTCTTATTAACAGAGTTCCTTCGTAGGGCTTGACCATTCTGGCCATCCCCTTGTCCCATAGCTCACCTCTTCTGACTGTCAAGCCAAGGAACTGGACCCTGGACCTGCATTAGTTCCCTTTTGCCCACCCTGGAGCTCTGTTTTCTAACCGTGGCCAGCCTGGCTATGGATATGGAGACTGGTGCTCAGAGAGGATAAGTGACTTGGCCCAAAGTCAGGAGCAAGCCCCCTAGTAGGCTCTCTACTCAAACGGGTTCTCCCTGTCAGGTCTCTGAATGTGGACATGGAGTGGCTGTATGGAGCCAATGAGAAGAGCAGCATGGAGGTGGACATCGGTTACCTGCCTCAGGTATACACGGCTCTGCTGCCTTGGCCAGGCCATCCTCTCGTGTTAGCTGTCCCAACTACCTCACCCTAATCTGGGAGGGTGAGAGGACAGCATCTATTACCCAATCTCCCTCTTAAGCTGTAGGGGGAAGGCATTAGGAGGACATAGGGCACCATACACTTAGCTGTGTAAGCTGTGAGAAGAGATGCTCACTGTCTGATTAAGAGTAAGCCTGTTCCCCACTGAGGTACAGGGCATTAGCTTGGAAGAACAAACTCTGTATCTCATTTAGTAAGGCCCCTTCTACTCAAGGTAGCTGCCTAAAGCGGGGCAGGTAACCCAGCTCACAGCTACTCCAACAAAAAACTAAAAGTAGTCCCAGACTTAGTAACAATTTAGAAATCCAATGAGTAATGCCAGAAAGGGACTTAATCTGCCCGAGGACTACATACACAGCCAGAATCCCACAGGCAATAGGAAAGGGGGGCCCTGCCAGCAAAACCCAAACCAGAGCAGAGAAACAAGACAGAAGCTTCCCAGTGTGACAGAGACAGACCAGAGGTGCTGGTAGCCTGCAAAGGCTCCATGTGGAGGCAGCAAGAGTAGAGAGCTCCTGTGAGAAAACTCCAGGGTAGCTGGAGATAATAGCATTGACCTTCAAAAGAAATGGCAGTGACCAGAGCAAAAGTGTACAGATCACAGATCCTAGGCCCAGAAGCTTCAAGGTACCTAGCCTTCTGTCCTGAGGTCTTCAACTCTTGGAGAGGGTGTGAATGTTAGGTCAGCCACCTGCTCTCTGAGCCTAAGTTCCACCACCACTCATAGCTTAGGCACACCCCAGAGAAGTAGAGATCAGTGTTAGAAGCCAAGCAGGGGGGCAGCTAGGTGGCACAGTGAATAGAGCACCAGCCCTGGAGTCAGAAGGACCTGAGTTAGGATCCGACCTCAGACACTTGACACTTAACACACACACACACACACAAACTAGCCATGTGACCTTGGGCAAGTCACTTAACCCCAATTGCCCTCCAAAAAGCAAAAAAAAAAAAAAAAGCCAAGCAGGGCTGGCCATCCCTTCCAGAAGCACACGTGGGGCCCTGGCACAAAGCCACAAAGCTAAAGTTTAGAGGGATGAGTGAAAAGAAGATGCCAACTACTACAAAGAAATTACTGTAGATCCAGAGATACTTAAAAACCAAACAAAGGAGAGAGTTATTCCATAGCAACTAGCACAGATATTCAGAGGAATAAATGGACTATATTAATACCTAGAAGAAATTCAGATAAAAATGCTGGGGACAGAATTGAGAGGAGAATAAATAACTTTAGACAGAAAGTGGTAAACCTTACCCAAGTAAGACTCCCTGAAAGCTAGACTAGACTAGACCGAACAGAAATCAGTGACTCCATTAGACAGCCAAAAAAGTATCAAAAGATCTTTGAAAATAAAAGAAATGGAAGGTATACGATAGCAAAGATGACCGACTTGGAAGACAGGTCAAGGAGAGGTAATCTAAGAATCACTGGACTCTCATGAAGACAACAACAAAAGCCTGGACACTATATTTCAAGAAATCATAAATGGAAATTGCCTAAATATAAAGGGCAGAGTAAAGATAAAAAGAGTCCACTAATAACCTCCTGAAAGGAGGTGTCTTAGTCCAGAAAGAAAGAGGTCAGGTACCAAGAAATGACAGGCAGAATCACAGAAGACCTGCCAGCTGCTACTGTAAACAAGAAGAAATCTTAGAATGGAATAGTTCATAAAAGCAAAAGATAGAGATCTGCTACTATGAATAACTTACCTTACAAAGCTGAGTATAATCCCACAATAGAAAGGGCACTTTAATGGAATAAAAGTCATGGGGATTGCACTTGTCCCCTGAGGGATGGCAATGGCCTTCTAGAATCAAGTTCCCTTGATAAGTTACAGACTTGGTGTTAGCAGTTACTCCGTTATGGGAGAAATGTCAGAGGGCTCTCTTCATTAAGGAGCCTTAGTCTATCTCTGTAACAGCCACCGATTCCATTACAAATTACAGAGGTAATCGGACTATGACTTCAAACCTGCTGCCTTAGCCTAACTTGCCCCAACCTAGCTGCTGCCATCTCTTCAGCACTGCCCCATCTCCTTCCCCAGCCCATCCTAGGCTGACATTTTGAATGGGAGGGTAAAGGACTTGCTCCCTCTTCCTCCCAGCTGCCTTTAGAAGGCTTCCACCATCTCTCTCTTTATAAGAAGGGAGGCCAGCTATTGTCTACGGATCCCTGCCTCCTGGAGTAAGTCTGGGCCCTTTGCAAGTCATTTCCTCAGCGTTAGTAGTCCTTTTGTGAGAGAAATGCCAGGGAGCCTGACCAGGAGGAGGTACTCAGTACCCAAAGTGAAGAACTGTCTGGCCTTTGGTAGTCGTATTCATACTGAGAAGGGGCTGTCCCTCCCCTTCAGGTACTGCCATCATCCCTGTCACCTTGGAGGCAACTGGTGGCACAGGGGACAGGGCACTGGGTATGGAGTCAAGAAGACCTAAGCTCCAATCCAGCCTGAGACTCTTCCTAGCTGTGGGACCCCGGGCAAGTCACTTAACCTTTCTTTGTCTCCATTTCCTCAACTATAATGTGAGGATCAAATGAGGTGATACTTGTAAAGGACTTCCTTTCAACAGCTTTTGGTTTTGTTAATGCCTTTTATTTTCATATCAGCCATTTTAGAATGAACCCTTCTCTTCCCAGGAAGCTTTCTTTTGAAACAGAGTAAAAGCCCATTAAGCAAAACCAGCCAATACATGCACAGCCCACGTCTAAAGAGAGTGCCTATTCATCGTCTACCACTTGTTTAACCGTAGGGACAAGGCTCTCCTCCTCATCTCTTCTCCCAGGCCAACCTTGGCCCCTGCAGCTACATGAGGTTATGGTCTCTGGTTCCACATTGAAATGCTTATGGGCATTGTTTCCTCTTTTTAGCTTCATACTGGCTTCCTCCGTATTTCTCAGAAGCCCTCCTCTGTACAGCACAATCACATTCGGTTACATTCAGGTACCACAGTTTGTTTACAGAGTCCCCACTTGGTTTCCAGTTCTTTGCTGTGACAAAAAAAAATCCTTCTATAAATATGTTGGTGTACGTAGAATCTTTCTGTGTCTTTGACCTCCTTAGGATTTAAGCCCAGGCATGGGATTGCCAGATCACAGGGTATGGGCACTTTTAGTCACTCTTAGCATAATCCCAAATGATTTTCTAGTATGATTAGGCTACCTCCCAGCTTCACCAGAGTATATTAGTGTGTCTGTCTTCCCACAGTACTTTTGCCCTTAACTGTTTTTGTCTTTTTGTCATCTTTGCCAATTTGCCGGGTGTGAGGTGAAACTTGAGAGTTGATCTAATGTACGTTTTTCTTATTAGTGGAATATTTTTTCACTGGGTTGTTAATAGTTGGCAGTTCTTTTAAGAACTGGTTGTCCTCACCTTTGGAGCATTTCTCCATTAGGGAATTGACTAGAGAATTGATTAGGGAATGACTCAGGGAAGGGCCTGGTTTTTGTGTCCAGTTCTGCTTGAGATTACCTGAAGTCCAGCTCCCCCATCAGGCTGCAGCCCAGGAATAGTTTCCCCTCCCTCTCCTTTGACACTAAGCACTTGTACTGGTGTGACTGGAGTCAGACACACCTGCTTTCTGAGCAGTGCCTGTTCTACCATGTCCTATCACTTTGTATTCACCGCCATTTTTCTTCCATTTGGCAATTCTTCAGTCACATGGAGGCTAGCACAGGAATCTCTTCTCTCAAACTCTCTAGTATTCCAAAATAAGCACCCAGCACTAATCAGGCCTTTTATTCCAGAGAAGTCTCTCCTAGAGAAGTAGGCCTCCCCATGTGGTAGATTTGAGAGACCAATAAAATGCTTCCCCCACATTGGGGCAGGGCTGGAGGGACTTTTGACTTTGTTAGCCCTCTTCTCAAACTTTTTGGTGGCTCCCTATGACCCCTAGGATAAAATACAAACTCCTTGGCCTAGTATTTGAAACCCACCCCAGTCTTGCTCCCTCCTCTCATCTCCTAAAGCCAAACGGGAGCAGCTCTTCAGCGGACTGCTGCTGTGAATAGCTCTAAGGTTCTGATCACATAGTATACTGAACTCTTTATTCAGTAGTAAACTAAAGCAAAATATTCACAGCAACCTCACAATAATATAACATAACTTATTACTAAAGTGGCCACATATTCTGAAACAAAAGATACCATTCAGAATCCAAAGTACAAAGGTCTCCCACCCCTAGGTCACATTATCTTAATCCAGTCAGTCAGAAAGTCTTCTTTCTTCTTGTTTGGAGACTAGCTTCCAGTCATCCTTAAGGGGTACAAGGTACAAAGTCCAAAGTTTGCCCACCCCTAGCTCACAGTAAATCATGATCTTGTCAGTCAGCACTAAGTACCCAGGGAGAGGTCCTTTCATCTTGGCTCAAGGCTGGCTCCCAAATTCCATGGTTCCAGCTCTTGGCCTGAATTCACCCAATTGTCACCTAGATCGGAAGGCACAGTTCTCAGCTCCTTGTCCAGCTCCTGTTCCATATTGAAGCTCACAGTGACCAGCCCACCTCAAGTCCTTCACAGTTTCTGTGTCTGGGAAGACAAAGCTTAACAGAGCCACAACAACATTCACACACATTGCCGGCACCATTGTCAATTCACTTTCTGCTTGTGAAATCAACACAGACCCACAAACAAGGTCTGAGAAAGCAACACAGATCATCAGTATAGACCCAGGACCTCTGAAAACATCAGTAAAACCCTCCTCTGGGACTTCTGTAAACAGACAACCAGAAGATCCTCTTTCAGGGCTTCTGAACCAGCAGCAAGGTCCCAGGGCTTTTGTGACAACAGCAGCATCCTCTGTCAGCAGACAGACAGACAGACAAAATGCCAGCTGCCACAAGCGTTCTCCTTCTCTGTTCTGTTCAATCCCAACTTGTTCCTCCTTTTATGTGGTGGTTCTCCTTCCTGTTGTATCAGCAAGGTCCTCCCACCTTCAGATCACAAGGGGCTCAATACTTAAGTAGGTGAAACAAGGTGCTAAGTACTTCTTTGCTTGCCATTACATTTGCCCTTTCGTATATTCCACATTCCAGTCAGACTGGCCCATACCTGGATGCCATACACAACTTTCCATCTTCTGCCTCAGTGCCTGCATACCTGGAATGTAGTCTGTCTTCACCACCACTGTCTCTTAGTACCCTGGCTTCCTCCAGTGCCTAGCCCTGCCTAGGCCTGTTCCTGTCTGAGCCCTTTCCCAATCTCTCCACTAGGGCTCTGCCCCTTCAGATTACTTTGTACTACTTCCCAAATCCTTCTGATAGAGGATAAGGTCCTTGAGGTCAGGAACTGTTTAGTTTGTGTCTGTATCCCCAGCATCTGCCACCTGCACAGAAATACTTGATAAATATCAGGAAGTGAATTCTTGCCTTGTCCAAGGGAGGCCCAAATTCTGATGTTTTCTCAATCTCCATCTCCTCAGAGTGCAGGCAGGTGCCCTGCTGGCCATTCCTGGGTCAAGACAAAAGGCCTCAGCAATATGGCAATACCCTAAATTTGACACCTGCCCAAAGGTCAGGATTACGTAGATCAAGGAGAAAGGGAAACCTTTTTCTTCACCTTGTGTGGTGCATGGACAGACCACTTGGGCAGTCTGGGGAAACTTGTGGATCCTTTCTCAGAATAAGGTTTTTAAATGCATTAAATAAAATAAATAGGATTATAAGGGAAACTATATTGAATTATAGTTATCCATTTTTTTAAGGTTCATGAACTTCAAGATAAAACCCTTTAAGAGGAAGTGTAGGGGTAGTTAAGTGGCACAGTGAATAGAGCACCAGCCCTGGAGTCAGGAGGACCTGAGTTCAGATCTAGCCTCAGATACTAAAAACTTATTAGCTGTGTGACCTTAGGCAAGTCACTTAACCCCAACTGCCTTGCCTTTCCCCCTCCAAAAAAAAAAGTGTAGAGCAGGTCACTCAGTCTCTCTCAAGCTACCACTGATATCTGAGGTTTTTAAAAACAGTAATAAATGTTTTATTGATGCTTCTTTAAAATGTTATCACTTCAATGTTCTGACCCTAGCTGACCGACCAGGTCTGCTTCACTGCACACCTAGAGCACCCACTTCTGTGCTGCACACCCCCAGTATATGGGAAGGGCTTTTCTTAGTGTAAGCAGGAGGCATATGGACTCTTCCCATTGTTCCTTCCAGAATAGGGACAGGTTTACACTGAATAACTGACCATTCATACTTGCAAGAGGTGGCAGTCTGGGATATGAAACTGAGTTTGGGTACAAAAATGTAGCCAATTTATTAACCCATCTGGGGATCACACCTACCCCCTTGGCACTGTGTTTGTCTCACTATCCACATTTACATCACATATCCAGTTCCCTCCAGTTCTGTAGTCAGACTGATTTCCTTGGCTTTCTGTGTGTGTCTTTGATCAGCTCTCTTTAGGCACAGCCTGTCTCTTACATTAATCTGAGCTATCTGAATATAGAAGTCATGGTATTGGCTTCCTCTGCAGTCCCCCTACATTGCCCGAGCTGAAGTCCTAACCAAAAGGCTTGCTCTGGTAGCAGCTTCTGCAAAAGAAGCAAGTGTAAACCCGTACACAGACCCAGTGTCGTTCTTTGGGGGCTCTCATTCATCATTGGCTGCTTTATTTTTCTTGCAGATGGAGCTCGAATCCCAGGGCCCCTCAGTGCCCTCTGTGATCCAGGATGAGAATGGCAATGTGATTGACAGCCACCTGCCTTCTGGGGAGCCCATCCAGTTTGTGTTTGAGGATATTGTATGGCAGCAGGAGCTCAGCTGGGAGGAGGCAACCCAGCAGCTGGAGCTCGCCATGTACCCATTCAAGAAAGTGAGTCCTGGGGCGGCTAGGTGGTGCAGTGAATAGAATATTGGCCCTGGAGTTAGGGGCCCTGGGGTTAGGAGGACCTGAGTTCAAATCCAGCCTCAGACACTTAACACTTACTAGCCGTGTGACCTTGGGCATGTCACTTAACCCCAATTGCCCTGCCTTCTTCCCCCTCCAAAAAGCAAAAAAACAAAAACAAAAAAAAGGTGAGACCTGGCCAGGAGTAGAAGACAGAACCTGCCAGAGCCCCTTCAGAACAGGTGTTGGGAGCTACTGGGGAGACGAGAGGCTAGGGCCCACCCAGGTTTAGGGAGCTCCCTGGCTGGAAGGAAATGGCACTTCAGTAGAAGAGAATGTGTTATTTGAGGATGGGCAATGGGCAGTTCTTCCACCAAGAACCTGATGGAACCGTGGGATTAATGGGAGGAAGCTTTGCCAGGAAAAGAACAAGTCTCTGGTCCCTAGCTTAGCCTTGGTCAGTCAATAAGCATGTGATCTCTGTGAAGAGAGGATCACCCTGACTATGGGGCAGGGGGCTCAAGTTGCCAAGCTTTTCCCCAATAATAAAGCGTTCTCAATCTTCATCTCTCCTCCCCCAGGTCACCTACCTGCCATTCACTGAAGCATTTGACCGAGCCAAGGCTGAAAACAAACTAGTGCACTCCATCCTGCTCTGGGGGGCCCTAGATGACCAGTCCTGCTGAGGTGAAGGACTAGGGTTGACTAGGAAAGAATTGGGAGGGGTGTGGGGAAGGAAGGGGACTTAAGACCACCTGGGACCCATTGGGTATTTGAGATTTCGAATTGGAATTGTGGAGGACCTAGTGGTCACAAAGGTGGCTAGAGCTGAGTCCAAAGGGAGGCTTTGACTGTAATTATTCCTTAGCGCTCGGGTGAGGTATGTTATCACCTATATTATATCCTGCTTTCTTCCTGGCGCAGGTTCAGGGCGGACTCTCCGGGAGACAGTCCTGGAAAGTTCGCCCATCCTCACCCTCCTCAACGACAACTTCATCAGCAGCTGGTCCCTCGTGAAGGAGCTGGAAGAGCTTCAAGTGAGTAGGATCCAAGGAGGCCCCTCTGCCTGCCCCTGAGCTCCTGGCATCTAGGGAGAGAACTGTAAGGGGGAGGGGCTGGGCACTGAGC
>NW_027187400.1:6780922-6791473 GCF_028583685.1 Petaurus breviceps papuanus | reverse complement strand
CACATTGGTTGAGTGCCTGCTGTCTAGTTGGAGGCAGGGGAGGAGGGACAAGACGACTTAGCCTTCAGTGCCACTCCGGGATGAGTCATGAGTTACTGCAGCACTCCACCCCCAACCTCAGACTAGCTTAAAGTAAAAGCAGGCCCCCAGGGGAGCCGCCGTGGCCTTCCTGGGCCCTTACCCTCTGTATGACATTTACACAGCACTTCCTGTGTGCCCAGCACGTGTGAACACTTCCATTTGATCCTCACAGCAGTCCTGTGAGGTAGGTGTCCTCATTATCCCCATCTCACAGCCGAGGACACTCAAGCGAACAGACATGAAACTGACTTGCCTAGGAAGTGGCTGAGGCTGGATTTGAACTCAGGTCTGCCTGGCTGCAGGTCCCATGCTCCATCGACTCTGCCACTAATTTCTGCACCAGAGAAGGACTTCAATTCCAGAAAATTTATTCACATTAAAAAAAAAAAGCTAATTGAGGGAATTGTGAATTGAGCAATTGTACCATAGGACTGACAGACCAGGCAGGAAAAGTTTTATAGCTGCATGGGACTGAACTGGGCCTCACAGGGTTTGTATCAACACCAGGGAATAGAGGGGACAGTCACAGCCGGAATCTGGCAGAGATGGAATCAGGAAATGGGTGTGACTTATTAAAGGGAAGAGAGGAGAGGGTTTGTAGGAGGATTTAAGCATGGAGAGCTTAGGTAGGACTAGACAGTGGAGAGACTGGAAAGCCAGGACATCTGGATTTGGTATGAAAGGGAATAATGATGATGATAAAAAAATTATTATAGTACTTTATGGTTTGCAGTGCATTTTCATATATTCTCTCACTTAATCCTCACCTGTGAGGTAGGTGCTATTATTATTCTTCCATTGTATAGATGAGAAAACTGAGGCTGAGAGAAGTTAAGTGACTTGCCCAGGATCACAGGATCAGCACTTTACCCACTATGCCACCTAGTTGCCTCATAGGTTCTTGAGCAGGAGAGTGACGTGATCAAAGCCATGTTTTAGGGTGGGAGAGGAGGAACACCGTTTTTGGTCTTTTTAAAAATATTCTTAAATATTTTATTTTTTCCTAATTACATGTAAAAACAATTTGTAACACTTGTTTTTTTAAAATTTTGAGTTCCAAATTCTCTCCCTCCCTCTTTCCCTCTCCTCCACCTTTCTTGAGAAGGCAATTTGATATAGGATGTACATGTGCAGTCATACTAACATATTTCTATATTAGTCATGTTGTAAAAGAAAACAAGAAAAAATAAAGTTTAAAGAAGTATGCTTCCATCTGCATTCAGACTCCCATCAGTTCTTTCTGCAGATGGATAGCATTTGTCATAAGTCCTTTGGAATTGTCTTGGATCTTTGTATTGCTGAGAAGAGCTAAGTCATTCACAGTTGATCATCGTACAATATTACTGTTATTGTGTATGCTGTTCTCCTGATTCTACTCGCTTCACTCTGCATCAGTTCATGTAATTCTTTCCAGGTTTTTCAGAGAGCATCCTGCTCATCATTTCTTATAGTAAAGCAGTCTTCCATCACAATCATTTACTACAACCATTCAGCCATTGATTGATGGTCAGCCTCTCAATTTCTAATTCATTGCCACCACAAATATTTTTGTACAAATGGGTCCTTTTGTTTTTTGTCTGTTTGGATATAGGGTTTTATAGTGGTTGTGTGTCTCTTTGTGCATCATTCAGTTTACAGCTCCACCAGTCGTGGTTAGTGTCTCCGTTTCACCCACCCTCTCTGATATTTGTCACTTTCCTTTTCTGTTATATTAGCCAGTCTGATAGATGTGGGATGGTACCTCAGAGTTGTTTTAATTTGCATTTCTCTAATCAGTAGGGCTTTGGATTTGTGCAGTTGTTTTCAGAGCTAGTTCTGGAGGTACTATAAAGTAAAGTTTTCATGGTAGACACATGTAAAAGTTTTCAGTTCTTCCAAGGTGGTATGATCTAAGGCAGGCCTGTATAACCTGAGGCCCACAGGCTGCTTACAGCCCGTTGGGCTGTTTGTGGCACACCAAAAGATTTTGGGCAGCCAGCAAAAAATGTAGAGGAAAAACATCCTTTGTATGTAGAGGAAATACTTTGGTGTACTGTAAGAGGCCCAAAAGCCTTAAGTGACCCAGGCTGCAGGTTGTGCCAGCCTGATCTAAGGAGAGCTGTATTTACTACTCTCCTGGCCTGTGATCTGTGAGAGAGTACAAGCACTGTTTTCTGCCCAGGAACTGTGACTAGGGTCACTGTTCCCTCTATGGCTACAGATTACACTCCATTCTCATCCCAGTGCAATAGATCTTTCCTGCCGATCTTCTAAGTTGTCTTGGGCTGAAAAATTGTTTTACCCCATCCTTTTGTGGATTCTGCCATTCCAGAATTTGTTTTGAGGTCTTATCTAAAGTTGTTTGGAGAGGAATTTGCAAAAGTTCAGGCAGGGTCCAGCCTTTTCTCCACCTTCTTGGCTCTATCCTCCAGGAAAACCTTTCACTGTGGCTCAAGCCAAAACCATAGCTTTCCCATCCTATTAACCAGGGAGACCCAGAGCAAGAACATGATTTCCCCTGCCCAGTTCTGAGTAGCTAAGAGTGGGATCCAGACTCAGGGGTGGGGAACCTTTGACCTTGAGGCCACATATAGCCCTTTAGGTCTTCAGGTGCAGCCCTTTAACTGAATCCTTGAGGGCCATGCTTCAGGACCTAGAGGGTCTCATATGGCCTCAAGTCCGAAGGTTCTCTTCCCCTGCAACCTTGTGGATCCTCTGCTTAACCTTCTCTAACCCTTTGGCTTCTTTCCCAGGTACATCATATTAATGCCAATTACTTCCTTGACATCACTTCCATGAAGCCAGAAGATATTGAGACTGGTATCTTCAGCTTCTCATCTACCTTTGAAGATCCATCCACAGCCACTTATGCACAATTCCTGAAGGAGGGACTTCGCCGAGCTCAGCCCTTCCTTCAGCCCTAGGATCCCAGCCAAAAGGACACAGAGCTAGATGAACTTTCTTATTCCAAAGTGGCTTCTTTCAGTCCCTAGTTGTGACAGAAATTCCCCCATCAGACACAAGGATGGAGCTGATCCTAAAGCCAGAGTGGTCCTTCACACGTTTCACTCCCATAGAATTATCTTTCCAAGATGCAGCTACTGGCCTTGGCCTCTCTGGAAACCCCAGTGATGGTACAGGACTCCCTGTTTCAGGTTCCAATTCTTTAGTTTCTTCCAGCTGCTCCTTCTTTGAACCCTAAATGTTAATTTAGAAAAGAAGTTGGTTGGCTTCCAGAGTTTCTTATGGGGAAAGACCCACTCTAGTGGGCCTGGCACCCGAGGACTCGGCAGCCCTGGGACCCGTCCTTTTGTTCTCCCTTAGAACTGGCCTATTGCCTCTAGCTTCTCAAAAGCAAGCAAGGCATCAAGACAAGAATCCGCCTGTTCATTTGGGGTGAGCAGCACTGAGGAGAGAGAGCTGGCATTTGGCCTAGAAGGCACCAAACTATATGCCTATTGCCCAGCCGCCTAACTTGCAGGCCAAAGGAGACTCTGTTTCTGCTCCCCTGAAGTCTGCCCTGATTCTCTCCATTTATTACTGTTTTCTTTTCCAAGATTTGGGGGAATTGGCCCAAGCCAGGCTGCCCTCTGGTTCAGGTCAGAAGGAAAAGGGAGACTGAAGCTAGATACAGCTGTATCACCAGGAACACCCCTAAGGGGCCCCACTGTCTGGTCTCTGTTTTTCAATGAGAAACCAGGTTTTGGTGGAGACCAAGGGCACCCTTGGAGAAGACAAGTCACGAGAGGAGCTGAATAGTCAGATGTCATCCCAGCCAGCCTCCTTGGCCCTTGTAAGGTGGGGACCTCAGGACAGAGGGCCTCCATCCCCAGACACTGTTTGCCATCCTCTGCTTGTTTCCTGTCCCCTTGAGTCACTTCAGCAGTGCTGTAGCCCTAGGATCCTGTAAGCCAAATGCTTATTGGTAAAAACAAGGAGACCTGGCTCAGCTGGCCTTGAGAAATGGCAACCAGAATGCTTCCCCTCCCATGCCGTTCAGTCCTTGGGTGCTCGCCTTAGTGCAACCTTGAGGCCACATGGTGGAATGAAAAGAGCCTAGACATGGAAGCCAAAGACCTGGGTTCAAATCCTGGATCTCCTCCTTCTCTGCATGAGTCAGACTCCAGATTCCAGAGCAGCAAGGAAATTGACCATTGGCCATCTGGGCCCACCCACTACACTCTACCCAACAGCTGGTCATTCAGCACCTAATGAGGAGGAGCCCCATTACCTGCCCATTCCACCCTTGATGGTTAGGAAGTTGTTTCTTATGTCAAGCCCAGTTCATATCTGCCTCTTTGCAGTTTCTCCCTCATGCTCCTAGTTCTGCCTCTTGGGGCTGACATTCCCTCAGGTGCTTAATACAAGGCAACTCAGTAGACTTTGTGAGCTTGCAGAGGATAAGAAGTCTGCCTCTGCCCTTGAGCACATCACTTGACTTCTCCAGGCCTGTTTGAAAAATGAGGGGTTGGATTAGATGATCAGTGAAGTTTCTTACAATTCTGACTGTTACAAGTCTCACTAGATACCAGCTTTCTAAGAAACAATTCAGCTAGTTGTCTTGTTTGACTGACCAGACCCTGGAAGCCCTCTCACCCCTGGCTAGAGGCCCCCTCCCAGCTGGAGGAGGATTCTTGATCCCAGGGGGTCTTTTTAGGCCCAATTCAGTAAGCATGTTTTAAGTACATACAGTATGCAAAGCACTGTGAGAGTCTTCACCAACCCAACATAGGGTTTGGTTTGGTTTGGTTTTCAGAAGAATTCTATCCCACCAAAGAGCCTTGCTCTTCCGGAAACCAGTAGAAAAATACTGAGCATTAAAAAGCCATAACTATTAGAGAAAACAGGAAGCCAAGCTATCCTCTGCTCTTGAAGCCAACTTTACTGCACCGCCTCCCTTTGGGCCCCTTTCTATAGGCCAGGTCAGGCCTCAGCCTCCTGGTATTCAAGGTCGTGCTGCTAGAGCACCTTTTTATATGCACACAAAAGTATTTTTCCTATTTGTACTTTCTAGTTTATGTAGTTTGTAGCTATTTTGTATAACTCCACTGAGGAGGAAGAGGGCTTTCTGTTCTCTGCCTGCAGCTGTCCTTTATGATGGCTTGATCCTAAATCCCAGGTGGGTCAAGCTTGATGCGTTTTTGACAGTACCTGGAAGGGAAAGAAAACTCCCTCTTCCTTCTCTTCACATTTGTAAACATTCCTTTAGGGGAGCAGACTGCCATTGCTCAATGATTACATATCTGCCTTCCATGTCCTCTCCCTCAGGGTCCCCCTGTCTAGATGAGGACATCCTTAGTCTCCAGGCCTTGGGGTCTGTAGACAGTCCTAACCAGGCCAATGACTCCCCCTGTGTCGTTGACCACTCCCTTAAGGCTCAAGAAATAATATTGCTTTGGAGCCACTAGCCTAAATTTCCCAAGCTCGCCCCAGACTCCAGGGCCCCGGAAAAGGGTTAGTACGGTATTGGGTGCCAAGTTACAGTCTTGAGCACCATGGAAGCCCATGCAGTCTCCTGGGTCAACTCATCCAATTGTCCATGGCATTAGTCAGTATTGATGTTACCACTCATTCTGTTCTCCACCCAGTGTCTGCAGGCCAGCAACAACTGGTTGTTGGCAAGGTTATTTGTAGACCCAAATGTTTAATCCTTTCCCAACACCTCCCTTCTTGGAAAAGGAAGAGAAAACAACTCAGCTCAGATCTTTGCTTTGCAATTCTGAAAGGTGGTGCTGTCTATCAGCAGTATAGGACATAGAAAAGGTGATTGCTGAACCAGAGAGAAGCAAGGTGCTTCCCCCAGCTTTTCAGGAGTCATATCTTAGTGCAGAGTTTGAAGGCTAGTTTGTAGGTGCTAAAAAAGACAACCTAGAATTAACTCTGTATTGGTCCCCCATTCAATGGAAGTAATTAAGAATTGCCCATAGGGGATTTAAATATTAGTGAGTTGAAGTATTAGCCCATGTGACTAATTGCTTCATTTGATTATTGTATTGGCCTATTCAGTATTCTTTTTAACTAAAGTCTCTGTAGTTACAATACACTATAGATGGGGCCCAGAGCCTTAATCCTGAAGGAACATAGTGGGTGAGCTTCCAGTTTATGTCCCTCTTTTGCCCTTTCTGTTGTATACCAGTGCCAACCTTATGTGTTTTAATAAAATCATGGTTCACAAACCAACATGCTGTTTCTCTGATGCTGAGCCAGCTTCCATCCACTTGTGATTGGTAAAAGAAACAAAAGGTCAGCAGGAACAGGCTATTTCACTTCTCATGCTGAAAGACCAACTGACTGCATAGCCTTGAGGAGAGATGCCTAGAGTATCTCTGTGAAGAGGAAGGACCTTCAGGGAAAAAAATCTCTGACAAGGAAGCAAATTGTTTACAATAGCAGAAACCCTCATTCTAATCGCATCTATTCCATCAATTTAAACTGATCTTAGCCAAGTCATTTTTTTAAGGTTTAGGGGTGCTAAGGACTCCAAAATAGCAACACACCAGGTCCTGCGAATAAGTTCAACCCAAGCCTTTCAGCTAAAGAAAAAAGAGTTTATTAAAGATTCACCATATTGGGTAGACTAAATTGGGTAGGAATCTGAATATTTGTGACAATTGTATTGACAAGCGGTTCAGATTGAATCTGAGTGCCTTCATGGAGGCAAGATGGATCTTATATCGAGAAAGACTGTGGGAGAGATCTAGGGGTGGTCAAGTAGTCTTCTGTGACTAGAGGAATCCAGGGAGGATCTTGATGGGCATGGTCTGTAGACTGAGGCAACTAAAAGTTGGACTCCTAGAACCAAGACAATGGGATTTTGATGGGATCAAGGGTGGAAAGCAGCCAGAGCAATCTGGGAGGTTGAAGAGACAATGGAGGGCCTAGGTTAGGTTAAGAGTAAAGGAGGTTTGGGCCTCAAGGGAATGCTCCAACAAGGGGGAAGCTTCCAGGAGAGTTTAAGGGGGTTTCCAGACCCTGTACCCCATCACTTTGGCCCTCAATTTTGTAACCTATTAAAGGGACTTTCATAGGCTCAAAAAAGCCTTGAAGATCCTCTAATCAGACACTTTCATTTTACAAATGAGGAAGAGAAGGGTGACAACAACGGTAAGGAGACCAGAAATTGCTCGTCTTCTGGCCCCAGATTTGTATTGTTTGAACAGGAAGACTTCAGGTTCTTTCCATTAGTGACTCCCTCCCCAGGGAGCAGGAGGGTGTGGTGTTCTGTTGTTGATTTTAGGAAGGAGATAAAACATGTTAAGTGGAGTTCATGGGGAGGGCACTGTAAGGAAGAGAAAGCTTCTTTTCCAACATAGACATTCTCAGAACCTAAATGCCACAGAATTTTAGGACTGGAAGGAAACTCACAGGCCACCTAGTCCAACCCCTACCTAAGAACGTGGTCTACAAAACACCTGATGTGTGCTCAGATGGCCCTTAACAGCACACCTCAAAGAGGGGAGAGCACACCAACTCAATTTGGGAGAGTTCTCATTTTTGCCAAGGTGTTCCATCTCTCAAGTTGGGATCTGCCTCTACAGCTTCTGCCCTCCGGGGCTAGCCAAAACAAAATGTCCCCTGACAACTGGCAATTTGAACTGAAGAGCTGCTGGGTCCTTTTTTATTATTTACTTCATCTTGAGTTTAAATTCCCTAATTAGCCCTTTTTGTTCTGCTCTTTGCAATTCAGTATAATTTTCCTTGGAAGAAACAATAGGCAAAATGAGAAAAAAAAATGTTAGTTGTTATCTTCTTTTGAACACAGTGTAGTGATTAGAGTCAGGAATAACAGGGCCCAAACTTGTCCCTGACACTTGCCAGCTCTTCGGCCATGGGTGAATTAAATCTCTCTGAGTTTCGCATTTCTCATATAGGCAATCACTGTGACTGTCTCTCCTTCACAGGACTGTTGTGGACCTCAAACAAGATGAGTTTGAGAGTTCTCTTTTTTCTTCTGTCCACACAAGGCGTCATGCCCTTACCCGTGGGTACTCTGCCCAAAGGGAATGTAAATTTTAATCTCTAAAATTTATTTTCTTTTAAGGACCATGCCTTAACCCCAAATCACTCTGGCTCTCTTTGATTGGTCAACAACAGGTCCTAGGCCAAGCCCTACTTGTTCATTGTTTGGACCCAGATTGTCTCAAAGTAAATGTAAATAATAGTGGTTTCTGTTTTGCCAAGAAACCCTCCCCACCTAAGATTGTTGGGCTTTTTTTTTTTTAACGAGGTAAAGAGGTCATTCTCTGCCTCATTTCTTACCTAGCCTTAATGACTGAATGAGGGCTGCCTTAGTCAAACTGAGACTTGTCAAAGACCTTAGCTTAAAAAGTTCAAGGTCTCCCACTACATCCAGGGCCATCTCCAGTCGTCCTGATCTATATCTGGTCATTGGACCCAGATAGCTCCAGAGGAGAAAGTAAAGCTTAAATCCAATTCATTTTCGCCACACTGGCATCACCATGGAGACAAAGGATAAACAACAATAACGATTTGAAGAATAGAGGTAGTGTAAAGAGAATTGTTGTGACATCAGGAAGGTGATGTCTTAACTTACAAGTGAAATGGATTTAAGTCATGCATACCTGTGCAAAGCCATTGGCTCTCTCCTCCAGAGTCTGAAAAGCTCAGTGGCTAGACATAGGTCAGGACAACTGGAGATGGCCCAGGATGCAAGATCTTTCCCAGGTTTCAGTTTGTCTGAAGCAACACCCATTCAGTGACTAAAAGCCAGGTAAGAATTGGGGTAAAAGATGGCTTAGTTTACTTTCTCAAAAGAATCGATCTGGGAGAGGAAGACAGAGTCAGAACAGAATTCAGAGAAACAATTGCTATTTACACTCATTCTGAGCCATCAAAACTCAAACAAATAAGCAAGTGAGGTTTGGTCGGTGATCTATTATAGTTGACCAATCAGTTGAGAGCCAGAGTGATTTGGCTTTAAAGGCATAGTCAAGTAGCTTCGTTTGATTCCCAATGGGCTTTTTTTTTTTAATCAGAGCTTGTTTTTTAGGAGCTATATTTCAAGAAATCATAAATGAAAACTACAGGAGACAAGAGTTACTGTCCTAGTTTGTTGGGCTTTTTTTGGGGGGGGGGCAATGACAGGATAAATAAGTAGGGAAGAAAAATTATCTGTCCCAAAACCCCAAGATATATAGCGAAGTCTAAGCAATCAAAATTCAACTTCCTTTGGACAGAGCACCGACAGGCAAGGGTGTAAACTCCCCATTGGGACAGAGGAAAAAAAGAAGGAATTCACTTTCAAGTCAAGCCACCACCGCCCTGAGGTCATTTGTCCTCCAGAAGCACGGAGCCCCAAGGCCTGGACTGAGCTCTGGCGCTTGCACTTGCTGCCTACGCGGCCTTGGACGTGTTGTATGACCCCAGCGATCCTGGACGCGTCGGTGAAAGAATCGGGTTAAACCGAATGGGCTGAGGGCCTCGGCAGCTCTGCGGGGAGGCGGGAAGCAGGGGGACCAGCTGGGGGGCTGCTACACTAAGCGGTGCGGGCCCCTCGGAGACCACGGAGGCGAGACGTGCCTCAAGCCAGGGGGTAAGGATGGGAACCGAGGAGAGGAGGCCGCGTAACCAAGGAGGGGAGGGAGAGAGAAGAGAACGGCGGCGTCTATGGAGACCCAGGGCTGCTGGGCAAGAGCAAGCTCGGGGACAGACGAGGAGGAGCCGGCGAACAGAGCCCAGAGAAGGGAGCACAGAACAGCCCAAGTGGTGCAAGAGTGGGACCCGCCCGGTGAGCGGGCAGAGCGGCCGGCGTGATGAGGAAAGGAAAGTAAAACGCTTAGCTGTCCCTAAAAGGCCGGGAAAGCGCCACCGGAGGATCTCCATCTCCGCGACCACCCGTAGCTGGGCGGGAGGCGGGGGAGATAGAGCCTGAGCCGCCAGTCGGAAAACGGGGCCAAACCGGCGGGGGCGTGGCTTCGGGAGGGGCGGGACTAGCAACGAGCCTGGCTCCGCCCCCTATGTTTACTCCCCACGTGCTCCTCTCGTAGGGTCACGGCTCCTCCCTCCGGAGCGCGACCGAAGACGTCGGCTAGCGGGAGGTCGGGTCCCCGCCCCGAGCGGCGAGAGCCCCGGAGCTGGAGGAGGACAGCGCAATGCGCAGGCGTGAAGGGCCACTTCCGCGGGACGGCGGCGAGCGGAAGGGGAAGTGAGCAGCTGGCCCGGACGGGCCGCGTCCGGGCAACTCAGGGAGGAGGAGCCGTGAGGTGAGTGAGGCCTCCGGCGGTCACCCCGCGCCGTACGTGCCCCCAGCGCGGCCCTCTGCCCGCCCCCTCTCCCGGCTCCCCAGGGGGCTGTCGCCGGGCCTCGGGACCCCGGGAGCCTGAGCAGGCGACTCCTGTCCCGGAGCACGATCCGCGGCCCGGGGCCGCTGCGCGATCCTGGGCGCGGAGGGGGCTCGGGGGCCGGCTCTGACCTTGCGGGCCGTGGGCTCGGTGCGCTGTAAGTGACGGCAGGGCCCGGGGCGGGGGCCCG
>NW_027187400.1:6745550-6780822 GCF_028583685.1 Petaurus breviceps papuanus | reverse complement strand
TAGAGGAGCGCTTCGGCTTGTGGTGGCGGCTGGCCTGTGCTCATGGCACTTGCCCCTGGCCCAGCACCCCTCAGTTCTTCCCGATGCACTTCGTCCTTCCCTCCTACCAGAGCTGCCCGGGCCAAGTTGAGGTCACCAAAGGGCCACTGAGTCCTGACTTTGACCAGGTTCAATTTCTTCTCTCCCATCGTTGTTAAAGTAACGCTTTAAGTAAGGCTCCGAGAGGTTACTGCCCACCCTACTGGAGGCTAAATTCAGTGACAGTGAAGGCAAGTTGCTAAGGCCCTCGAAGAATTCACATCCTCACTCAGGCTTCCAGAGCTGGGCCCTTGTCACAAAAGGTCTTTTTTTTTTTTATAAAAGGGCCCGGTTCCACAAAGGCAGTATTGCAAAAAGACTACCTTTTGTGTGGCAAAGACCAACATAAATGACCTTGGCACTAGCGGAAGCATTTACTAGTTCACTAGGGAGCCAGAAGATTTATGCTTATTTCCATTAAACGTCCTTTGGGGGGACTCTTGCTTTGCAGTTAAAGAGACCTGCTGTTCCCAAAGATGGCCTAACATGAGGAAGCCCTGCCAGGTGGGAGCCAGTTGTGATATCGGAGATGGAAACAGATTCCGTAAGTTATACACACATCTGCAGTGGTTGGCAGGGTGGGGCAACAGAGAACACTCCATCTGTTTAGAAGCATAAGGGAGGACAGGCATGCTGTGTGCTTCATTGAGCAGAAGTAGTAAAGCCCCAATCACACTTCTCTGATCACTCTACAGTTGTCTATACTTCTTTTCAAGCAACCTAGACCACTACCTTCCCCCTCACTCTGCTCCCTAATTCCATAGTTCAAATCACATCAGTGGCACTCTCCATCCTCTCCTCCCTTCCTCCAGTTTTCGAGGAAGAGGTAACCCTAACTGCTGACACTAGCCACTTCTGTCCTACCAAAAGCCCACCTCTCCCTCTTTCTTCACTCTCTCATTATCCATTGACTTCTCCCCTGCTGCCTTAGAACTTGCCCGTACCCCCTTTTCCTCCCTTAAACCTTTATTGTTCCCTAATGCTGTCCTCCTGTATGTCTCTTCCCTTTCACAAACTCCTAGAAAAAGCTGTCTATTCTTCACTGCCTCTAACTTATCTCCCACACACTTGTTCTCCATGACTGCCACTCAAATTATGTCTTTATTGCTAAATCCTATAGCCTTTCCTGAACCTTCTTTCTTGACCTCTCTGCATCTTTGACACTATTGGCCAACCCTTTTTTCTGAATGGTTCTCCTTGGGTTTTACTGACATTTCTCTGCCCTAATTCTCTTTGTACATGTCTCACTGATACCTCCTGGTTTTTATTTCTAGAAACATCATCCATGTCCTAACCTTCATGCTTGGATAGATTCCAGGTCCTTTAGACCACATCTCTTATTCTGAGCTCTAAGATTCACTTTTCCAATTGCTTGCTCAAACACAACATGTCCAAAACTGAGCTTAAAACTTAAGCTTCGGGGACAGCTAGGTGGCAAAGTGATAGAGCACTAGCCCTGGAGTCCGGAGGACCTGAGTTCAAATCTGGCCTCAGACACTTAACACGTATTCGATGTGTGACCTTGGGCAAGTCACTTAACCCCAATTGCCTTGCCTTACCCCCTCCAAAAAAAAGAAAACCACTTAAGCTTCCTTAACAACCACCCCCCCCCCCAGCCTTTTCTTTCTGTTAAGGACACCACCATTCCTCCAGTTACCCAGGATCTTAAGTGTTCTTCTCCCTTCATCCTTTCTATCATCCTTACAGCTATAGCCAGGTCTGACCATATCACTCCCCTGCTCAAGAAGTTTTAATAGCTCCCTATTGCCCTTAGAATAAAATGTAAGCTCCTCTGTCTTGCATTTAAAGGCGTTCACAATCTGTTTACAGCCTTTCTCTGGGCAGGTTACATATTACTCTTCACAGACTCTAGCCAAACTGGCTTGCTTATGCATGTGCAAATACTATGCTATATGACAGGGCTGAGCATAAGAAAATAGTGATTTCAAATGCAAGAGTTAAATATTTCTGTGCATAATCCTATGCAAACATTATTGAGAATCAACTTCTCCTATGAACTGACCTTGTTCCCAGGCTCTGGGGAAAGTAACTGAGTTGTAATTTTCTTTTTTCTTAGACTATTCCACTCTGGCAGAACAAACCACATGGAGCTGCTCGAAGTGTAGTGAGAAGGATTGGGACTAATCTGCCCTTGAAGCCATGTCCTCGGGCATCCTTTCAGGTAAAGGGACATGAAAGCTGGCAGGGTTGGGCTGGGAAGAAATCAAGTTTGTCTTGATGTTGAGTGAAGCAACAAGATACAGAAAGACCACTGGACCAGGGGACCGGGGGCCTGGCTCTTTGTCCTGGCCCTTATTGTCTTCTTAGTTTTGGTCATGTCCCCACACCTCCCTGGGTCTAAGGGGAAAGAACCAGATGATATGTCCCTTCCAGTCTGTGATTCCATGAACAGTATTTCACTACTTACATTTCTTTTTTAAAAAATAGATTTTTATTGGTGTTTTTTTTCTTATATGACCTAGATATCCCTCCTCCCCAACATACATCCCTTAAAACAATTTTTTCAAAAAGAAAAATAAGGAAAAAAAATGAGCAAGGCTGATGAGTACATTTTTAAAAACCTGAAGTATTCAGTGTTCTTTCCTCATGGACCCCCATCTCTGAATAGGTCTCCTTGTTTCTGTCCCTGTTAAACTGAGAAGTGCAACAGACATAGAGGAAAAGTGAACCTGAAACCCAGAGAAACTTACAGTCATATTAGGACTCCCAGCTCTGTGGCCATGAGCAAAGCCTTAGCTTCTTTATCTATAAAGCAGAACACTTGTAGACCCTCCATCATAGCATTGTTGTGAAGATTAAGGGATAATGTTTGTAAAGAATTTTATAAATTTTAAAGTTCTGTGCAAACATCAGCTATTACTTATTCTTGGCCCTTTTTTGAGGGAATAAGGTCCTTTCTGTATCTCCTTTTCCCTGTTTCTAAAATAAAAGAATTTCTACTCTACCCACCTTAAGAATACAGCCAGTTTTTGATTAGCATAAATGGATTTACAGACCTCCCCCTCTGCTGCCCAGCCAGACCAGCTTCAGTGCCTGAAGTAGAGTACCCCTGTATTTGCATAATGTAAATTTATGTCAAAAGCAAGAACTGTAAAGTAAGCCTAATGGCTTTTGGTAGAAGGGAACCGTTCAGAACACCTGAAGTTAATTCAAGTTATGCTGATGACCATGTAATTCAAAATAGTGATGATTTTGTTCAGTGCAAACTTGGTGTTGCATCTCCACTTGCCTATTAAACATCTCAAACTGGATGTCTTGTAGACCTCAAACTCAACATGAATTTATTATCTTTTCCCCAAAACCTTCCCTTCTTTCAGACTTCCCTATTACTATGAAGGGTACCAGTATCCTCCCAGTTACCCAGGCTTGCAACCTAGCTGTCTTCCTCAGACTGGTAAAGAGACTGCTCACACTTAAGTAAGGTGATAGTACCTCTATGCCCTGGATCAGTTCTGTCAACTGTCTCAGGACTATTACATTAACCTTCTTATTGGTCTTGAAAGAGTTCTAAAAGAACTAGCAGGTGAGATTTTTGAGCCACTGTCAGTGATCCTTGAGAGAGTGTGGAGAAAATCTTTTTATCAGATGTTTCTGTTAAAGGAATGATGTTCAAGATTTATAGAGATTTGACATGAAAAGTAGTGAAAAGATATAAACAGACAGTCCTCAAAAGATTTGAAAACAACGTGAAAGATTGGTCCAAATCATCATAATAAGTACAAATTAAGATAATGAGGTTTTAGCTTAACAGCAGATTGGCCAAGGATGAAAAAAGACTGAAAGAGTTGGTGTTAGAGAGGCTGTGTGGGAAGACAAACACACACAGGAACTGGGAAATAAGGGAAGGAGTATTTATTAAGCACTATGCAGATTTATCTCACTTAATCCTCACAACAACCCAGGAAGATAGGCATTGCTATTATACCCATTTTACAGTTGAAAAAACTGATGCAGAGTGACTGACTTGCTCAAGGTTGTGCTGCTAGTAAAGTCTGAGGTCAGATTTGAACTCCAGTCTTCCTGACTCCAAATCCAGCACCCTGTCTACTGCCCCAGCTGCTTCTAATATACTGTTGGAGCTGTGAACTGGCCATCCTCAATTTTTCCTTCTCTTCTCCCTCACATCCCCTCAGTTGTCAGATCTTGTCAGTTCTGCCTCCATGACATCTTTCACAACCATCCTCTTCCTTCACTAAATTCAGTAAACATTAAGTGCCTGCTGTGTGCCAGGCACTATGCTAAGCCATGGGGATACAAAAAGAGGCAAAAAACAGTCCTTGCTCTCAAGAAGCTTACAGTCTAATGGGGGAGTCAGCATGCAAACAAATATTTACAGATCAGACTATATACAGGGAAAATAGAAATAATTAAAGAAAAAAAAAGCACTGGAATTAAGAGGGATTGAGAAAGGCTTCCTGAAGGAGGTGGGATTTTAGTTGGGACTTGAAGGAAGCCAGGGAGGTCAGTAGTTGAAGCAGAGGAAGGAGAGCATTCTAATCATGGGAGACAGCTGGAGAGAAGGCCAAGAGATGAGCTGTCTTGTTCATGCTGGGGAGTGAGGTTTAAGAAGACTGGAAAGGTAGGAGGGAGCTAGGCTAGGAAGGGCTTTGAATGCCAGACAAGAGTATTTTGTATTTGTGACATGATCTGACCTTCACTTTAGTGACTAAATGGAGGCTGGGTTGGAGTGGGGACAGACTTGAAGCAGGTTCTTTATATATATAATGAAGCCCTGCTTCATTATCTCCCTTTTCTGATCCCTCTTAGACACAGCTGCTAAATTGTTGTTCCTTAATTTTGAGATATGACCATGGGACATCCTCACTTCCCACCCTCTTTGCAACTTCAGTGCCTCTAGGGAAAGTACAAACTCAAGCCAGCATTCAAGCCCTCCATAATCCAGTTCCAGCCTGCCTTTTTATTAAATTACTGCCATACAGGAAGACTACAGAGAAACAGTTCTTGCTCTCAGGGAGCATTGAGGAGCAAAGACTGGAGCTACCAAAGTTAAGTACTGGACATTCCATCTCCTTTTCCTGCCCAGAGGGTCCTCCAGGTCCGAACACACTTTCTCCACTGCACCACTGCCTCGCAGACTCCCGGGTTTCCTCCTGGGGGTGACTCAGGTGCCAGCTCCCAACAGTACATGACCACCTGACCTTTCCCCCTCTCCCTCCCCATATTAGCACTTTCTTCTTGAAAAAATTGTATTTCATTGTATTCACGTTTCTCTTAAGTAGAATGTAAATTTCTTGAGTCCTTGAATCTCCAGGACCTAGCACAGTGCCCTGTACATATTAGACATGTAAAAGTAAAAAAGACAAATTTAATCATGCTTAAGGAAAAACTTACTAAGAGTTGTCCAAAAGTAAAATGGGCTACCTCAGATGTAGGGTGTTAAAGAAAGGTATGTTGTAGAGTGGGGCCGGATTCCCTCTTTGAGATTCCACGTGGCTTTTGCTTCTCTGGCCTCAGGAGTGAAACACTGGACCATATTCAGGGCCTTCCTTGTCAGGCCCTAGGACAGTCTAACAAGGAGCCCTGCGCTAGGAGGTATGTTATGTATATTGAAGCATATGTGTGTTGCCTACAGGGAATATGTGATCCAGGGCACTGTAAGCATACTCATTTGCTACAGTCATAGATGACAGGAACATAGCTTGAGCTAGAATGGGCCTCAGGCCAGCCCCCACATTGTACAGATAAGGAACCTGAAGGCCCAGAGAGGTTAAAGGACACATGTCATTCATCAAGGAATTCAATGACTCACAGTTCAGTTTGGCAACCATCAAACAAGGCCCAGTGCTCATTGGTAGGGATGCACTGATGAAGAGGGGCACAATCCTTCTAAATGTACTTATGACCTAATTGGGGCTGGGGGAGGAGATACAATAGGTATGCAAATATGTACGATACAAGAAAAAGTGTGATAAAGGCAAAGAAAAATTAAGAAATGTGAAGCAGAAGGGAAGAGGCAGGGAAAGAGATGGAGCCATAGGTGGACATTTGAGAAATTACATTGTTGTACATTGTTGGGGTGGTTGTACTAGCTCCTCAGCTCAGTGGATTAGGCTGTGAGACCAGGGAAAGCAAGGCTGAATGTTTGATTCCCATAGAGACCAGTTAGTTCAGTCATACAGAGCCTGTACCAGTGTCTAGCCAACCATCTCATTACTGAGGAAGAAAAAAAGAGTGAGTACAGGATGGGTGAGCCAGCCCCAGCCTCCAGTAACCTGCTATCAGAAAAGCTCAGAGCAGTGCAGGGCTTGGTGTGAAAAATAATTCTTAGGTGTTTTCTTTCTTTTCTTCTGTTTATAGCTCCAATTAGAAACCAGAAAATCTGTAGGGATGACTGACAGGTAAAAATTCCTCTTTAGGGGTGTGCAAGCTTTTTCCATTGTTCATTCAGGTGGTGGGGGGGTGGATCCATGAGTGAGGAATGTTATATATACTGTCAGATGCAGACCATCTTGGGTTGTGCTTAGCTGTCTTTCTTTGTTTCAAAGAAGGGCCCACTGTATGTATTGGCACACACAGGTAAGTGGTATGTCTGAAAATGACTGAAGTAAAACAGTGCATCAATAACAAAACAAATGGGAAGGGAGGAGATTTGGCAGTGCACTCCCTCCCCCCACCATGCCCTCATGGTTGGAAGAAAAAAAGGACCATAGGGCTTGATCAGACCCCTTTGAGAGGGATAAGGGGGAAAACTGCTGTGGTTTTTGTAAGCCTGATCACCTTAAAATTTCTATTTATGCCACTACAGGATCCTCTTTCCCTTAAATCTGTGCTAAAGCTTCTTGATTCAGTAATAAAGAGTTTACTGATAGCCCAGCTAGGGAATTAAGGAGACTCATCAAGGTTAGTTGGTGGTAGGAGGAGCTATACTGAGGCAGCAGCTTTAAGGCCTAATGCTTAGAATCAGCAAGACTCATCTTCCTGAATTAAAATTTGGTCTCAGACACTCACTACTGTATGAACCTGGGCAAATCACTTAACCCGGTTTGCCTTGGTTTCCATATCTGTCAAATGAACTGGAGAAAGAACTGGCAAAACACTCCAGTATCTTTGCCAAGAAAGCCCCAAATGGGTCATGAAGAGACAACTGAAAATGAGTATTAATATGCTTTGAGGTTTCGAAAGTATTTTCTTCACAGCCTGTGAGAGAGTCATCTTTTTCATTTTATAGAGGGGTAAGTCATGTATCCAAGCCAGGACAAGGGGAAAGCTACATCAGCCCCCACACTCCAGGGCTGTTTCTGCTGATAATGATAGTTTAGGAAAGGGTCTGGCCTCAAAACAAACTTCAGTTTTGAATACAGAGTGACCCAGTGTTATTAAATGTATATTCCTTGGAGGATCTCATTTTTCAGCTAAGCTCTAGAACTTGTTCTAAGTAAACTCCTGTTGAACTCCCTTCCCTAAGGGTGGGGTTTTCTCTGATGGGCCTGTTTGTTTTTGAAAATGCTAAGGGAAGGGGTTTGGAAGACTCATCTCTACTGGCAGTACAGCTTTTAGGTTTTACTCGCTGCTCCCTGCTCCTATCTAGCTAGTTCTAAATAAGATCTTACCCTTCCTCCCCCATCCCCAGGCTCTCTGGAAGTCATCTACAGCTGTTGAGTAGAGAATAACATTAGGAAGAAAGGAAACCAGAGGAGGTTGGTGGTGTTTTCAGCACCAGAGGGATTTCTCCAAACTTTGCATTCTCAACTATATAGCATTTGGCCTTAAAGCCAGACTGTAATTCAGCCTACTGTCATTCCTTCCCTTCCCACCCTCTGGCAAAGGTTCTAATGCCTCATCTGGCCTGGGCCAAGGAGTCAAGTGACTAGGATTCTTTTCCTAGCCTTGGAGGAATGGAACAGAGAGCAAACTCTTTTGTTTTGGGAGGTGTGTTAAGAAAGGTTGGAGAGAGCAGTGAGAGCACCACATACTTGAGGGGTGGAGGACTATCTGTTATAAAAACTCACCTTCTGTTGAATGTCTTGAAATGTCCAGAAGCATGGGGCCCTGGAGTCAGGAGGACCCGAGTTCGGTTCCGGCCTGAGACACTTAACACCCACACGAAAATACTAGCCATGTAACCTTGGGCAAGTTACTTAACCCCAATTGCCCTCCAAAAGGGAAAAAAAAAAAAAGATGTCCGGAAGCTACCTGATGTTTGGAGGTCATTGAGCAGTGGCTATCTGCCATAAACCTGTCATACTCGTGCATCTGTATTTGCTAAATAGGCTGCATCCTGATTTGCAAAGAAAGTTCATGAATAGAACAATAGGAAGTGTGATTTATAGCAAGTCTGCAGTTTTAAGGAATCTTGAGGTGATTTTTTGTCAGCTGTGTAATGAGCTCCAAGTATAGTGAACAGACAGCTGGCATATTCAAGAAGGTCCCACACCATGACAAATGGGCCTTTGTAAAAGATACATGAGCACCAGGACAGGAGACATGCAGGACAAGGAGACACGGCTGAGCTGTGATCTACATCATTGAAGGAAATGCTCACATTGAGGAGATCATAGGTCTGTCAAATAGTGAAGAATTTCATTTGTGTAAATATGAGTTTTAGTATATGTTGTTTCACAAATAACACACAGGAGGCACTGGAGTTTTTGGACTCCAGCTTCTAACAGGTTTACTCTTGATCTGGGCAGATAGGAAGACAGCTTCAGAGGAGTTAATCTTTGTTCTAGTCTAGTCTTCTTCATGGGTTCCTGAGTACTAACTCCTACAGTAGTCCCAATCCTGCTTGCAGGGGGCAACTAACCCTATGTCTTTTTTTTTTTTTTAAGCAATTGGGGTTAAGTAACTTGCTCAAGGTTACTCGGACAGTTATTTCTGGGTGTGGTGGTAAGTATCTGAGCCGAAATTCGATCCCAGGTCATCCAGACTCTGGGGCCGGTGCTCTTACTCACTGGGCCACCTGGCCACCCCTAACCCTATGTCTTGATGGCATCGAAACAAGCACAGCATTTCCAGCTTGTGCACTACCCTAAATCCCTAAAAACCTCAGTGGGGGCCAGTTGAGGCAAATACATAGATTTCCCCTTCCCCTCCCCATGCCTTGCTAAGGGGGCAGATCAAGGCACACATGGCATTACACTATCACATTCCCTTCCCCTCTGGGTTCCCCACTCACTGACCAGTGGCCTGCTTACTTTTAGGGCAACAGACAAAGAAGGTATATATTGCCAGCAGTAGCCTCACAATTTTACATTACCTCATCCCTATATCACTGTTCAAGTGTGGAAACTGTTTTCAACCATCCATAATCATGAGATTTATTATCTAGCACCTGGAAACTAAAGATTATTATAAGAAAGAATGACGAAATCCTTACTTACAATATTATATTTGTGTAAAGCCTTATTCACCTGTGGCAAGTAGATTCGATTTTCAAAATGTATTGTCCAAACAGTGATGTATTTAAATAGAAGTGCTTGTTGAGGTAACAAGCTGTTGCTGTTTATTAATGATGAAAATAGCAATGTTGTGGTACTTCTGAACATTTGTGCTGTCACCAGATTTCTCTCCCAGCCAAAAGGTCATCAGAATGGCCTTGATTAGTTGTTTCTATGATGGGATTATTTGGTCCAGCCCTACCAAAGAGTCTCTTTTTGCTTCTTTCTATAGACACTGCCCAACATCTCTGACCTGTATCTGAGCGATGTGCCCCCTGTCCCTACTTTGGCTGATATTGCCTGGATAGCAGCAGATGAAGAGGAAACCTATGCTCGAGTCAGGTAAAGCTTGGGAGCCAGGCCTCAGTGTAGCAGTAAACAGACTGGTAAAACTGTAGGTTCTCTGCCTCTTTGCCATATAAAGAGACCCAGGCCCTCACTAGTTCAACAGATATTGTGGAAGCTTTGTGTTCATTGCTGGAGATCAGAGGGTTCACAATCTAATAGAGGGAAATACACATACACACACTGCAACACAGAAGTGAGAGTGTACGAAAGAGGCATGGGCAGCATGCTCTGAGAGATCTGCAGGAGATTGCTTTTCTGTGTTATTTTTTTTTTCTAAATAAGTTTATGGATGTCTTCTATTTCTTACATTATTATAGTTATGTCCAATATCTTTCTCCTACCCCCTCCCAGAATTTAAAAGGGAAAGCATAACTGATCAATAAATTGAAAAAGTCTGAAAGCATGTTTGCTTGTGTAACACCTGGACCTCCTACTTCCACAAAAGGATGCTTCGAGAGTGCCCTCTGGCAGGTAGATTGAAGGTGGGGCATTCCATACATTGGAGCTTGTGAGCAAAAGCACGGAAATAGAAGGAAAGAGTATTGGAGTTTGGCTGAAACCCTGAACATGTGAAGGGAAGTAAAATAAGAAATGTGGACAGAGGGATTGGAATTGGGCTGTGTGAAAGACTTTAAATAAGTTTATACTTTTTTAAGTATGCGACAAGGAGCCTTTGAAGACTTTTATGAGTGACAAGATCAGACTGGAACTTGGGAAATAGAATTCATATACAGCTTAGACATCAGTGTAGCACTCCATGGATCAGAAATGCATTTTAGAGAATTAATAAAAATGCATTCTAAGGGGTTCTTTCTTAATTAGATGGCTAAACATTTTTCTGAATTTCATCAATTCTAGCATATTATCATTACCAAAGCTGACTATTGTCAGGGAGAACAATATTAGCTCTAATAAACATCTCAGATATGCATTTCTCTCCTCTTAGTATCTTATTTCAAGATATAAGAAGCTAGTTTTATCTAGTCATTGAGCAGCTAATGGTAGAGTGGATAGAGTACTGGAGATCTGAATTCCAATCCAGCCTCATAATTATTAGCTGTTTGACTCTGGGCAAGTCACTTAATCTCTGCCTCAGTTTCCTTGTCTGTAAAATGAGGATAGTAATAGTAGCTCCCTCCCCGCCTCCATGAGAATCAAATGAAACATTTGTGAAGCACTTCACAAACCTTAACAAGGCTATATAAAAGTTATCAATAATAATAATATGACATGACAACAAAATCCAGACATGTTTCTTAAATGGGTATTACACATGGAAGTATGCCACTTTTACTTTAATGACTGGACTTATTCATTGAATACTAGTCAGGCTTCACCTCAGCCACGGGCCTTTGACAAAGTACTGAAAGAGAGCAGTATAAAGGATGAGTTTAAGAGGGGCTCCACTGGAAGCAATCAGACGAAGAGGAGCAACAGGGACCGATTTTACCTAAGCCCTGGGGCCTAAGGAAAGACTCAAAGCTGCTCTCTTTCCTTTCTAGTTGGATAGTTTGTGTTTGAGGGTGGAGGCATAATAGGCAGGAATACTTGGACTTCCTAGATCTAAGAAGAAAAGCAGAGTGGGTCCAGCTAACTAAAATGGGCCTTTCCCCCAATTTTCAGGAGTGACACTCGGCCCCTGCGGCATAAATGGAAACCCAGCCCACTGTTCGTCATGCAGCGCAATGCCTCTGTCCCCAACCTTCGAGGGCCAGAGGAAAAGCTCCTGGCCTTGAAGAAGCCTGGCCTACCAGCCCTGAGCCGAACCACTGAATTACAAGATGAGCTAAGTCACCTACGCAGCCAGATTGCCAAGATTGTGGCAGCAGATGCCAGTAAGTGCTGCCAAGGAACCAGATACCAAATCCAGGAAGCAAAATCAGAGTACTGGGCCCCAGAGTGAGGTCGGGCCTTTCAGCAGTGCTAGTAACAGGAAAGATAGCCTCTGACAGGGGTTTCCTGAAAACTGGATATACCCATCTTTGTGGTTTTTCATAAAAACAAGGAAACAGGGTTGAGGTGCACCTCACTCTGGTGCAGGCCTTATTCCCAGTCACAAGTGACTGAACAAAAGCTGAAATCTGTAACAGACCAACTCAAAACCTGGATTTGAGGGTGGTTCTATCCCTTGCCATTTAGATATCCATATCCAGTCCTATCCATACCCTTAAGTTTTAATCTTTTTCTAAAAAATAAAGGTTCCTTCTACCCTTTGCCAACAAGAGATATTTCCCAAGAATTACTGCTTCTTCCCTTCTCTCCCCTCACCCCCCTTGAAATCAGGTCCCCATCACACCGTTTCTCTGATTGCTTCAAATCTATAGAGGTGGGTTCATCTAGAGACATTGGGCACAGGGTTAAGAGGGCAAAGGATCCCAAGAAGCTACAATAGCCAGGAACACCATATGGGTCTCTCCAGCATTGCTGTATCTAACCTTTTCCTTTCCCTGTCCTACAAGTCATATTCTCTCCTACTCCCCAAATCTCATGTTCTTTCTTTTCTGTGATACTGAGAAATTAAAAGAGATTAAGCTCCCTAAATCAAGGCTCTGGGAGAGATTCCAGTCATTTGGGGAGGGGGATCTTAGTTTGAGAGAAATGGCCGGGATGACCCTTAAGACAGCACACCTGAAATAGATTAGTTGCCTATTACATATGTTGGGTGGGGGGGTTCAAGAATTTGAAATCAAAGACTTCTTTCAGAGGGAAGGGTGCAGGGAATGGGAGTCCTCTTTACCATCTCCAAGAGAAACATAGCATAGTGAAAAGAATACTTAATTTTTCTTGTAGAGGTTCAAGTTTTGGCTTTACCACTTAGCTATGTGTCCCTAAGCAAGTTACTTCCTCTCACTGGGCTCTTCTGTAAAATGACGATCTATGAAGTCCCTTCCACCTTGAACAGTCTATGAATGTTACCTAAAAAGCACATTGTAAGCCTGTTCCTTAATAACTAGGAAGAGTGCTTCTAGAGTTATTCCTGCCATTGGTGCTTCCTGGGTGCTAGCAGAATCCATAGTATCTTGTTGTCATGGTGACAACCCAACTGTTGATCAATTGACTTTCCTTTGGTAAGAAAATGTTGTGTCTTGGCTCCAGTGCCCACCAATACCTATTGTTTTCTTTTTCAGCTTCGGCTTCATTAACGCCAGATTTCTTATCTTCAGGAAGTTCAAATGTCTCTTCTCCCTTACCTTGTTTTGGATCCTCATTCCACTCTACAACTTCCTTTGTCATTAGTGACATCACAGAGGAGGCTGAGTTAGAAGGCCCTGAGCTTCCATCGGTCCCCATGCTTTGTTCTGCCAGCTCTGAATGTTGTAAAACTGACCCCAAAACTGCCTGCAGCTTGGCTGAAGACGAGGACTGTGTGTCCCTCTCAAAGGCTAGCAGCTTTGCAGACATGATGGGCATCCTGAAGGATATTCACCGGATGAAGCAGAGCCAAGACCTGTAAGTGGCTTTGGTGGGAAACTTAAATCTTGCCTGTCCTCCTTGGTGCCATTTAGCCATCATTTGGCAGCAAAGGCCCTCAGCACTGCCAGCCACCCACTGTGCCCACGGGCTCCAGAAATCTCCAGGGGATTGATTTCTTGGCACAAAATAGCCTCTTGCTGCAGTGGCCATAGAAGTAAAATCTCAGATTCAGCCTGGAAGGCTCAAACTTTTAGAGAGCTTTTATACAACCCCAGTGGCATTCATTCTTGGCAGGTAGTTATCCAGTCTGTGCTTAAATATTTCACTGATGGGGAGGCTTGTTCTGCATTTTCCTTATCCTTTCAAATCCTTTCATTCCTTCACTTGTTGTCTCTGCTCTCTTGATCTTTTGCTCCCACCCTCTCCTCCTCGCTTCATTCCTTCTCTTTCATATTTAGGCAACCCCAGTCTCTATTATAGAGTTGGAAATTCTATTCTTTGAATAGTGTTGTATAAACCTCTCAAGTAGAGTTTATGAGGTTCTGTACCTTTAAGCAAAGGAGACTAGGATCACCCTCCTAACTAAGGAGCCTCAGCCTGAGGAAATCACCATCATTAACATATTTTAGTTCAGTAATAACCTACTTATGTGGAAAGTTCTGTGCTGAAAAATTTGCTTTTGGGGGCTGAAGGGGAAGCACTTCTTACTTTGTTCATTAGAGCTTTTCTGAAGGGACTGCTATTCTGTCTAACCAAAGAAAGCAGTTTATGGGTCTTGAGTCTGTTTCTTTGCTAAACTAGTTCTAAATGGGAGTTAATTAACCCAGACTTTCCCAGAGCATTTATTAGACCCTGATAGCCTTTATATTTTTTTAATGTTTTATTGATTCATTTTGTTTTTACATCAGTGTCATTTCTAGAAGTCCCCCATCCAGATTGAACCCTACCTTGTAACAAAGAAAACCACTCAACCAAAAATACCAGCTCTGAAAAAGACCACATCTTGATAGTTCTGCCCTTATAGTCTCCCTGTCTCTCTGCCCTGAGGTGTGGGAGATCTCTATTGTCACCTCTTCTCCAGGACTGTTACTGGGTTTTCAGTTACTCAAGAATTCAACTCTTTGATCCTGGTAAAGTAGACTAGATGTCTATTTCAGCTTTGAGGTTCTTGAAAACTGGTTCCCTCACATGTTCCCCAGTTCAGTTTTCAGGAAATAATTACACTACAAACCACAGCTAGGGTTGCGTTGCTACTCACGTCTTCATGAAAGACTAGATGGTGTCATAGCCAAGTCATTGGCCTGGGAGTCAGGAAACCTATGTTCTAGTCTAGGCTTTGCTACTAAGTAACTGTAACCTTAGATCAGTCTTTCCCTGAGCCTGTGTCCTTATCCCTCAGGGACCTTCCAGCTCTGAATTCTGATTCTGATTCTTTAGTTTATGGAAACAAACCTGTAGGGACCCGGGTGTCTGGCTGTGATGGCTATGATGCCTCTACCCCAACTGTCCCATCCCCATCAGTACCTCCGGTCTCCAGCCAGTTGATAAAAGACATGCTGTGTGACCTGTAGTTCTGCTTTAAGACTTCTCCGAGCACTGACCCCTCTGCCCACTCTTACCTCAATGGCTCAACTCTCAGGACTCCCAAGGGCAATGAGCTACCCCCACCTTTTCTTTTATGTCCACAAAGCAAATTGAGGCCAAGTGTGGAGGCTCACTTTCTAAAAATTCTTAGAAGCTGTTTGGGATTTTCCTTATGCTCAGCTCTAGTCTTAAACCTGTTCTGTTATCCATTACAACCTCATTGTACTTATGTATGTAGGTTATATTTAATTGAAGCATCTATTTCCCAGGTGTCTGGATGCCTGCTCATTAATAGCTCACTTTTATCTCACACGTTAAGGATTTGGATTTAGAGGACCTTGGTTCCATTCCCATCTCTGCTATCTCCTCTCTGCATTACCTTGGGCAAGTCACCTTATATCCTCAACGGTAAAACTGATGACTTTGAATTTAGGATGATCTATCTTAAGGTCTTGGCCAACCTAATTACTAAGACTTCTTTCCACCACAGTGCCCACTGGTTTCCCCTTGGTCTCATGATATGAAGTTTATGTATCTTCACATTCTTCGTCCTGTCGAGCCAACTCCCAGGATCCCCTTGGATAAACCCTCAGCACAGCCTTTCCTAGAAGTGCTGAGAAGCAGAACAGTTTGAGGGAGAAGTCCAGCAATGGCGTTGGCCCTGTTTGTCCTCTAGAGAAGGACTGATGAGCAATGACACAACCAAAAGCTGACAGCATTAACAAAGGGCCTGCAGGCTCCATGGGTAATAGAGTGAAAGCATATGGAGATGTTGGGTTTGGGAGCAGCACCTCCCTGCATGGATCAGTTACACCCAGCCCACTCAGCCTCCGAATCTTACTCCTGCTAATTGATTGCCCTTTGTACCTCTAGGAATCGGAGCTTGATGAAGGAAGAAGACCCTGCTGTCCTCATTTCAGAGGTGTTGAGGAGAAAGTTTGCTCTGAAGGAAGAGGATATCAGCATGAAAGGAAATTGATGCCCCTTTCTCTGGCGCCCTATATTTGGCCCTTTCTCTGTAAGCTGTCTCACAACAGACACTTCTGCCTTGCAGTTAGAAATGTCCTTCCACAATGGAAAACACTGAGAGGCTAGAAATGGGGAGAAGAGAGAAAAGCCGGACTACTTCCCCACACTTCAAACCTTAGCAAAACTTTTAAGGACAGTGTTCTGAAAACAGTTGTGAGTTGCAGGTTTGCAGGTAATGAGTCATGTTGCTTTGGTTGTTTTATGTTGAAGAACAAGATGGGAATTTTTGTTTTCCTCCTCATGTGAAAATAGGCCCCAGACTGATGACTAGCTTCACTGCACTATCTACCCAGCTCCTGGTCTCAACTGGGTACATGCAATATGTCCCTCAGATTCAGCTGCTTCCTTGCAGGGGATGAGGTTGTTGAGGAGCCCTGAGGTCTTCTCAATACCAAACATAAACCAAGACTTGCCCCCTGCCCTCATGTACCGACACCCAGTTGTGCTCAGGCCTCCTACAGGTCCTGAAGGTCCAACTCATGAACAGGCTGCTGCTGGCAGGCCAGGGCTGGTTTTTTTCTTCTTAAAACACATTTTGTATACTGTAAAGAAACCAAATCTTTCCATTACCCCCCAGGATCCTTGTGGCCTCCTCATTACCATGGCATTGATGTCTTGTTCCACTGCCATTGAGGGATCTCAGCGAGGAAGAGGGGAGGGGGCTGTGCTTCATTTGGGGCCACTTTTTTCTCATACCTAAACCCTATTAGGTCATGCCAAAGTCCTCACCTAACACACTTAATGCATGACCCAGCCTTCCTTGGGACCTCTTCAGTAAAGGTGTGTGCACGTGTGTGGTGTTTGGATTGAAGCACTACCTGGTATTAAAGAAAGTTTTTGAGTGGTTACTGTGTTTGCTCTGTATGTCTGCACATTGAGATGTTCATCTAGGTCACTTCCATAGCCTCGGTCATAGTATGTCCCCAGTGATGATAAGGAATCATCCCCACCCAGTCCATACCTTCAGCTTCTTTCCATATGGCATAAGTAGAATTGTAGAGAGAAAAAACCACTGATCTGGGGGCAAGTTACAGTCCTGTGAGTAACTTAGCTGGCAATCTAGGGGTTCCTTCTTGAGCTTCCAGTGATATGGACAAGTTTCATGTTTAGTCTGTTTTTGGCCAGGCAGAGCTCAGACCTTAATTACCCTGTCCATCATCCCTCCTACCCAGAACAGAGAAGGAAGTGGCTTGGTGTAACCCAAGTATGGCTGAAATTGAGTGGCAGATCTGACTCTTAAGTGAAGGCCCACAGGCAGCTTGTGGTACAGTGGAGAGAGGGCTGGGGCTGCAGTCACCCTGGCCTCAGGAAGTAAACAAGCACCTACTAGGCACTGAATTATGCTCCCCAGATACTAGCTGTGACTGGGCAAGTCATTCTGCTTGTTTTCAGCAGCTGTGAGGATTAAATGAGATTTTGTAATAAGCACTTAGCACAGTGCCTGGCACATAGTAGATCTTGGATAAATTTTTATTCCCTTCCACAGGAGAGCAAGAACTAAACTAATCCTCTTGGCAAGGGAAAATTACAAGCGGCCAGTGAGCTCTGAAAAGAGCTCTGAACTGATGGTGTCTAAATCTAACAGGTAAAGTTAACTCTTTGGACCTCAGGTTCCTCCAAAATGTGGGAGAAAGGCCACAAAACAGCATTGCTTAGATGGGTTGCAATCTGTGCTGGTGAAGGGAATATTGATAGATCCAAAGGATGTTATTTTTACCTATACTTAACCTTGCTGTCCATTCTTTGAGAGGTGTGTACATGATGACCTTTTAAGGTAGAGCAATCACATCACCAAAGGTCGAAAAAGCCTGCCAACCTCCACCATTAGAATTCAGGCCCCACCTCACTCCACCCCCACTGATTTCTAACTACTAAAAAGCCCCTACTAGAGCTTGCTATAGTATCTAAAGAAATAACAGAATGGTAGAGCTCAGGAAACTTGGGGGGGGGGGCTTCTAGAATCTCAGAACATTAGACTGAACTGATAGAGATCATCTAGTTCGGTCCACTCATTTTTAAAAAAAGCTTTTATTACAAATAGAACATTCAACAAACAATATGGAATTGAATAGCAAACCAAACCATATGTGTACATTTAAAAAAAACAAACTTTCCAAAATAATTTGCTTTTTCCTTCTAATCTTTGTACAGTTTTGTTGTCTTTGTGCGAGCTACACATTTACAGACCAGCACGGAGTTGGAACAGAGAAGAGATTACAGTTCTATGACATACACGTCTGAAATACACTATTATAGGGAGACTTTGTACTTGGGGGGTGAACCACATACCTACTCCACAAATCTGGTATTACTAAATGGTGGGGCTAAGAGATTTGGATTAGTCTGGCCCTAGGTGCAACCAGTGTGACAATTGGACAAATCACTTTATCTCCCTCGGGACACATGTCCTAATTTTCCTCACAAAGCGGTTGGGTAAGTGCACCTTTCTGAAGCCAAGCACTTCCTATATATTCAAGCATTCTCCCTGGGGCTGCCATTGTCGCCCCAGCATTTCAGAGTGCTTGGTTTGGGTCACTTTAGCTTATTAGGGCTCCAATCCCAGAAACTGGTTTGCTAAAAACAAATAAGGGAGAATCACAGACCATACTTTGCACCTGAGTTTCAACTGATCCTCAAAGCCCTGAGCCACTTTTCACCCCAGATTAAAATAAACAAAGTTCTAGAGATCAAGGCTCTGGGTTTATGGGATGAGGAATATACTGATGGAATTGCAGACAGATGTGAAACCAAACTGTGACCAAGCCAGAAGTTGGACACAAAGCACTTGAAAGGTCCAAGTTAAACCTTTTGGTTTTTCTGCAGATTAAGAGAAGTCTGTATACTAAAGTGTTGTGCTTTGAATAATTGCCATGGTCACTCCACAGATCTCTTTGAAAGGAAATGGCATATAAGCATATACTGAAAAATAACACCAATGATAGGCCACACTCAGTTTTAATATTACTAGATTTAGGAGAAGATGTAGCTATGTTCAGATCAATATGATAGCTCTCTTCTCTCTTCTGATCTTAAGAGATCAATAATTCTCTCAGAAAGGTCACCTGCCAACCTCTCTCTTCCAAAACTACTTCCTCAACAAGTGAAAGTGCCTGTTTTATTTATATTCACGCTGAAAAGGCTCATAAATTAAGATAAAGCTGTAAACACTGGACTGCCTCCATTCCCTCAAATCCAGAATTAGGGCCCATATGGAGACTACCACCCACCCTCACCAAATTACTACACAACCCGAGGTTATCAGGGTGTTTTTCTATCATCTGGATACTTAAGGGTCTAATGCCCTGTCACCAAAACAGAAGTTCACAAGCAGTGCTTGATAACTCTGTTACCTTGAGAGTCCTGGGTAAAGAGCATATCTGGCTGGGAATTTAACTGAGAGGTACCCAAGACAGACCTGCCCTGGCACTGAACCTGAGAACTAAGGGACATATGCAGGGGCTTCCTTAGAAGGTTGGCTATATCTTGGAGAGCAGCTCGAGGAGGGTGAGCAATGACCCTCTGGCCCTGGGAATCGTCTGTGAACAACTGGCTTCTCGAGTCTGGGTCACATCTCTCACTATCCCAAGAAAAGGCCTGGATGGAATGGGGTCTTTTTTCCACTAATTCTGTGTCCCCTCCCCACTGGGGCTCCCTGTTCTCTCTCTTCCCTGCTTTGCCTTCTTGGTGGCCTTGGGGAAGGACAGGGAACTGTTCGTTTTCTTTGGAAAATACTGTCCTTTCCAATTCTGCCCTGTCCACTAGGCACTTAGTCTCTTGCCCATGATAATGTATTTTCCCACCCTCTCTTCCATGGGCTAACACACCAAGGCCTTCAGAATTCTGGGTGAAGGCAAAACCCACCTTAGTAGAGCCTACAATGTTCAACTTGGGCACAGGTAGTTTCTGGTCTTGGCTACTGAACATAGCTGTTCTTGCCTCTCTGCAACAGTCAGATACCTCCTCTTTGGGAGATGGAAGGGGGCAGATGAGCTCCTGAGGTTCCTTAGTGACTGAAGCAGCTGCAGTTTCAGGACACTGGGCACACTCATCCCTGGGGACCAATGGAAGAGGATCCAACCACATCACATCTCTTTTCTGTTCCTTCTTTCTCTGACTTGCTGTACCAGGTGAAGGCCTTCCCTGCCCACCATCATTTGCCTTTCCTGAAAGACAACATATCTGAAAAAGTCTAGTGGTCTGACTGAAATGCAGCTATACATCTTAATCACTGTGAGGATATCCAGGCCACTGCATGACCTCTGTGATGCTTGACATTTGAAAAATAAGCCACCATAGGAAAGTCCTTATCATTTTACAGGAAGTCTTTGGATCCCTAAAGCCTGCTCAGGGTCAGCCTGCAAACAGATTTTTTTTCATAGGATGCACATGTACTTCACATTACATAAACAGATATTCCCAAAAAGCTGTAAATAAATCAAAATATTGTAATGTTTAAAATTCCCATTTTACCAAATGAGATGGCAGCAAGATTATTCTCAAAAACTAATTTTTTCTAAAAATAGAGAAACTGACATCTCTACTGTGTTGAAAAACTTATTTTTTTCATTTCAATGAAAGATAAAACTTGCTGAAATGTATTTTTCCTTTATTATTCAGTAAACATAGAAGAGTGAAAAGTAAGCTGGCCTAAAAAGCCAGAACACCCTGATTTGTCCAGGTGTAGTCATTACTAGCTGGGAGGCCTTGGTCAAGTCACATTGCCTCTCTTGGGCTTCATTTTACCTCTGTAAAATGAAGGGATTGGACTAGATGATCTCTCTTCCAGGTCCAAATAGTCTATGTTCTAAGGTTCCTTCTAGCTCCAGAACTGTATAGATACAGTTGACATATCTTAAATGTTACTTTATTTGGCATCCTAAGATGAGTTTCAGGACAACACTTAGTTCTCTGCTAAACAGTGAGAGTGACTACTGATTTACTTAGTGCTCTCAGGAAATGCCAAGCACACACAACCATGACATCAGATCTCAAAGATCCTATTAAGTCTCCTATTTGGGGCGGCCCTCTATGAACAGACTAAAGGAGAGCACTAGCTCCCCTTTGTCCTTAAGGGCTTCATGGAAAAAGATTCCAAATATTGCCCAAACAGAAACTGAAAGCATGTTAAGACAGCTAAACAATGACAAAAGGCAATGAACAATCTGCATTCAGGCTCCCCAGACAGACCAAGATGGGGTTTGAGATTCTCCTACCCTTGGATATTTAACTTGGAAAGGCCTTTGGCTCCAGGAGTCACCATGACAATATCAAGAACATACCCAAGGTTTTTCCAGCTAGGAAAGTCACTACCACAAACTTCTCCAAACTACACTCACACTTCATCTTTCTGGTGACATAGTTTATATCTGATTACTACAATAATGATTTAATAGCTGAAAGTGACATTGCACATCATCTAGGCTAAGCCCTACATTTTAAAGAGGGAAAAAGTGTGGTCTAGAGAGGATATATGATTGATCAAAGTGACAGAGGGAGCAAAGGACAGGACTGGTTTCCTGACCTCCTTTCTTTCCACTGCACCATGCTGCCTTTTCAAAGGTGTCCTGATACCTATCACAGACATCTTTATTTAGCTAATACCTACAGTTAGTGGTACTCAGACATTTCTTACAGAATTATGTATGGGCTACTTTAGTTCTATACTAGTAGCAATTACGATAGCAACAATAACAACAATACTACTTATTATTTTTATAGTTCTTTATGGTTACAAAGTACTTCATACTCATTATCTTATTTGATTCCCATATAATGCAATGCAAGGTAATGCAAAAATACAAAAGGTAGGTAGTATGAGATTACCCCCATTTCATAGATGGGGAAACTGAGGCTTAGAGATCTTAATGGCTTACTTAAGGTCATATACCTAATAAAGGTATAGAGCCAGTTCTTGAACTCAGATGCTCATTCCATCAAATAGTAGCCTACACATTTCTATTCCTTGGATTCTAGAACTAAATAAAGTGGACTCCAAGTGCCCCCCCCAAAAGTGGTCAGTACCTGAGTTTGAAGTGAAAAATGATGCAATGAGAGTCTGCCTGGTACCCACAGGTTGAGCTCTTCTTTGACTAAAACCAACAATAGTTTCTCTCTCACCTCGAGCTGGAGGCAGCATTCTGGTGATGGGATTGGATAATCGAGTCTAAGATGAAAAGGGAAGGAAAAAGATCATCAGACCTAAAGAAGACAGAAAACATCAGCTAGAAACGAGAAAATCTATAACCCTTTTATTCCAGCCTAGTGAACTAGTCCCTCCTGACTTAGTTGATTTTATTCTATTCTCTGGGCGGTTTGCTTCAAGCACCATCTTGTACTTCTTATCTGCCTCACTGCTAGTTTTCTAGGTAATAGTTTATTCCAACATAGCCCAGCTCTGTTACCTTCCCCTAGAAATATTTAGCCTGATTACAAAATCTGAATTTTTTCAGGTATGATACTGTTAATACTATTGACCACGGTCAGAAGAACCATATATTTTGAGTTGTTTTTCCAAATAGAAGTGATGGGTCAATAGCTACTCCCTCTGACCTAATAATGCTTATCCTTAGGAATGTGTATTTGCAAGATGCTGGCTGGAGTTCTCCTTGAAAATACTATTACTGGGGCGGCCAGGTAGCACAGCGAGTGGGAGCACCGGCTCCAGAGTTGAGAACACCTGGAGATCAAATCCCGGGCTCAGACACTTAGCACCCACCCAGAAACACCTGGCCGTGTAACCTTGAGCAAGTTACTTAACCCCAATTGCTTAGGGGCGGCCAGGTGGCTCAGCGAGTAAGAGCACCGGCTCCAGTGTCGGGATGACCTGGATCAAATCCGGGCTCAGATACTCAGCACCACACCCAGAAATAATAACTGGCCGTGTAACCTTGAGCAAGTTACTTAACCCCAATTGCTTAAAAAAAAAAAAAAAGAAAATACTATTACTCAGAAAAGCAAGCAAATATTTCTGGACCACAGCTCCTGGTTCTAACATCTAACTGCTTGGTCACAAAGTATCATTTGTATCTCTCCCCACTTCTCAAGCTGGCATGATGTATTATATTAGAAATACTTTCCTAGAAGGAAAGAAAAAATTCTCATTTTATTTAGTGTTAATTTTTAAAAAGAAATAAAGAGGGGGAAAAAGACATAGGTTAAACACCCATTTCTACTACCTATTAGCTAAGTGATCACCTATAAGATCATATTTAAGGGTACTTCTTTTCAAAAAGCAAATTTGCATTTATATCTTTTATTTTTTATCAGCTATGATTCCTCAATATATCCTTTCCCCTTCCTTTTCTCAAAGTGCTAGCCCTTATATATTAAAAAAAAAAAAAAAGAGAGGAGTGGAGATGGGGAACCAGTCCAGCAAAACTAACTAGCACTTCCCAAAATTCTGGAAATTATATAAAGTATTCCACAGCCATAGTCCCCCACCTCTACAACAACAGGGACATATGCCTTTTCATTTATTTTCTTTGGGGTCAAGCTTAGCAATAATATTTTACAACATTCAGTTTCAATTGTTTCATTGTTTTTATTTACATTGTTGTAGACAGCTAGGTGGCACAGTGATTAGAGCACTGAGGGAGACTTGAGTTCAAATTCCTTCTCAGACACTGGACAAGTCACTCAATGGCTGTTTGCCTGTTTCCTCAACTGTAAAATGGGAATAATAATAATACCTACCCTCCCAGGATCATCATAAGGATCAAGTAAGACGTTTGTGAAGCTCCTGGTGAACAGCAGGTGCTACATAAATGATCACTTCCTTCCCTTCCCCCACCCCTTATCCTCACTGAGCACACTGTTTTTCTGGTTCTGCTTTCTTCATCTTGCATATATATTTTTTTCCCAAGCTTCTCTCTATGTTCATCAGATTCATCACTTCCTACAGAGCAGTACTATCCCCTTACCTTAAGTATCACAACTTGCTTATCCATTTCCCCAAATGATGGGCATATGCTTTTGTTCTAGTTCTTTGCTATTACAAAAAAAAGTACTATTTTACATATATATACGCACATATAATTGTATGTGCATGTGTGTATGGGGCCTTTCTTTTATCACTGACCATCCAGGATTACATGCTTAGCAGTGGGATCTCTGGGTCAAAGAATGTGGAAATTTTTGTCATTTCTTAGCATGATTCTTTTTTTTTTTTGCTTTTTGGAGAGGGGGAGGGCAGGGCAATTGGGATTAAGTGACTTGCCCAAGGTCACACAGCTAGTAGGTGCTAAGTGTCTTGACGCCGAATTTGAAATGAGGTCCTGCTGACTCCAGTGTGCCACCTAGCCGCCCCTTCTTGGCATGATTCTAAACAGCTTTCCAGAATGACTAAACCAATTCATGACTTCACAAACGAAACATTTTGTTTTTCCATTCCTGTCTTTCCATAATCCCTCCAACATTAACTATTCCCATCTTTTGCCACCTTTGCCAATTTGATGGACAAGCTGCAATTTGCACTTATTATTATTAGTGTTGCAGTAATCTTTCATATGGCTTTTAACAGTCTGCAATTCTTCTTTTCAAGTCATTTTGTTTATATCCTTTTACCACTCATTAACTGATATATGACTTTTGGTCATATGTTTCTGTTTATCTATCCTGGATATTGGTCTCTTATCAGAGATATCCGACGAAATTTTTCTTCTAACCAACAGCTTCTCTTTTTAGTTGCATGAATAAAATTCATGCAAAAGATTTTTAATTTCATGTAACTGAAATTATTGAATTTATGTTTTGTGATTATCTCCTTTGTTTGGTTAAGATTCATCCCTTAAGATGCCCATCAATTGGAGAATGGCTGAACAAGTTGTGGTATATGAATGTAATGGAATACTATTGTGCTATAAGAAATGAGGAGCAGATGGACTTCATATTTACCTGGAGAGGCTTATACAAACTGATGCTGAGTGAGAAGAGCAGAACCAGGAGAAATTTGTACACAATTACAGACACAACGTATGTGTTATGACCAACTTTGATAGACTGGACTCTTCTAAGCAATGCAGGGTTATAAGTCAACTCCAAAAGACTCATGATGGAGAGAGATATCTACATTCAAAGAAAGAACTAGAAAGAACAGAGTTTGAATGCAGATTGAAGCAAACTACTTGCTTTCTTTTTCTTGTTTGGTTTTGTTTCTTCTTTCCCATTGTTCATACCATCTGATACAATCCTTTATAACCTGACTAATGTCTAATGTGAACGTATCTGCAGATCCTATACTTGATTGTATGCCGCCATGGCGGGGGGTGGGGGAGGGAAAGGGAGAAAATTTGAAACTCAAGGAATTGTGAAACTGAATCTTGTAAACTAAAAGTAAATAAATTAATAAAGACAAAAAAAAAAAGATTCATCCGTTAACCATAGCTGTGAAAAGTACCTGATCTGATTCTCTTCTAATTTTTCATGATATGATCTTTAATATTCTGGTCATATATCCACTTAATTTATTATGAAATATCAATTAATAAGCATTTATTAAGCATTTAAATATGGGCTAGGCACTATGATAAGAGCTGGGAATACAAAGGTAAAAATAGTCCATCTTCAATGACTTCACATTCTAACAAGAGACAACACAGAAGTATCTAACTAGACACAGAATTCATACTGAATACACAGCAGGTAATCTTAGAGGGGAAAGCCACCTGTAGAAGGTGGCATTTGAGCCGAGTACTGAAGAAAGTCAGAGATTTTAAGAGACACATGTAAGAAAGGAAAGTATTCCAAACATGAGAGAGAGACAGGGCAAAGGCTTAGAGATAAGAGAAATGGAGGGGAACAGCAAATAAGCCAGTGTAAGGGTTATGGGATTTAAAGATCTTCCATGCCCCATTGGACTTGCTGATGTAGCAGGAAGGGGCGGAGCAAGAGGAAGCGGAAGCCAAACTAGAGTTCCTGCGGTGGCTGGCGGTGGTGGCGACGGCGGCAGTGGCAGCGCAAAGCCCTTTTTGAGTTAGCCAGAATTTCTGCTAAGGACTCCTGCTGAAGACTGCCAGGGGCCGGAGCTGCTGGGAGCGCGCTTCCCGGACGCTGGGTGGTTGCTGTGAGTAGGGAGAGGAGGATCTTTGCCTGAGGTAGCCTGTTCTGTTTCAAAGGCTTGAAAATGTGGGTGCTTTCTACTTTATCTACCTGTGCCAATGTCATAACTACTCTGATGGCTTTCACTTTCTGGTTTTGGGACTCAGTCTTTTGGTATCTTAATAAATTTTCCAGCTTATTCCCCCATATGGCAAGCATGATGTATTTTGTGATGGATAATTATATCAGCATATTTGTAATCTCCATAGGCATTGTGAATATGGCATTGCTGATACAGCCAGTATGTCTAAATCACAGAATATGTAGAAGTAAAATGTGAGAAGATTCAAAGATGGGGCCCAGTTGTGAAGAGCTTTAAATTCCAAACAAAGAACTTTATATTTGATCCTGAAGGTGACATGGAGCTACTAGAGTTTATTGGGGATTGGGGGGGGGGGAAGGGAATGACATGACTAGGTGTCTGACAAGTTATTCAGAATACGGATTGGAGCAGAGAGACGCTTGAGGCAGTAACACCAACAATTAGAATGTTATTAAGATAGTCCAGGCTAGAAGTGATGAAGGTCTCAACTAGGGGGGTGGCTGTCTATTTGAATGAAAAGAAGCTGTTGTACCCGTATCAAACTGCTTTTCTTCTCAATGTGGGGAAGAGGAGGGAAGAAGAGCATTTAGAACTGAAAATTTTTTTAAAACTGTTAAAAATTTCTTTTACATGTAATTGGAAGAAGAGGTGAAAGAAGCTGTTGTGAAAGCAGAAATGACAAGATTTGGTAACTTTAAATATAACTGTTAGGCTACTGAGTGGCTTAGTGGACAAAGCACTGGGCTAGTGCTTTGAATCTGAGTTCAAATCTGCCTCAGACACTAGCGTGTTAGCCTGGGCAAGCATTTAAAAATTTCTGTCTGCCTCAATTTCCCCAACTATTTTCAATAATAATTTCCAACAATTTCCCCAACAGGGAATAGGCCCTATCTTGTTGTTGTTGTGAGGATCAAATGAGGTGATTTTTGTAAAGTAGCCCAGTGTTTACAATTAGAACGCATTCAATAAATGCTTATTTCCTTTCTGTTTGGGGTGCCTGAAAGTGAGTTTGGAGAACAGAATTAAGAACCTAGATGACTAGGAAAATGGTGGTGCCCTCGATCAAATTTCTGCCAAACTGTTTTCAAGGTTTCTCAGTAATTTTTCTCAAATAAGGAGTTTTTTCTTAAGTTATCTGTGTTTTGGGGTTTGTGAAGGATAATTCCTTAATGTCAACAACGAACTCTCAAGTATTTGTCACTCAAGAGATGGTTCATGTCACTGACCCTTGCTTCTGGCACATTAGCAGCATATAGCAGAATCACTGGCGAAGTCATAGATCTGTTCCTTGAGAAACAGTATGTGATAATGCAGAGATTTCCATTTTGACCTGATAGGTAGCATCACTTTGACTTTCACTAGTTAAGGTAATTTGAGAGGCTGTGCATGAAAACTAAAAGTATCCCAGATCTCAGAGAGCAAACAAGGCAGGGGCTACAATAGAGCATGCTTTTTCTAATGCTATCACCTACAGAGCCATGGCCCAGCCAGCAATTCAGTCCAACTCTCTCGTGTTCTACAGCTATAACTGACTGGACTGATCCACCAGAACCACAACCCAGTCAATTCCTGGCCATTTCCCCACCATACTTTCTCTATACTCCAACCACCATCTCTAATGTGCCATGTCCTCAAGAGAAACTTGACTCTGAAACTTAGCTCTGAAAGGCGAGTCTGTGTCAGTACCCAGGCACCTGCACTACTTCCTGTCCATCTCCTGACAACCCTCCATACCTCCTCCCCCCCAGAACCTTGGACTCAGCACCAGACTTCCAAGGCTCCGACAGGGGAGTTTTTTTGCCTTATCTGGTCAAACCTGAGGTCTCCACAGCCGGTCAAGATCCTCAAAAGAGTAACCCCTGGGGGCGGCTAGGTGGTGCAGTGAATAGAGTACCAGCCCTGCAGTCAGGAGGCCCTAGGTTCGGATCAGGCCTCAGACACAACACAAAAACTAGCCCTGTGACCTTGGGCAAGTCACTTTACCCCAATTGCCCTCCAAAAAGCTAAAAAAAAAAAAAGAGCACCCCCTAGATGTTCTCTCCTCCCCACTTCAGGAGCACCCAGAGTCCCAATGGGTAAGTCAATACTGCTTAATTGTATCAGTATCCCCAGTGCTTGGCACAAAGCCAGTGCATAATGAGCGTTTAATAAATACTTTATCTACGCATTTATCTATCCTGTAGCACTGGAATGGCACTCTCCTTCCCAATGAACACATTATGGGTTTACGCAGGCTTTCTTCAGGGCAGGAGTGGGGGTCCAATTTCCTTTTATGTATAAGTAAGCTAAGTAAACGTGACTTCAGAAATATATCTCCAAAACAGCAAGGCACAGTGAAAGATTCAGGATATAATTTGAGTCAGAAGACCTTAACTAAAATGGTAGCCCTTACACTTACTTTCGTATTTATATTGTCCATAAGATCACTGTAAAGTTCATTTCAACAAAATCATTCTAAACGCTGCTGTAAGCCTCAGTTTTCTCATTTGTAAAATGGGGACAACACTGCTTGCTACTACCTGCCTCGGGGTCATTATGAAGAAACACTTTACAAACCTTAGGGGGATTATTAACTCCTTAAGAGTCTTCGTTCCTTCACTCACACATCCCCCCACCCCAGCTCCCTCACCCGGACACGCCCCGCCCCTCCCCCCCTGCCCATGAAGCCCACCTGAACTTTCCGTCTCTTTAGCGCCGCCGCATCCAGCCACACGCCGCAGGCCTCGGCCTCGGCGGGGCCTCTTCTCCTCATGGTCGCCGAGGGCCGGCAGTCTTGGCTGGGCCGGGTCCGGCCGTCCGCCGCGTCTCTACACATACCTTCCCGCTGAGGTTCTGCAGCCGCGCGCCCACAGCCGTTTGGATCTCGCGCCTGCGCGGTGGGCGGGGCTGCGTGCAGCACCCAATCAGAAAAGAGCGTGCTGCAAGGCCCACGAAGTCAGCCCCTCCAGCCACACTCTGGCCCCGCCCACCCCCTGAGCCACGCCTTTATTGTTCAAAACCCCGCCCCCAAGCCGCCAGTCCCGCCCTCGTTGCCTAGGGAACCTTCCCCCGCCTCCACTACCCCTGGGCCCAGCCCTACTTTCCTTCAAGCCCCTCCTATAGGCCCCCACCCACAATGCTCGGCCCCTAAACTACTTAGTTTTCCTCGTCCACTTGAGGCCGCCCATTATTACTTCTACAGCCCCCAAGCCTCTTGGCCCGGTTTCCACCCACGGTGGATACCCGACCTCCCGGTCAGGGCCAGTCTGGCCGGTGGATGAGGTTTGACTAGACCCCGCCCCTGTCGCTGGACCCCCACCCCCCCGTTGGCCCCCGCAGCATCACAGATTTGGACACTGAGCAGACTTTAGGATTGTGGTGGGTCCGACCTAGTCCTTATTTCCTCTGGACTACCTCTTCTAAAGCTCCCCCGCCTCCTCGACGAGTAGAGACCCCGGGCTTGGACCCCTGCTTTACATCCCAGCCTGGGCCGTTCGCTGAGCTCGCAGTGTCCAGCCTGGCTCTGGGCTCAGACCAGGAACACCATGTCCTTCTCCAGACAAAGACTCTAGTCTGGCAACAGATTCAAATTGAGTTAATATTTATTAAGGCCCATTGCAGTCCAGGTGACCGCCCGGAAAATCACGAAAGAAGAAGCCCTGCCCCATGCTGCCCAGCCAGGCCAGTATCTCGGGAAAGGGCTGACCTAGGCTTCCTTCCTCCCTCGTGGACTTCTCTGTGGGGCTGTGGCCAGAGGAGAAGGGGCAAGGAAGCCGTGGTCAGGGCAGTTTTCTTAAGTCAGAGGGCCTAGATCTCTCCCCAGCCCACTCACACTCTTCTCCCACACATAGCAGCAGTAGCAGCTGGTCTCCCCTGACCTCCAAGGGCAGTATTATGCCCCCTGTACTGCCCTCAGATCAGTTCCCGAGGGCCTCAGTGAAAAGATCTGAGACCTTCCCTGGAAGAAGAGCAAGCAAGACAGCTGTAGCATAGTGAGAGAGGGTCAGAGAACCTGAGTTTTTACCTTAGTTATACCACTAAATTGCCATGTCACTTTGGGCAAGTATGTTCTCATCTCTGGGCCTCAATTTCCTCATTAAATGAGGAAGGTGGGTTAGAGGATTTCTATTCCCCACCCCAACTATCCCCAGCTCAGGGAGAAGTCAGCCTAATTCAGCCCAGAGTGGAAAGAAATGAGATCATCTGAGAGACCAGGTAACTCCAGGGTCCAGGAAAGGGGGGACTCAGGCCAGCTAGGAGAGTGGGCTAGGCCAGCCAGACCGTTCCTTAAGTTTTTATCTAGGTTTTGGCCTGGAGTCGAAAGAAGGAAAACACTTCTTTTTTTCGAAAAGATCTCCAAAAGATCAAAAGCATCAGCTCTGAATGGGGAGGGGAAGGAGATTACAAAAAAGTTCCATTCCCCCATGCCCTAGCAGAAAACAAAGGCTTTGAGAGGGTGGGGGCTGGGAGGAGGGTATCCACTGGGTAACAGATGGTATTGCTGTGATATAGCCCTCCAACTCAACTACTGGTTCTTCTGTTCACTTCAAACTCTCCCCTGGGGAACCTTCTGTGGCTGAAAAATGTCCACAAGCTTTGCTGGGAGAGAAGATGGTTTGGTACCCTGTCCCAAAGAGTATAAGGCCTCAATCCCAAGAATCTCCAAAAATCTCTCTCTCTACCACGGAGAGTTGCTGAGCTTTGAAACCACCCTAAAACTTCTTTTCCCCACTCTCAAACCCATCTGTGGCTCCCCATTGTCTTCATCTCCTTGTCGATCTCAGAGCCCTGGGCTTTGCTTCTGACCCAACCTGCCATCCAGATGCAGGCCCCTTTGCCCAAGGGGCCACGAGCCATAGCTATCTCACCCAAAGTAACTTCAGAGAAAAGGAGCGGACCATGACCATACCGACCAGTGCTCAAGTTAAGCACATTCACCTCTCCTACAAGTCTATTTCTCCCAGTTCCATGGAAAGAGGTAGGTAAGGAACAGATACAGGACAGGGTAGAAAGGGTGAGAGGTCTGCCAGGGTTAGCAAGACTGGAGATAAAGAAATGTCCTAGCATCCTAAAGCGCCATACTCCATCTTCCTATCAGCCCAGTTCTATTGTCCTTCCACGCTCCTTTGGAACTGGAAAAAGAAGGGCATTGGGGGTGGGGTGGGAGAAGGGGGCACTTAGATTCACCAATGGCCAGACACAAACAACTTTACTGGGGCTTCTGTGATAGTCTGATTGCTCTCCTTGCCTCAATTCTGAGCTGGGTGCTGGGTCCAGGCTCCTCCACCCTCCCCACCCAGCACCTCCTCACTGCCATTCAGTCCTCTTTGCAGCTGAGCTCCTGCTTCACACGGTGGCTGAGGAAGAGGGCAGTGAGGACACTACAGACCACAGTGAGGAGGAAGAGAGCAGAGAAGTTGTGGGGGGCACGACGGTGGAGCCCTTCATAGATGGACCGCCGGGCCTCATAGTCCAGGGCCACGGCTTCAAGCTGGGCCAGCGTGCACAGCACCAGGAAGACATGGAACAGTTGATGGCCCTGCCCAAAGATGTGGCACTTGCCAGGGAACCACCTCTCAGGGGAGCAGGCCGAGAAGAAGGCGGCCGCCAGCAGAAAGAAAGCCACTTGACATTTGTGGTAGAGCACAGCAGGGTCCTCCTGGCCCAGGGCCTGGGCCACATAGATGCGATGCACCACCGGGCTAATGTCCAAGGCATAAGCCAATCCCGAGGGCATCTCCTGGCAAACACGGCCTAGCAGCCCTGGCAACTGGCGGTACTTGGTATAGCAGGAGCCAGCGCAAGACAGCCAGGCGAGGAAGGCGGCAGCAGGCAGGAAGATGGCTGCCACACGAGCATGCCATGCGGGCTCAATGGCATAGTAGAAATGCGCTAGGGCACTGCCAAACTGGTACACAGCCACACCCACGTAGTCCAAGAAGAAGAAGCTGTAATGCCAGAACTCGGACTTGGCCTGAAGGAGGTGGGCCAGGGCACTGAAGAGCAGGTAGGTGATAGAGGCAAGGACAATGAGGAAGAGGGGCCGGGCGTGAGGGTCACCCACAAAGTCCACAGTGCCTGCAAAGCATGCCAGGCGCAGGAGCAGCACCAGGGCAGCCACCAGATGGGTCCAGACGTTGACAGCTTCGTTGTGCTTTTGGAAAAGGCTCAGGAAGTAGAAGCGCCATGTGCGATGCAGGGGCCGGTAGCCTGAGTAGATATATGGCTTCCAGAAGAGGCGAGGCACCTCGGCCCGGCCCACAGTGCTGTCTGGCACGGGGGATGCCAGCTCCCCCAGGAGCCTAGACATCTGTCCCAGCTGCCGGACACTGGGGAAGAAGCGACTGAGCTTCTGAGCTACGGCTGTGGCCATGGTGGGGGCTGAGGGCAGAAAGCTGTGGGAAATGAACAAAGAGAACAATCAGGAAAATTGCCTCTCTGTCTACACCACTTCAAAGTTTACAAAGCACAACAGCCTGGGAAGTGGTCAGGGTGAGCACTATACAAAGGAGAACAGTCCATTTCCTTGATGGGCACTCCCTCCTTAAAACCTTAGGTCAGGTCAACCTGAACATTTTACTGAAAGAGCTCTCTTGAAGACCAAGGACCTCCTCATCTCCAAATCCTATGGCCTCTTCCATCAAACAGCCAACAAGCATTTGTTAAATGCCCACTACTGGCCAGGTCCACTATGTGTCAGGCACTACGCCTGGTGCTGGTGATAGAAACTACAAAAAAAGGGTTACATCCTATTGGGCAAATAGCTCTCTCAAAGACCAAGGATCTCACAAGCGCCAAGCCAACAAACTTATTCAATTAAATAGCCAATAAACATTTAATAAGTGCCTACTATGTGCCAAGCACTGTGCTTGGGATTGGGTATATACAAAGACAAAAAGGAAATCGTCCCTGCCCTTGAGATTACATACCCATATTAGTAAACAGTTGACTCAAAAAGCATATTTATTAAGCATCTATGTGCAGAGGTACCCATACTACATTCTAGAGACACAGAGACAAAAATGAAATAGTCCCTGCTCTCAAAAAGCTTACACTCTATTGGAGAAATGATACAGCATTGGTATTTAAAGACAAGATTTAGAGACAAGAAGGGACCTTAAGAGGCCATGTGATCGAACCTTATAAGCTCTTTTTACAGAGGAAGTTTAAAACCCAAAGAGGTCAAGAGACTTGTCAAAAGTCACACAGGCAGTAAGCAAAGATGGAATTCAAACTGAGATCCTCAACTTCAACAGCATACTTTGGAGATTAGAGAAAGAACACTAACAATTTGGGGGGAGGGGCAGAAGATGGGAAAAGGCTTCATAGAAAGTAGACCTGACCTGAGCCTTGAAGGGAGCCAGAGATCCCAAGAGATGAGGAGGCAGAGTATTCTAGTCACACGGAGACAGCCTCCACAAAAGCTTGGAGGAAGGAGGACTGACATGTGGTCCCTCATCTCTGTCCATCCTTAGCATCTGACATTGTCAATAACCTACTCCTTAAATTCACACTATCCTAGAACAACAGCTCCTGCCCCCTCTGTTCCTCCTCCCATCACCCAAATGGGAGCACTCCTCAAGACTTTTCTGGCCTCCACTCTTCTTTCTGTATCTACCTATGTCTTCTCTCCCTCAATTATCGCCCTATTGATGCCTCTGAAGCAGTCATCTATTCCAGCCCTGCATCTCCAACTCCAGCAGTTCCATCATTTCTATCAGAGGCAATATGTCCAAAAGCAAAGAAGTGTTATCTTCTCCAGATCAGTGTATCCCCTTGCCAAATTCCCAGTCTAGACCGTTGTGACACCATCTTGTGGTCACCCAGGCTAAGAGCTTACACCTCTCTCTTCTGTATCCCAAATCCTCACATTTAGGCTGGTAATATGTTACATAGAATTAGGGATGCTGTCTGCCTGGATTGGGCTATTTTACATAAAAGAAACTATTCTTGGCTGTTCTTATGGATCCCCATTCTTTTTTTGTATTCATTAGGGGATGGGCCTTCTACCAACTAATTTCCTATAAATATTATTTGTTACCTGCTCTCTAAGTCAGACTCACTAAACCCACCAGTTTCTCTTCCTGATTTCATTTCCTTTCATTTGAACAGCATGCCTCCTCCTCTCCACTAATCACAAAAATCATAGATTACAACAAGGCAGCCCCTTAGGACAACGGTGTTGGAACTATAAGAGACCTCAGACCATGGGATGTCAGAGATGGAATAGACCTTGGAACTTCAGAGCTCAGAGAGGCCTTAGAACAGAAAATATATTTGGAATAGATCTTGGAGCACACAGTATCTGAGCAAAAAGGAACCTTTGAACAGGGGAAGGCAGAGCTGGGAGGGTCCTTAGGACACAGTGTGTTAGAAAAGAGACTGTAAGGACTAGAAGGGATCTTTGCAACCACCTAGCCCAACCCCTTCATTTAACAAATTTTTTTTTTTTAAAAACCTCCAGAGCTCATAGGATCAGCAGGAAAAATTCATAGGAGCATACTTTAAGCTATCTCAAATATTATCTGTTCTAGCCCAACGCTTTTATTTTAGTGAAGAAGCTGAGGACTAGAGAAGTTAAGTCTAGAGAAGACAGCAGAGTCAAAGACAAGAAAACAGACCCCATAATCATGATGGTGGTGATGATAAAAGCACAACTCACATTTCTAAAGCCCTGCCAGGTGAACAAAGCCTTTTCCTCACCACAATTCTATGATGCATGAGTAGTGTAACAATGACCGCTATTTTACAAATAAAGGAAACTGAGAAACAGGTTAAGGCCCCCAGTCCTCAGTCACTCAGATAGCAGGGGGCACAGCTAGAATCTAAACCTAATACTCCCCTGACTCCACACCCTTTTTATTTGGTTTCAACATCCTGCACTCCACCCACCTTCCACCCTCTGAGACTGACAAGTCCCTCCCTCTAGAAAACTTGGCTTCTTCATACCAAGCCCTGAAGGGCCTAGTTTGCTCTTACTACTTTGGATGATTTTTAGTTGTTGCTTTATAAACACTAAGCCATGTCTGGAGCATCTGCTCTGTCTCCAGGCGAGACAACCAAGCTCTCTGAGGGCCAGAACTTTTGCTCATTCCTCTGTCAACCCCCACAGTGGGCTCAGCCCCAGGAAAGGGTTCTGTCCTCAGCCACAATCTTGGTTCCTGTTACTGATGCAACGTGACTACAAGTTAGTGCATTTATTTTCTGAAATCATTTTTTATCTTCTTATACCATCTGCCCTGAGTTCTTCATCTCCCAACTCTGCTACTTACTAATTCTTACT
>NW_027187400.1:6734925-6745150 GCF_028583685.1 Petaurus breviceps papuanus | reverse complement strand
GGGTTTCCAGGGACAGGCTCCTGTGTGATGTCACTAAAGGGTGGGGCTGAGGACAGCCCTACTACCTGCCCACCACTATTCATCTTTAGGTAAAGGAGGTTCCTATCCCCACTCTATTAGACTCTGGGAGTTCCCCTAAAAAAGTTTCAAACCTTTTCTCCTCACATCAGAAAGAGGTCAGGGGAGGCAGAAGCCATCTATAGTCATTGTCTTAATGTATGATAGAGAAACTGAGATCCAAAGAAGTAGTGACTTACCCCAAATCACCCAGCAGTCAAAAGCAAAGACAGTCCCAGGTCTCAGACCTCCAGGTTCTCTCAGTCCAAAACTCTTCACAGGATATCAGGAAAATAGAAGCGTTCTCCAATCTATTCATACAAATGGGCGTAAATTTGTAACAAAAAGAGAACTTAGATCATCCTGTCCAAACCCTTTCATTTTAACTTTTTCAATTATCAAGCATGTTTTCCTCCTTGTCTCCCAACCCCCACTGGGAAAAAGAAAATCCTTGTAATAAGTACAATCAAGCAAAACAAATTTCCATACTTTCCATATCCAAACATGTTTGTCTCATTATGCATTGTGAATCCATCCCTTCTGTTGAGGTGGATAGCTGGCTTCATCCTCGGGCCTCTGGAATCATTTGATAATTGTGTTGATAACCCCCTCATTTGACACAAATACTTGGGCCCTGTGCCTATAACCAGTGTCCTTTCTCATGTATCCTACAGTCTTCCAAATAGAATAGGCATCAAATATCAGTACCAAAACCCTAGAGCGGGTTGTGTTGGAGCTATTTTGAGGAATTCAGTTCTCCCTAAGGACTTAAGTAACTGGTAAACCTTGGAGCACCAACTGATCCCCTAGAGTCTTGTGGCCTCAAAGAATACTGAGAACTCAGATTCCTAGAGAGTCTCACCTTGGTCCAATGGAAACCCCTGGGGATATGGCAGAGGGTGGAAGTGGAACTTTGTGATGTTGCCAAGGTTTGGACTTCCTAAAGACACTGTCAAGCACATCTCTCAATTGGTAAATAATTGTACCGTTCACTGCCTAGAGCTCATTGGGTCCATTCAAAGTTCTCTGAGAGTACAATAGCCTTGAAAACTAGCAGAGACCTAGGTGTAGTAGGCTCAAGGCAGAATCCGGCAGCTCACAAACAAGGGCCCAGATGATGATTCACCCCGGAGGGGGAGGTATGGTAATCAAAAATAATGGATACTACAGATAACGCTCCCATGCTGCCATGGGTAGTATGATGTTGTGGGGAGTGGACAGATGAGAGTTTACCCTTCCAGTTGGACAGGGGCTGATGTAAAAACCATTCTGCACTGCCTAAATCCACTTTGACCAATAGACAGCAAGACAGCAGGGAATATTGTGATGGTATCACACCTTTTGGTTATGCTTTTCTTAGGAACTGAGGGTTCTATCTCTGGAAGGATGTATCATGGAACCAGTGACTTAGAGGCTAAAAGGGATCTTAGAAGTTAGCGTGTCCAGCACCCTTCATTTTAAAGATGAAGAAACTGAGACCCAAAGAAGGGAAGTGACTTCTTCCAAAATAAGACCAGTGGCAAATGGCAGAGACAGGAACTCAAGTCCTCATAGAACTCTAGCCTTTGTCACATTCCCTGGTCAACTCTTTGAGAGCAGAAACTCTTGTTTTTGTTTTTGCTTTTAATCTTTATATTCCCAGTGCTTGGCAATAAATACTATTAACAATATTAATAAATATTTGTCAATTATTAATTAATTATGTAATACTTGTCAATAGATTAATTCTACAAATATAATAAAGTAACAAAACCAGGGTTCAAAACCAGATTCTTTGAGTCTAAATCCAATATTCACACCTCTGCTTACATGGTATGGTGAGCTTGGTGAGACAAGGTGTGCCCTTGGAGAGGGCACAGGGACTTACTTGGGAATCAGGAAGACAAGGGTTAAAAACCCACCTCAAACACTTGCAAGCTCTGTGACCCTAGGGAAATCACTTAACAGCTCTGTGTCTCAATTTCCTCATCTGTAAAATGAAGGGGGCACCTAGGTGGTACAGTTGATTTAGAGTGCCAGATCTGAAGTCAGGAAGACCTGAACTCAAATCTGGCCTCAGACACTTCCTAGCTGTGTGACTCTGGGCAAGTCAATATTAACCCCAATTGCCTCAGTTTCTTCATCTGCAAAATAAGCTGGAAAAGGAAATGGCAAACCACTCCAGTATCTTTGCCAAGAAAATTCCAAATGGGATCACAAAGAGCGGGGCACAAGTGAAGTACATCATGAAGGGGGTTTGCTTTGATGGCCTCGTAAGTTCTCTGCAAGCTGTAAATCTAGACTCTTGGACACCATTCCCATTCACTTGACTAAATGGGGAAACACCTTTGACTTTATGATTTGGGGACAGTGCTAAGGTCAATGCTCAGTCCAAGTTCTGAAGTTGTTAAGTGTTAGTTTATCGGACTGTGACCCTGTCCAGGGCACCTTACAGCTCATTTCAGGCAGACACAGACAAACTGTGCCCAATCTATTGAGTTAATCATTTCTCTTCCTCTCTCCCTGAAAAACACCTTTGTTGCTTTTTTGAGGTCCTGAACATTCTGGGTACCCTTATAAAAAAGCTTATCTTACCTTTAAAGCAAAGTTGAACAACATCATTAGTATACCCTGATAATGCTGTGGCTGTCTGTGGGAAGGCTCCAATATTGGCACTTACAGGGTACATGGGGCACACAGGCATGAAGGCAGCGTGGGACAGCCAGAACTTTGACCCAGGCACCAACATGGAAAGGGAGCTCTTCCCTTCCCTTCCCAGCCCAGCCCAGGTATCCCTGGCTGTCACCCCCACAGTCTAACAGCCATCATGTCCCTCTCCCAGAAGTGGAACCTACTGTCCTGAAATGCATCTCTTAGTCTAGGGACCCCCTGCCTAATAGTGAACTCAGTCCTAGCCCTCCACAGTCCCAATCCTTTTCTACCTTTCCTTTCTGTTGTGCTCTCTGGAACCCTCCTCTATTGCTAACAAACTTCAGTTTAGACCAGGCTTCTTCCTCTTAAGAAGAAGAAGAATTCATCAATTCACACTTCTTCATCTCCTGGTGTTTGCTGAAATCTAGCTTTCTACAGAAAACACACCCTCTCTTGACACCTTCTCCAATGCTGGCTGCTCTCATACCCCCTGACATCCAGAGGCAGAAGGAAGAATTGATATGCCCCTTGTTCCCCAATGTTACTTTCAAACCTTCCCTCTACCACCCTTCACTGTTCAGATTGTACTGGACCTCCAGGTATCCCTTCTTCCTGATGGATTCCATACCTGGCTCACAAGCCTTGTTCTCCATCCCAGCCCCTGCTCTACTCTTTTCTCTGTCTGCAGTCTACCTGGACCACACACAGGGCCCCTGGAGGTAGGTACAAGAGGGTCCTAGTATAGGTCCATGAGGTCCTAGCAAGGGCACAGCGGCCCCTGATGGAGGTATGTAAGGCATCTAGTAAGGTAAGTCTTGGGGAACAGCGTGTAAATATGACTTCTGCACATGGGAATACATAAAGAGGGTGGGATCTGTGAAAAGGGGTGCTCAGGGCCCCCGCAGGGGTATACAGTGCTTAATGAGTAAGATGCATTTCTTGGGAGATAGAAAAAAGCAACTATTTATCCAGTCAATTCTCAATTATCTGCATTATGATTAGACACTCTGTGGATTGTAAATGGCAAAGAGAATTTAATTCCTGCTAGCTTTCTCCTTCCACCTAACATCTGGCTCACCTCCATGCTAAACCTTATTAAGTCTGTTATGCTTTTAAAAAAGTAAATCCCACAATGCATTCTAAAACCAAATAATTTTTTAAAAAATTTTCCTGCTGTTATGAATGCATATGAATGTGAATTACTGCTATTTCTCTAATAATTTTAGATAGCTGAAAGTTAAATATTTCCTCAATTCCTAATTACAGCATGCTCCAAGAAGTGGATTACTCATATTTTAAAGATAAAGAAGCTCAGACACAGAGAGGCTAACAGAGCTGCTCAGAATCACACAGCATATGAGGGACAAAAACAGAAGCAGATCTTTTCCTCTAGGGAGCTCATGACCAGCCTGTAAGAGCTCCCCAAAATTCAGCCTCCTATAGGGACACAAAACATACACAACAGGGCCAAAGAGGAGAAAACAGACGAAGGAAATGGAGGTCTAGAGAGAAGCCGCATCCTGGGCCAAGGTATCATGAAGTTGGCATTAGTCCCAGGGAAGAAAGGATGCTCTGTCCCCTGTCTCTTAGCCAGGACACAGTGTTCTCTAACCAAGCCACAAAGGGCCCAAGGAAACATGAAGGCTTTAGTGAAGTGAAACACGTCCTACACCAGGAACCTTGAGACTATCATTTCTTTATATCTCTACTAGTCACATTCGCTCCCCAGTCATTTCTCACATCCCTACCCCCACCCCCCACACTCCTCACCCCATCCAGAGGTTTTTTCATCTTGTTCTAAGAAAAAAGATCCCAGGGCCTTCCTGGACCCCCTAGGATGTATAGCTCAGAAATACCAGAGCTTCTTCTCCTGGGAAATTTCTCCACACCTCCCTGGTCCCCTGGGAGTAGTCAGGAAGCCCACCTAGGCCTTCTGTGGGTGGCACCTACAACAGGGTCTTTTACATAGAAGTGTATTAAATTGTCAGTTGAATTAATTGGCCGTGTGACTTCATATCTCTCTGGTCCTCCATTTTCTCAACCATAAAATAAGAAGGTTGAACAAGTTCGCCCTCTTTCCTTGCCAAACCTGTGTCCTATCCTCCTCTGTACTAAGTGTCCCTACAGCTCTGACGTAAATGTCTCTGAATTTATTAATATTAAGGGATCCATATATCTAGGCCTTTATCTCCCCATTTCCTGAAAGACTCCTTTCTGAGGGGTGGAATCCTGATTTTTAGGGTTTGGCTATTCCTAGGGGTAGCTAAGAAGTGGTGTCCAATCCTCTTTCTCACCCACCCACCCCGCCACCGCCTCGAGCTTTCCTAAAATATCAGAAAAGCTCCGGTCCCTTAAAGCCCCTGACCCCGTTTCTTTCTTGCTCATTATCCAACGGTGTGCTCTGTGAAGCTGAGGAGACCTTGGTAGAGAGGATCTCCAGGTGCACAGGCCGAGAATAAGTGTCATGGCTCTTTCTGTCCCCACCTCCTGCCTCTTAAAACTCATTCTCCTACCCTCAGTTTTCTCCAGTGACTTTTTTCCTTCGGTCTTCGTTCACGGCCTCCCCAGATGTGCGCCACGCACCTCCTTCCTTGACCCTTGAGGGCTACTGGCCCTGGGCACACTCAACTCCAGCTGCGCTCCCCTTCCATTGCTCACCACAGGCTTCCTTGTTTCCCTCCTTTTACCTCCCTTTTCTTTCCCTCCCATCCCTCTTTCCCTGGCTTCCTCACATACCTGCGGCACGCGCCCCTCCGGGCTGTGGCTAGGAGAGGTTGCAGCTGGCTCTTTCCCAGACTGACAGGCACAGCCCCAGCCCCAACCCCAGGCTTCCGTCTCCAGAGAACGCAGGAAAAAGAAGAAGCAAGGAAAAACAGTCAGCGGGGAGCTAGGAGCGACTCCGCCCCGGCCTCGGTCCGACCCCTCGACCCCCCCGCCCCCCAGGGAGCCGCCCAGACAGCGTGCCCTTGCCCCTCCTCTGTCCCTCCCTGTTGGGAGCTGCGGCCTGTCTGGGCAATCCTCACCCCAGCTAGGGAGACCTCAGTAGAGCGGATCTTCTAGCGCTCGGGGCTGAAAATAAGTGTCTCGCCTCTCCGTACCCCTCCCTCCTCCGCCTCTCCCCGGGTGCCTAGCACAGAACCTTGGGAACCCAGCAGGAGATGTGGAATGAATGAATGAAAGCACCATCGGGCAACCGGATCTCCAAACTCCGTATCCCTTCTGGGCACCGCCTGCGTTATTGTTATATAAACGGCAACTAGACAGATCCCTCCTCCTCGGCGCTTTTCCTCCCTCCGCCCTCCCTCCCTGTTCCGGTCCTGTCTCCAAAAAGGTTCTAGTTCTGTCCCCTCCAAATAGCTTTAGGAAACTGCCAATAGTGGTTATTCTGCACATAAGTAGTAGAATCTTGGAGTTGGAAGGAACTTTAGAGGGTATCATCACTCCCTCTCCTCTCCCTGGAGTTCATCTCTTCATCATACCCTAGCCTCCTCCCACCCCTATCCAAAAGTGCTCACTCAAAATTCTGCTGGCTAAACTGGAGGGGATCTAATAGAAAGGACCCTAGAACATAGAATGTCAGAGCTGAGATCTTAAAAAAAAAAAAAAAAAAGGTTCTACTGGCTATGACTAGAACGTTCAGAAAGTGGAAGGTGACTGTCCCACTGTCCTATATACCTGGTCACACCACATCAGAAGTGCTGAGAGTACAGTTCTGAATGCACATTACAGGAAATGTCCAGAGGGGGGCAATCACAGCAGTGATGAGAAAACTGGACTTGAAGGAACTGGGGAGGTTTAGCTTGGAGAAAAGAAGTCTTGAAGAGAGAAAAAGAAAATATAGATCTGAAGAAACCGTTTAATTTAAAGCTGAAAAATTGAAGGTATCTTCTGAATTGGAACACTTTAAAATGTATATTTTAAAAGATATATGAGATTATCTCTACAAAAAAACAGACTATGTACCAAGGCACAAAGAATCTTTACATAATGTAAAAAAACAATTTTTTTTTAAAGAAAAAAAGCACAAATCCGGCCTCAGACACTTGACACACTTAACTAGCTGTGTGACTCTGGGCAAGTCACTTAACCCCAACGGCCCTTCAAAAAGCAAAAAAAGGGGGGGAGCAGAAATTCTAAATATCCTTTACAAGCCATCATGAAGAAAAAATAATTGCTACAAGGAATACAAAGATACAAATTTAAATGAAGATTTGATGACATCCTGAATAATGAATGAGTGGAAGAACAAATCAAAGAAACAATAACTATGTGAAAGAGAATAATAATAACAATGAGACTGCATTTCAAAACTTTGGAGGCACACTAATATACTCCTCAGGGGAAAATCTCATCTCAGAATATATACTAACAAAATAGACAAAGACGACAAACTAAATATGTAGTTTTAAAAATTAGAAAATCAACAAATAGATGAACCCCAAATAAGCACAAATTAGATGAGAAAAAAGTATAAACTGGAAACAAAATACATCAAAGAATTGATCAACAAAACTAAAACTGGTTCTTTAGGGAATCACAAGGAATGATAGTCAACTAGCATTTATTATCAAGCACTTATTATGCACAAAACACTATTGGAGCTAGAAGAAATATTAGCTCTTGACTTGTTCATTTTACAGTGGAGGAAATTAAGGCCCAGAGAGGAACCCGACAATGAATTGTCTCAAGTCATTTTAATCAATAATTCCTATATGCCAAGCACTTGTGCTAGGGGATACAAACAAAGACCTAAGGTCACACAGAGAGTTTGGAGCAAAGATAAGATTCAAACTTTGTCTCCACTTCTCACCTCTCGTTTTTTCTACTGGGCTTGAGTTAACTAGTTTTCCCAGGAGATAATAGGGAGAGATAAATAACTTGGACATCAGAGCTCCTATCAGGAATGCTCATTCATCTGGGCTTTGCTTTTGTTTTTGTTTTTTCTGATGAGCCTGGGAGGATACCTAGAGGGTAACTAGGAATTATACATAAACATTTATTGAGCACCTACTCTGTGGTAAGCATAGCAGAAAAATGCAAAGAGAAACAAGATGTGGTCCCTGACCTTGGGATGCCCAAAGTCTAATAGGAAAGCTAAGATACATATACCAACATAATAGAAATTCAGATATGATAAATTTATATGAGAATTCCTGGGCATGTTCCCCACCCCCTGTCCCCAGAGGTTAAAAATAGAAACAAAGTTCCATACATATTCCAAAATATCAACAGCACGTTTTGTAGTAGCAAAGAGCCAGAAACAAAGTGGATGCCCATGGACTGGGAAAATGGCTAAACAAATCGTGGTACATGAAAGTAACAGAATATCATACTACTTAAGAAGAATTCAGAGAAACATTAGAAGACATATAGGAAATGTTGAATGAATATATGTTTAAATATATACACATATGGTCCTTATTTCATGCATGTGCCAACAACATGCCCTTTTATCTTTTTTAAATTTTTTTATTCTGGGGCCATGATGATTTGGGAAGAAAGCAAGCCTGGAGATCTCATCCCTCACTCCTTCAAAAGGAAACTGGAGAAGGGGGATGGTTGGCTATGCATCTACTATGAGCATGAAGATATTCAATAGGAGAAAGGGAATGTGATTCAAACATTGCCATCCAGAATTGGCTCCATCTGTTTCCTTCTGCTGCTCTTGCCAAACCTTCAGGCCACAGGCAGAGGCTCAGACTAAGACTTCAGGTTTCCATAAGATGAGGGAGTGACCTGGGCCACTCTAACAGCTATTGCCAGTGTGGCTATGGGCAGAAATTCAAGTGACTGACCAAGGACCAGGGTGGCAGACATCAGACTTACAGAGGTGTAATGGGAATGCAAATTTGGAAGATCTTCCCTGCCCCTAGGCTAAAGTGCACCTGAAGCCTGGGGTGGGAGGCTTGTTTTTCAGTAGATACTTTTTGATTGGCCAGTGGGTCAATAAGGTTGTTACATTCTCTGAGCCAGGAGAAGGCTATATAAGCCCTGATGTGAGGCTTTGTTTTGGGGGCTCACTTTGAGAAGTGTTCTGTGATTTGATCTGTATTCTGGGAAGCGGTTGTCCAGAGCCCCCCCACCCTTTGAAAAACCCAGATGTTGATTGGGTATGGATGCAATGGTTGGACAGTTTGGAAAGCTGTCTACTTGATCTGTTTCTGTCTTGATACTTCTGCCTGTATACTCTGAAGTTCGGGGTGCTGACCTTTTTCCCCTGAAGGAGGTAAACAATATATGTTTGACTGATTAAAGTAAGCTTGTTAACCCATTTTGAGTTGCTTTCCTTTAACAAAGCAGATCCAAGAACCTGTGGTGGCAGCAAACCCTGAGGACGCGGACGCTAGGGGTGCTTGCTGCTACAAGAGGTAAACCATATTCTAGAGCTGAGATAAAACTAGAGTGGCCAGGACTAAGTTATTGAAAATTAATTTCATTAGCTGGTAAGCTAGAGGAAAAACCTCTCTCTCTCTCTCTCTCTCTCTCTCTCCCTCTCTACAGTTCTCTGTTTTTTCTTGGTAAAATCTAACACCTGGAACTATGTCCCAGACCCAGACCCTTGACACTTTAGCTCCCTTTTCCATGATCTCTAGGTGTTACAGAAACTTCCCCTCATTCCAAATACCCAGGAGAGCAAGCAGGAGATTTCATGAAGAGATGGCTAGAAGTAGACTGTTCCATGTAGTTCTCTGCTAACCTTAAAGTATAGTATGTTATCATTATTATGTAAAGGAACAGTCTCTGTCCTTTAATTTTTACTATATTGAATAAACTATGTGACTACTATAGGTTTAGAACCTGTGTCCTAGAAATATAAGGTATTGTTGACTAAGAGGGGAGATTCCTAACATGGAGTAGAGAGTGGGAGGTCTCCAGAGTCATCAGATTTCATATTTTTGACATTTTGAACATCGCTCTAAATCATTCCCTAGCTATATTCTGAACCCAGATGTCTTGGGTTTAAACTATTCAGTATCACTGCTTTGAAAATGCTGTGAAGAAGTGGTTTAAGTATCTTCAGATTGTTACCCTCTGGTAGACAAAAGAGGATACTATGGCCTTTTGGACACTTATACCCCAGAAGGGAACTAAGGTGGCTACAGGGGTAGGGGTTCAAGCAGATGGCACCACCTGATGAGAAACTCAGATATTATGCCCCCTTGATAGATAATTTAGTGGCATGCTGCCTTTCTGTAGACTTAAGGAAGCCAGCTCAAAAACCAGTTTTGACTTGGGTCACTACTGCAGTTTCTCAAGTGTAACACATAATACATAAACTGTCACATACATAAAATGACGATAGCAATGGAAATGAAAGATCACTAAGATCCAAGACAATTTTGAAAGACCTATGATGAAAAATGCTATCCACCTCCAGAGAAAGAACTGCTGGAGTCTGAATGCAAATCAAAGCACCCTGTTCTTTTTTACCTTATTTTTCTTAGTGGGTTTTTTGGTCTGTATTCTTCTACAACATGACTAATATGGAAATGTTTTGCATGAGCACATCCTTATCAAATTGCTTACTCTCTGGCGG
>NW_027187400.1:6687766-6734825 GCF_028583685.1 Petaurus breviceps papuanus | reverse complement strand
AGGAGATGGGAAGGAAGAGAGAGGAAGATAGAATGTTGAACTCAAAATTGTAAAAAGCAAAGGTTAAAAATTATTTTTACATGTAATTGGAAAAATAAATTATATATACATACATACGTGTGTATGTGTGTATGAATTAAAGATCATGAAAGGAAGTTGAACTTTGAGCAACTGAAAAACTAATAATGGTCTCAAAGAACAGATAGTAAGATACCTAACTCCTCTGGGCAGTGTGGCAGGAGACTACTAGAGTAAAATGTTGCAGACATTGTCATACAGAGTCACTGCACCAGTTGTTTTTGCTTAACTATTTTAATTTGTTATTTTTTTTCTTTTTGGAGGGCAATTGGGGTTAAGTGACTTGCCCAAGGTCACACGGCTAATTTTTTCGTTAAGTGTCTGAGGCCAGATTTGGACTCAGGTCTGGACTCAGTTCCTCCTGACTCCAGGGACGATACTCTATTCACTGTGCCACCTAGCTGCCCCCCATATTTGTTATCTTTTTTAAATTAAGTTTTATATTATTTTTGGTTCTGAATTCTCTCTCTCCCCCATTCCTTCCCTTGCCCCTTAAGAAGGAAGAAAAACCAAACCTTTATAAATATGTATCAGTAATGAAAAACAAGTTCTCACGTTATTTATGTCCAAAAAGAAAAAAAGAAAGAAAGGAAAGAAAGAGAATATGCTTCAATCTACATTTTATCAGTCCATCAGCTCTTATTCTGGAGGTGGAAAGCATGTTTCATCAAGAGTCCTTTGGACCCGGGAACTATGTGAACACAGTTACAAAACACTTTTCATACAAATAAAGTCAGAGCTAAAAAAAATGGAAAAATATAAATTGCTCATGGGTAAGCCAAGCTAATATCATAAAAATGACAATTCTACCTAAATTTACTTATTCAGTGCCATGTCAATCAAACTACCAAATAATTATTTTGTAAAACTAGAAAAAAATATTAACAAAATGTCAAGAATATCAAGGAAACTAATGAAAAAAACATTAAGGAAAGTGCCTAGCCATACAAGATCACACGCTGTATTATAAAGTGGTAATCACAAAAATATTCTGGCACTGGCTAAGAAATAGTGTTGTATCATATTAGTAAAATAGATTAGTGTGATAGTAATGGCAATTAAAGATTCCCCTGTATTGGCTTGGTTTTCAAATTGATTGTGTTAAAACCCAGAGTTTGTTAATCCCACCTGTGGGATGGGCTTGTTGATGTGAAAAGAAAGTCCTGAATTGGGAGGAGCTGGTGATGTAGATTTGGAGAGACACTAGAGAGAGGCGGAAGATCTTTTTGGAAGCAGCACCTCGTGGAGAGAGAGAGACTAAGAGAATTGCTGGTGGCCGCTTTCAATTGCCCTGGACTTTTGAGACCTGCCCCCTGAGCTGCCAAGGACTGAGGAGACATGGCTGTTTTGCTGGTACTTTGTCTGTCTGTTTTGATGTTATTTTGCCAGAATTGTCCACTGGTGAAAGACTGTCCTTTTGTTGAAGAAATCCTGGAACCTGGCTGTTCGCTAAGAAGGCCTGCGACTGTCCTGCAGACAGAGAGTGAATACTGTCCACTGGTGAGGGACAGTGCTGTTTTTGCAGGAGTCTGGAGACTGTCCTGCAGACAGAGTGAATACTGTCCACCGGTGAGGGACAGTGCTGTTGTTGCAGGGGTCTGGGAGCCTTTCTGTTGGTTCAGAAGCCCTGAAGAAGGATTTTCTTGTTGTATGTTTACAGAAATCCTGGGAGATGGCTTTGCTAATGTGTTCAGGGGTTCTAGGACTGTTCTACAGACAGAGGATAAATTCATGAAGGGACTGGCAATGTATCTTGTGGCTTTGCTAAGCCTTGTCTCCCCAGGAACTAAGATTGCTGAGAACTTGCCTCGTGTCAAGATGAAGAAAAGACCTCCATTTGGGTATTAAGTGCTGTGTTTAAACTTGATGTAACTCTGGGGTAGATTCAATTGTGATCCAGGGGTGGGGAACTTTTGACCTTATGTTTGGAAACTAATCTCCATTTGAGAAGAGGGGCTTTGTGGTGGACTTAATTAAGGTATAGCCTAGGGGTGGAGAAGTATTTAGAACAGAGACTTTGTAATTGATTGAATGATTGGAAGATCCTGGGGTGGGGTAGTACTTGGAGATTATTTAATCACACTTAGTAAATGCTGTATTTGGAATGATGTCATGTTTTAATCTTCTCTGTTCTTGGTTGGTCACTGAATAAAATAGAGAGCACCTATGCTGGTATTTTGAACCTGGGAAGTTGCCTTCTTTTGGCATTACATTACAATTAGGTACACAATACACAGTAGCATATTACCATAGCAATCCAGTGTTTGATAAACTCAAAGACACAAGCTTTGGGGACAAAAACTCACTAGCTGACAAAAAAACTTCTGAGAAAAATGGAAAACAGTATGGCAGAAATTAGATATAGATCAATATCTTATACTGTTTACCAAGTGTATCGGCAAGCACCCCAAGCACGTCCTCAGGGTTTGCTGCCCATACAGGTTCTTAGATCTGCTTTGTTAAAGGAAAGCAACTCAAAATGGGTTAACAAGCTTACTTTAATCAGTCAGACATACATCGTTTACCTTGTTCAGGGGAAAAGGTCAGCACCCCGAACTTCAAAGTATACAGGCAGAAGTATCAAGACAGAAACAGATCAAGTAGACAGATTTCCAAACTGTCCAACCATTACATCCATACCCAGTCAACATCTGGGTTTCCACATCTGGGTTTTTCAAAGCCCTGGGGGGCCCTGGGCAACGGCTTCCCAGAATACAGATCAAATCACAGAACACTTCTCAAAGTGAGCCCCCCAAAACAAAGCTACACATCAGGGCTTATATAGCCTTCTCCTGGCTCAGAGAATATAACAACCTTATTGACCCACTGGCCAATCAAAAAGTATCTACTGAAAAACAAGCCTCCCACCCCAGGCTTCAGGTGCACTTTAGCCTAGGGGCAGGGAAGATCTTCCAAATTTGCATTCCCATTACACCAAGACAAAGTCAAAATTGGGTGCATGGTTTAGATATAAAGGGTGATACCAAAAACAAATTGGAGGAGCATGGAATAGTGTATATATCAGGTCTATGGATGAGGGAAGAATTTATGACAAAGCAAGAGAGAGCATTATGAAATGTAAAATGGATAGTTTTGATTAATATTAAATTTAAAAGTTTTAGCACAAATAAAGCAAATGCAACCAAGATTAGAAGGAAAACAGAAAGCTGGAAAAAATATTTACAGCAAGTATCTCTAATAAAGACCTCCTTTCTCAAATATATAGAAAACAGTCAAATTTCTATGAATACAAGTCATTCCCCAATTGATAAATAGTAAAAGAATATGAATAAGTAGTTTTCAGATAAAGAAATCAAAGCTATCTATAGTAATATTTTTAAAAATGCTCCAAATCACTATTGATAAGAGAAATGCAAATGAAAACAACACTGGGATACCAATTTACACCTATCAGAGTAGATAATATGACAGAAAAAGAAAATAATAAATGTTGGAGGTGATATGGGAATACTGGGACACTAACACACTATTGGTGGAATTGTGAATTGATTCCATTCTGGAAATCAATTTGGAACACTACCCAGAGAGTTATAAAATTGTGCATACCCTTCGATCCAGCAATATCACTACTAGGTATGTGAATTTATAAAAAGGGAGGGGGGAACAAATTTGTATAAAAATATATATAGTCATTATTTTTGTGGTGGCAAGGAATTGGAAATTAAGGGGATGCCCATCAACTAGGGAATGGCTGAACAAGCTGAGTTACATGACTGTAAAGAAAAACTATTGTGCTATAAGAAATGATGAGCAGGATGACTTCAGAAAAACCTGGAGAGACTTATATGAACTGATGCTGAGTGAAGTGAGCAGAACCAGTAGAACATTGTATATAGTGATAGCAACAGTGTGTGAGGATCAACTATGATTGATTTAGTTCTTCCCAGCAATACAGTGATCCAAGACAATTCCAAAGGACCCATGATGAAAAATGCTGTCTACCTCCAGAGAAAGAACTGATGGAATCTACTGCAAATTAAAGCATACTATTTTCCATTTTCTTTTATTTTTTTCATGTTTTTTTTTATCCATGTTTTCTTTCACAGCAAAACTAATATGGAAATGTTTAGCATGATTTTACACAAATAACCTACATAAAATTGCTTACTGTATCAGTGAGGGGGGAGGTGAAGGAAGGAGGAAGAGAATTTGGAACACAAAATTAAAAAAAAAACAAATGTTAAAAATAGTTTTTACATGTAATCGGGGAAAAGCCAAAATACTTTTTTAAAAAGAAAAAAAATCCTTTGGAATTGTGGTGGGTCATTGTGTTAGACTTACTAAGTCTTTCAACGTTGATTTTCCTTATAATATTGCTGTTATTGTATAAATTGTTCTCTTGGTTCTGCTCACTTTATTCTGCATTAACTCATGCAATTCTTCCCAGGTTTTTCTGAAATCATCCCCTTCATTATTTCTTTTTTTTCTTCTTTTTTTCTTTTTTCTTTTGCTTTTTAGAGGGGGGGGCAGGGCAATTGGGGTTAAGCCCAAGGTTACACAGCTTGTAAGTGTCAAGTATCTCAGTCTGGATTTGAACTCAAGGGCCTGAGCTCTATTCACTTCGCCACCTAGCTGCCCCTCCCCCTTCATTATTTCTTATAGCACAATAGTATTCCATCACATTCATATACCACAACTTGTTCAGCCATTCCCCAAATGATGGACATCCCCTCTGTTTCCAGTGCTTTGCCCCAATGAAAAGCTGCTACAAATATTTTTGTACACATGGACCTTTTTCTCTTTCTTTTGATCTCTTTGGGGTAGAGATCACTGGGCAAAAGGGTATGAACAATTTAATAGCTTTTGGGTGATAGTTCCAAATTGCTCTCCAGAATGACAACTAGTTCACAACTCCAAAAAGTCCCTCCAACATTTGTCATTTTACTTTTTTGTCATCTTAGTAGATCTGATGGTGTATTTATTATAAGGGAACCAAATCTGGTTTAAGACTTTGGGATAGTTTCTGCCACAGGGGTAGGGACCAGATGACCCCATTTCCTGTTTAATGCCATTTATCAACAATGCGTAAGTATGCAAGGAACTGTGCTAAGGGTTGTGGGAAGATGGAATCCTAGTATTCAGAATATTTGAGCTAGAAGGAACCTTAGAGAAGAATAAATGAAGTTATTTAGTGAGCACTTACTGTGAGTACTATGCTAAATACTGAGAATACAAATAGAAGACTGGAGCTGCTTTCAGGGAGCTCCCATTCTAAGGAAGAATACAATACATGTGGAAGGTTTCAGGGGCAAGTCAGATGGAAAAGTCTCAGAAACCCTAGGGTGCAGAGACAAAGCAGATGGCGATGCCTCTTCTTTAATGTCATCTTCACTGACTGATCATAACAGTTTCTGATGCTGATCCATTTGACAGCATCAAGGACTGTGGTGAAAACTCTTCTCTGAGTTTTCAGTAGCTATGGCTGTAGCACTTACAGGAGTTCCTGGCTGCATCTCCATAGGAGTTATTTCCCAGGATGATGACAAAGTATTACTATCCCCAAGGTTCTAAGACCTGGACTGACTTCATCAGGATCTGAGGAGAGATGCTAGTCAAGGCGGTGTCAGCGGTCTGTCATTTCCTGACACATGCTGCCTCCTGCTGTCCTTTAGCATATCTTGCTGCTTCAGCTAGGTGGGCTTGGCTGCCCTGGGTGTGACAGTTGGTTAGTGGTTAGTGAGGTTGGCTGGCCTGGAGTTGATACCCTGCATGATGGCTATGAGGGCTGGGCTGGAGTCAGGACTTGTGGTCTAGGAGGTATTACCACTCTCAGGGTTCCTGTGCCTTTATAACAACTGGTGGCAGTTGGTCAGCAATTTCTACTGGTAATGATAAAGCTTGCCCCCTGTCCCCCTGTAAAATGATTTCTCCCATCAATACTGACTATGGGGGCTAGGCTGGAAGCATATCTGGTGATATGGGGTCCACTGATATTCCCAAGGTTCTTGGGCTCTTGGGTTTAAGTGGGCTTCTCCACCTCCTCTTCAGGGTGCCTTGCTGCTTAAGCTAGTGATTTTAGATCTAGAACTGGAAGGGCTTTCCGAAGCCATCTATTCCAACCCCCTCCTTTCAGACCCCAAATGACTTGACAGAGATCATCCTCTCACAAATGTCAGAGTACGAAAGTGAACTCTGGTCCTCTGACTCCAAACTTAGCTATACGACATTGTCTGAGTAGATCCACCTCCTTTTCCCCCTCAGACCTTACACAACCTTTGGCTTACACTACCCTAATGAACTTGCCTATGATATGCAAGAATACATGCTATCTGTCCATCTGTGTTCTATCGTCCTACTAAACTCTCAAGGGCAGAAGCAGCCTATTCTAGCTTATCTTTTTAGGAGCATAAAGTGTATCTCAGTTAATCTTTTTATGAAGCAAGGAGCTTATCTTATCTACACTTTACATCTTTTCTGGAGCCTCTTTTGGTAGCTAGGAACCTTCTCACAGCTAGGAACTTAATGAAAGTTTATTGCATTGAATTAAACTCCTTCACTTTACAGAGGAGGAAACTGTAGCACTGGGATGTTACATGTTATCAGTCAGACATTACATATGTGTATGGTTATGTAGATTCCAAACCAGCACTTCTAATCACAAATCTAGTTTCCATTCCATGACAGACACTCCACTGCCTCCAAGCTTAAGGGAACTCCCAGCCTGATGATCAGGGGTGTCAGGAAGAGGCATCAAGGATGACAGAGAGAGCAGCTTTGACCTCCAGGATTTTAGAATCTGGTAGGCTAGACCTGAAAACATGCAAAAATCCAAAGATACTAGGTGGTATAGTGGGAGATGTGACTGACTCAAGAGTTAGAGGTGTTTAAATCCTGCCTGTGTGATGTTATATGATGTGTTATATTCTCCCTGAGTCTCAGTTCCTCTTCTTTTAAATGAGAGCACTGTACTGGATAACCTGAGGTCCCTTCCATCTTGACATCTGTGATCTTATGATCCTAGCAGGTCAGGAGTGGGGAACCTGTGGTCTTGAGGTCTTGAGGCCACATGTGGCCTTCTAGATCCTGGGGTGTGGCCCTTTGACAGAGTCCAATTTTTTTGCAGAATTTTTACAGAACAAATCCTTTTATTAAGGGTATTTGTTCTGTGAAATTTACATTCAGTGCAAAAGCTGCACTTGAGGACCTAGAGGGCTACATGTGGCCTCAAGGTTGCAGGTTCCCCACAACTCTCCTAGGTGCAGACTGATTAGTCTTCTCTCAATTATCCATGGGGAAGAGTGAAGATAGAGGTATAAATAATTCAAAATACTGTATAATAAAAATAAATCACTTAACTTTGAGATGGATGCATTATCACAAAAACCTTAATAGTGTTAACAAAACATAGGGCTTGTTACTCTAAGGTAGTCACAGAAAAGCTTCCTTGACAAACTAGAAGAAGAAGATTGATAGATATTCTCAGAGCACATGGCAAACTGGTTAAACATTTACAGAAATGCTTTTGGAACAAATGAACCTTACTTCACAATGCAAGAGTGAAGGCTGAAAATTGGTAATTGCCACTCCATTTGTTGAATGCAACTAAAAGTGGCTTGTCTCCAGGTGGAACCTATTCAATTAGGACCAATCAACTGCAAGTGAGGACTAAGTGACTTCCTAGATCTGCTGGCAAAGGCACTTCCAAATGAATGATTGTTAAGTTATCTCTCAGCATTTGTACTAGAGAGGAAAAGGCCCATGTACAAAACTAACATGTCCAAAAGATTTGTTAAAGGAGATGCAGAAGTCAACAGAGGCTTCAGAAGCCTAGAGATGGGAATAGGATGCTCCAGTCCTCCCAGCCAGCCTCTGAATTGGACTAGTGGCATGGCAATTCTGGAGATAACTCCCCAGCTTTCCCTTTTTTATACAATAGAATTCCTAACTCTTGTATTTGTTAAGGGATACTTCCTCTTTTTCAGGGGTTCCAGGATAGTGACTGGTATAGAACAAGGTATCGTCTGCTACTTCTACTTTCAGATCTTCACTTAGAGATTTGTGAGTGCAGTAAATAATTTAGGGGAATGAGAGTATGAGATTAGAATGTTTACCTATTTATTTAAGATTAGTTAACAAGAGGGATGTGGGTAATGTTGTGTAGGCACCATTGTACCTAGCTGTTTGGGTTCAATTATTAGGAGGGGGAAAAGGGAGAGACCTTTTTGTTTGGTTCAGTGGGATAAAAGCAAAAGAAAGCAAGGAACAACTACAATTTACAGGATGCTAGCTAATTGATATAAATGTGAGTATCCCCAAGGAAGTCTCCCTCTTAACTTGAAACAGCAGGTGTCGGGGTGGCCAGGTGGCTCAGCGAGTAAGAGCACCGGCTCCAGTGTCGTGATGACCTGGATCAAATCTGGGCTCAGATACCTAGCACCACACCCAGAAATAACTGGCCGTGTAACCTTGAGCTAATGTTACTTAAACCGTTTTGCTTTAAAAAAAAAAAAAAGAAAAAGAAATAGCAGGTGTCAAGAGAATGGATTTGGGTTGCTTCCTCAAATGAGAAATTAAAGGCCTCATAAAGGTGCGTATTTGCCTCAGGATTTTACTTTAAGAATGCTAACTTAGGCTGGTACAGTCCCAACCCCAACAAACCTGGAGCAGGTCTTAGGAGTGACTGAATCAGCAGCAGCAGCAGCAGCAGCAGCTGTGGCTGCTTCCAGAGTTCTTAGCCCACAGTCAGGAGATCACAGGGGTCTCTTTGCTAGCGCTGATACAGGACTGTTGCTTGGCCCATACTGAGACCCTGACCACAGTCCTGGGTGGCAATCCCATGGCAAGGAGGAGCAGTAGCAGAGCAGAGCTTGTGGCAGTGGTGGGGAGGGGGAACCCTCCTCACAGTTCCAGTTTTCCAAGTAGAAAGGAGGTTGCTCAGACTAGAGCACAGAAGAGTAGTAAACACCTTTCCTCGGATCATACCACCTTGATGAACTCAAAACTTACAGGTCTCTAGAAGTACCTCTAAAAACACCTGTACAAACTCCCTGAAGCTTGGGAGAGTACACTCTGTACCCTGGGAGCAGAGCCCTACTTTAACAAAGAATTAAAAGTCAATGGATAGGCTGGGGAAATGTGCAAACAACAGAAAAAATTCTGACTATTGAAAATTACTATAGTAACAAGGAAGATCAAAATACACTTTCGGAAGAAGACCACAAAGTCAAAGCTCCTACATCCAAAGCCTCCAAGAAAAATATGAATTGGTCTCAGGTCATGGAAGAGCTCAAAAGGGATTCTGAAAATCAAATAATAAAGGTAGAGGAAAAACTGGGAAGAGAAATGAGAGTGAAGCGAGAAAATCATGAAAAACGAGTGAACAGTTTGGTAAAGGAGACACCAAAAAATAGTGAAGAAAATAGCACCCTAAAAAATAGAATAGGCAAAAAGGTAAAAGAGGTCTAGAAAACCAAGGAGGAGAAGGATGCCTTAAAAAGCAGAATTGGTCAAATAGAAAAGGAGGTCCAAAAACTCATTGAGGAAAATAATTCCTTAAACATTAGAATGGAGCAAATGGAAGCTTTATGAGAACTTTATGAGGACTTTATGAGAAGTCAATAAATAATTTTTAAAAACCCAAAAGAATAAAAAAGAATAGAAGACAATATCTCATTGGAAAAACAACTAACCTGGAAAATAGATCCAGGAGAGAAAATTTTAAAATTACTGGATTTCCTGAAAGCCATGTTAAATAAGTAAATAAAGAGCCTAGACATGATCTTTCAAGAAATTATCAAGGAAAACTGCCCTGATATTCTAGAACCAGCAGGCAAAACAGAAATTGAAAGAATCTTCCGATTACCTCCTGAAAGAGATACCAAACTGAAAACTTCCCAAAATATTATAGTCAAATTCCAGAGTTCCCAGGTCAAGGAGAAAATATTGCAAGCAGCCAGAAAAACAATTCAAGCATTATGGAGACAGTCAGGATAACACAAAATTTAGCAGTGTCTACATGAAAGGATTAGAGGACTTAAAAGAGGGCAAAGAGGCTAGGATTACACCCAAGAAGCACCTACTCAGAACAATTGAATAGAATTCTTCAGGGGGGAAAATGGACATTCAAAAGAGATAGAGGGCTTTCAATTATTCATGATGACAAGACCAGAGCTGAATAGAAAATTGGACTTTCAAATACAAGACTCAAGAAAAGCATAAAAAGGTAAATGGGAAGGGGAAATCATAAGGGACTTAATAATTTTAAATAATTTTAAACTATTTACGAATGTACATGGGAAGATGATATTTGTAACTCACAAGACCTTTCTCATTATTAGGGTAGTTAAACAGAGTATATATAGACAAGAGGGCACAGGTGGAAGTTGAATATGAAGGGATGATATCTAAAAAATAAAATTAAGGGATGAGAGAGGAATGTACTGTGAGAAAGAGAATGGGAGTGGTAGAATGAGGGAAATTATCTCACATAAAAGAGGTGAGAAAAAGCTTTTACAGTAAAGGGAAAGAGGGGTGAGGTGAGGGAGAGTGAGTGAATCTTACTCTCATCAGAACTGGTCAAAGAAGGAAAAACATACACACACAATTGGGTATAGAAATCTATTATACCCTACAGGAAAATAGGAAGAGAAGGGGATGAGAAGGGAGTGGGGGGTTTGATAGAAGAGAGGGCAGATTGGGGGAGGGGTAGCCAGAAGCAAAACACTTTTGATGAAGACAGGGTGAAAGGAGATAGAGAATAGAACAAAGGGGGAGGTAAATAGGATGGAGGGAAATACAGTTAGCAATAATACCTGTGAAAAAAATTTTTGAACAAAGTTTCTCTGATAAAGGCCTCATTTCTCAGAGAACTGAGTCAAATTTATAAAAATAAGAGCCATTCCCCAATTGATAAATGATCAAAATATATAATCAGTTTTCAGATGAAGTAATCAAAGCTATCTATAGTCATATGGAAAAATACTCTAACTCACTATTGATTGGAGAAATGCAAATTAAAACAATTCTAAGGCACTGCCTCATACCTATTAGACTGGATAGTAGGACAGAAAAGGTAAATGACGAATGCTGGAGGGGATGTTGAAAAAATGAGACTTAAATGCACTGTTGGTGGAGTTGTGAACTGCTTCAACCATTCTGCAAAGCAATTTAGAGCCCAAAGTGCTAGAAAACCATGCAAACTCTTTGGCCTAGCAATACCACTACTAGGTTTGTATCCCAAAAGATATTTTTTTAAAAAGGAAAAGGATCTATATGTACAGAAATATTTATAGCAGCTCTTTTCTGGGGGTAAAGAATTAGAAGTTGAGGGGAAGCCCATCAGTTGGGGAATGGCTGAACAAGTTGTAGTATGTGACTATGACAGAATACTATTGTACTATAAGAAATGATAATATGCTCTCAAGAAAAATCTGGAAAGACTTGCATGGGCTGATGCAAAATGAAATATACCATGTACAAAGTAACAGTAATACTTAGCTATTCTCAGCAATACAATGACCAAGACAATTCTGAAGGACTTATAATGAAAAATGGACGAATTGAAGCCTACTTTCTTTATTTTTCTTGATTGTTTCCTTATCTGTTTTCTTTCACAACATGACTATTATGGATATGTTTTGCATGACTACACATGTATAACCTATACAGAATTGCTTGCCATCTCAATGAGGGGGCTTGGGGAGGGAGAAGGGGAGAGAATTTGGAATTCAAAGTTTTAAAAAGGAATGTTAAAAAATTTTACCTGTAACTGGGGAAAAAAATAAAATACTGAATAAAGCTTTAAAAGAAAAGGCAAGATAAAAAAGAATGCTAACTTAGATTCTACTGGGGCAGAGCACAGAGACAAATTTCTAATACATAGAGATCCTTAAAAAAAAAAAACTTTAATTAGAACCAAGTCACAGTGTGTATGTTGGAGATGATTATGACATAAATCGTTCAGTTGTTCAGGCATATCTGACTCTTTGTGATCCTATGGACTATAGCACACCAAGCCCTTCTATCCTTGAGTATTTCCTGAAGTCTGTCCAAGTTCATGTTTGTTGTTTCCATGCCACTATCCATCCATCTCATCCTCTACCATCCCCTTTTCCTTTTGCCTTCAATCTTTCCCAGCATCAGGGTCTTTTCCAATGAGTCCTGTCTTCTCATTAGGTGACCAAAATATTTAAGCTCCAGCTTCAGTACTTGACCTTCAAATAAATAGTCTGAATTAATTTTCTTAAGTATTTACTGATTTGGTCTTCTTGTTGTCCAAGGAACTTTCAAGTCTACTACACCACAATTTGAAGGCATAGATTATGCAGCAGTGTTTTCCATATATATATATATATACAGTCATATATTGCTACTGGAAAAACCATAGCTTTGACTGTACAGACCTTCATTGGCAAGGTGATGTTTTTACTTTTTAATATGCTATCCAGATTTGCCATAGCTTTCCTTCCAAGCAGCAAATATCTTTTAATTTGATGACTGCAATTGCTGTCTGCAGTGATCTTTGAGCCCAAGAATATAGTCTGAAAAAGCTTCCATTTTTTCTCCCTCTACTTGCCAGAAAATGATGGGACCACTTACCAAGATCTTACTTTTTTTAATATTAGGTTTCAAGCCAAAGGGGTGGCATAAATTGGAAAACTCAATAATGGTAGAACCAACTTTTATTGTTTGGGGGAGGTTTTTTGCTTTTTTTTTTTTGAGGGGGAAGGCAGGGCAATTGGCATTAAATGACTTGCCCAAGGTCACACAGCTAGTAAGCGTTAAGTGTCTGAGGCCAGATTTGAACTCAGGCTCTCCTGACTCCAGTACCAGTGCTCTATTCACTGTGCCATCTAGTTGCCCCTAGAACCAACTTTTAAGGTAGGAACAGCAGGACTAATTGGATGCTGAATTCATAAGCCAGGACTAGGAGTAGTATCAGAATCTAGAGCAGGCCTTAGCCTGTGGGTGAAAGTGAACCCAGCTGCCAGGGTGAAGAGGGTGTGAAGGTGGCATTCAGCCAGGCACAACCTCTTCAAACTGGGAACTTGGATATATGCCAAAGGATACAAAGAGTTTAATAACATAGTCCCTACCCTAGAGGCACTCAAAGTTTGGGTGAAGAGAAATGACACTTGAAATAATAACTAATTGTACAAAGAAATACAATTGTTTTTTTTTTTCAGGTTGAGCTAATGCCATGAATTCAACAAAACAAAATTCATCAAATATTTATGAAGTGCCTATGCAGTAGTTCTGAACTTTGTGTAGTTATCCTCACTTTAAAAATATCACGCTGTTCACTTTTTATAAAATAAGCTATGCAGTTTTGGTTCACTTTTTCACATAAATTAAGAATTTCTAACATGCAACAAAACTGATTTTTAACAATAAAATCTTTCAGAGTTTGATATTTATCACACAAAAATAACAAAAGAGACTGGACTTATGAATTTGTTATAAGAAACTCCTCTGTAAAGAAACTTAAATTTTGGAATTTCTTAAAGTGCTGAAGACCTGTGATTTGCCCATGGTCACAGAGTCTATGACATAAGCAGGATTTAATTACAGCTTTTCCCTGTTTTGAAGCTGGTTCTCTATCCACCTTACTATACTGTCTCTCAACAATAACTAATATTATTATTAATGTGCTAACTGAGCTTGTTTTTCAGTATAAAATTTCAAGAGGAAATTTGTATCATAAAATGAATTTGCTTCATCTTCATTATCACCCAAAAAAAAGTCAGTTTCTTCTTTTATCTTGAATATCTATAGAAGTACTTGGCATTACATCAGTCTGTTCCACAATAACCTAGAAATGCCCTCATATCATCACACAATTTTGCAAAATGCAATCTCTTTCTAATGGATTTTTTGAAAAGAAAAAAACAAAGTTGGTAGAACAATTTGGAAATATTTCTAAAGGGCTATAAAACTGCATACCATTTGATCCAGCAATACCATAGTAGGTCTGTATCCCAAAGAAATTTTTAAAAAGGGGGAGGGAGGACTTATTTGTACAAAAACATTTATAGCAGCTCCTTTTGTGGTGGCAAAGAATTGGAAATTGAGGGATCAATTCCCCATCAACTGGGGAATGGTTAAACAAGTTGTGGTATATGATTGTAAAGAAATACTATTTTGCTATAAGAAATAAGCAGGATGATTTGAGAAAAGTCTGAAAAGACCAAGATGAACAGATGCAAAGTGAGGTGAGTAGAACAATCAACTGTGAATGGCAGTTATTCTCAGCAATATAATGATCAGAGACAATCCCAAAGGATTCATGATAAAAAATGCTATCCATCTCCAGAGAAAGAACGAAATCTGAATGCAGATTAAAGTATTCTATTTTTCACTTTCTGTATGTTTTTGGCCTTTTCCCCTTTGGTTCTGTTTTTCATAACATGACTAATATAGTAATATGTTTTGCGTGATTGTACATGTATAACCCATATCAAATTGTTCACTGTCTCAGGGACAGGAAAGGGAAGAGAGGAAGAGAGAAAATTTGGAACACAATTTTTTAAATGAATGTTAAAGATCCTCTTTACATGTAACTGGGGAAGGATTATTTAAAGCCAAAAAAAAAAAAATAAAAGGTTGGTTATTTTGGTCATAACTTTAAAAAGTGATCTGTAAATTCCATTTCATTTATATTTCTTAATACAGTGATTGTTTATGAAGCTTGCAAAGTGTGCAAATGGTATAAGGTAACACTTTTAAGAAAATTTTTTTCTATCAAAAAAAAAATCTGCCTCCCCTCCCTTCCTGCTCCTTTCCCACCCCCTACCCCCCCTACCCCCATTTGATTTTTTTTTGTTTGCTTGTTTGTTTTTGGTGAGGCAATAGGGGTTAAGTGACTTGCCCAGGGCCACACAGCTAGTGTCAAGTGTCTGGTCAGAGGCTGGATTTGAGCTCTGGTCCTCCTGACTTCAGATCCAGTACTCTATCCACTGCACCACCCATCTGCCCCACCCCATTTGAAAAAGAAAAAGAAAACTTGTTGCAAATGTGTGTAGTAAAGCAAAGCAAATTTCTGCATTGGCCATGTTATATACACAAACACAGAGCTCATTCTGCAATCTAAGTTCTTCACCTCTCTATCAGGAGGAAGGTATGTTGGTCATTACCCTGATCAGAGCTCCCAAATCTTTAAACTTGTTTGTCTTTACCATATTGTTGTCATTGTATACATTATTCTCCTGGTTCTGCTCACTTCATTCTTCATCAGTTCTACAAGTCTTCTCAAGTTTCTTTGAAACCATCCCCTTCATCATTTCTTATAGCCCAATAGGATTTTATCATATTTATATACTGTAACTTGTTTAGTTGCTTCCCAATCAATGAGTAACCCCTTAGTTTAAAGGTTTTTGCTACCATAAAAAAGCTATATTTTGGTACATCCTTATTTAGAATTTACTTAGGACTAACCTCCCTTAATCTGCTCTCCCTCTAATTCCCCTCCTTCCTTTTTCCCCTTCCTTATTTCCTTGTGGTGTGTACCCAGTTATGTGTATGTGTATTCTTCCCTCCCTTAACCAACTAAAAAGAGAATTAGGTTCGTCACCTGCTCCTCTGCCTTCTTCTTTGTATAGACTTCTACTTGCATAACTGCTTATGTGAGATGATTTCCCTTCTTCCTCCAGTGTATTTATCTTTCCTCTCCATTCTTCTTTTAAAATCATCAAGACATAATAATAGAGCCATTCCCAGGCCTTGTCTAACTGGACTTTTTCAATGAACCCTGATGATGTCAGGGTTCTGAGGTGATACCTATCATCTCCTTATATAAGAAGTTCATCCTTTAGTACCTTATCAGTGTTTATTCATGATTACATTTACATGTGTTTATAAAGGTTTTACACAGCTATAGCCTTTTTATCAGGAATATTTGGAAGCCCTCTATTTCAGTAAAATCCATTTCCCCCCCCCCCCCATAGGATTCTATTCAGTTTTACTGGGTAAGTTATACTTGGTAAGTTATACTTGGTCATAAGCCTATATCCTTTGTCTTCTGGAGTATCATATTCCAATCTCTCTGCTCTTTTATAGTGGTAACTGCTAAATTATATATGGTCCTGACTGTGGTTCTTTGGTACATCTTTTTGGCTGCTTGCACTATTTTTTCTTTGACCTAGAAGTTTTGGATTTTAATGTTCTTGGGAAGTTTCATTTGGGGGTTTCTTTCAGATGACTAGTGGATTCTTTCTGTCTCCACTTTGCTATCTGGTTCTAAGATGTCTAGGCAGTTTTCTTATAAGATTTCTTGAAATATGTGTCTAGGTTCTCTTTTTTGGTCATGACTTTCAGGTAGTCCAGTGATTCTTAAATTTTTTTCTCCATCTGTTTTCCATATCAATTGTTTTTGCTATAAGATATCTTACACTTTCTATTTTTACAATTTTTTACTTTATTTTTAACATTTGTCTCATAGAATCTTTGGCTTCTATTTGGTCTATTCTAATGTTCAGGGAATTTGCTGCATGGGCAAGGTTTTGTACTTCTTGTGCCAACCTGCTTATTCTTCTTCAAATTTATTCTTCTAAAGAGGTTGCATTTCTTTCTCTATTTTTTTCTTTTTATTGCTGTCATTTCATTAACAAACATATTTTAACTTTCTTTTAAAAAATCTTGATCTCTTCCAGGAATTCTAATCAAATTTCTGCCCAAGTTGTGCTCTTCTCTGAAGATTTGTTTGTATGTTTTGAAATTATTCTCTTCTCCTAGGTCTGTGCCTTTAGCATCTCTGTCATCATAAATGCTCTTTATGGTTAAATTCTTCTTTTGTTTGCTCATTCTTCCAGGCTACTTTCTGACTTGGGACTTGATATTAGTGTCAGACTCTTAAGCACCTTTGGAAGGAAGGTCTAGGCTGAACCAGCTGTGCTTTCTTAGGGGTACTGTTATGCTATTCCAGGATCTCAAGGACAGCTCAAACTGGAAACCTGAAAGCTTTTGGTGCTCCCAAAATGGTCTGATCCAGAGCAAAGTCTAATTGCTTTCCCCCTGGTCTGAGCTCTGCAAGTTCTTCTTATGGGTTTGGGTCTCAGCAACAGGCTTGTGGGATTGTCCATTTGGAGTTCCAGTAGATTGCTGCTGGACTCCACCACTATCAGCCAGGAGGGTCCCCCTTCTGTCTAGGATTACTCCTCTGCTTCTTCTGCTGCAGGCTTCAGACTGGGCTGGGGAGTAAAACTGAATTCCTGCTCTTTTCAGAGGTCAGAGCCACACAGCTACAGCTTCTTTTTAAATTTGTCTAATACCCACAACCATTTGTTACACTGGAATGCCACCCTTAGGTGTAAGTCCCCTCCTTGACCCACCCTGAACCTGAGAAGTAAACAATGGAACTGACAGTTGGCACTTCTTGTGCCCTATACCAGGATAAGACCCTCTATGCTGTATCTGGGACCTCATCTTGCCCTGGTGCACAGCTTCCCTTTGTCAACAATTCAAGAAGCATTTATTAAGCTTACTATGTGCCTCTAGGCTGGAATGCTCCCTGTGCTCTTGGCCAGACCCTGTCCCTGGCATCAACTGACCTTCCTGTGTTGTCTCCCTGTATCAACCTGGGCTGGAAAAATGATTCACTGTGATTTTTTTTCTGTCTGGACGACAGGTTTTGTTGTTATTGTTTGGGGGTGTGGGGAAGAGTTCATTGTACTTCTATTTTGGATCTGCCTCTAGGTTAGACATTTTAAACTAGTGTTTGTAGACCTGCGACTAGTTGACATCAATTGAGCTACCATCACAGAATCCAATAGTCTGTCAGAGTTTCCATTTTAAAATATATCAATACTGTTTAACATTTTTCTTGATGTGTCATTGACATTAATAAGTAGCAAATCTTCCCTAGCATTATTTCAACGTGTTTATATGCAATTAAACAAAGATCCTTCTCTATAATTGCTGTTTTATCCACTTGCAGTGCAAAATAGGAAGATTTTATTTTCCTAATTAACTAATTGCAAAGGTCTTCCTATATATGGGCAATTCTTCTGCCTGCTGTATTATCTACACGTGGAACCATTAAAAACTCATTTGCACATAAATCAGCAGGTTATCACTGTGACTATATCAATAGCTTTAGGTAGTACTATTTTTTTCTACTGAATGAGGCTTTTTACACTTGGAAATACTAAAAGTGACTTAAATCAGGCAAGCACTTTTTTTGACATCACAGATGTGGTCTTTGAAAAAGTCTGATTTGCTAATTAAAAAACAATTTTCTCTGAACAATTCTTTTGGCTAGTCAATGTTTTCTGCTACTCACCAACTCTCATAAGTGAGCAAATTCCATTCATATTCAGGGTTACAATGATTAATCATGATTTCCCTAACATATCCTCTTAAAATTTTTCTTCTTTGCCTTCTGCTCACCTTTTTACAAAGAAAAAGCAGTTAGAGAAAGGGATCAACATTAATAATGTATAACTAAAATGTTGTGATCCCACTCCAAATGCCTTTCTTTTGTCTTCATCCAGCCCACATCTGATCACTAATTCTTACACTTTCTCTTTAGTTCTCACTTTATGATCTGCTCTCCATAATTAAGGTTTGTTTTGCTTGTGAAGGTCTTCTCCAAATTCTAGCCTCCCTCTTAAGCACTGTTCTGTCTTTACAGGGTCCTTGTCTATTTATTTCCCTGTTGAGTTTAATATATTTCTACACAAACTCCCTGTGTGTATTCAACCTTCTGTTGCCTGGTTCAAATAAAGTGAGGTTCATGAGATGTCCTCTTCTCATCCCAACCTCCATGTTAGCATACTTTTTTGGCTCACCTCAATTAGGAGAAATGGTAAATTCCTCTTTCTTCTTAATTTCTTCTGTAATATATCTCTTTTTTCTCTTCTCTTTGTTCTCCTAAAACCAGGAAAACAATAAAACCATCCCCAAGGCCTCATTTTTCTTTCTATAGTGTCTTTGTGAACCTTAAAGATAGTAGATTCTGAAAGGACAATTTTCTCCTTTACTCCTAATACAAATATAAGCATTTGATCATCATTTGACACTTTCCATGGCTTAACTTTACCTTCTTGTGTTTCTCTTCTCTCCTGTATTTGCAGTTCAAAGATTCTTCAGAGCTCTGGTCTTTTCATCAGGAATGTTTTAAAGTTCTCTCTTCTATTAAAGATCAATTTTTCCTCCCTGGAGGATTATATCATGGATGAGTCATGGATAAAAAATTTTGGCTGGAAATCTGTTTGTATATTTTATCCCAAAATTTCTTTCCCTTTATGTAGCTGCAAGATAGGATTTTGTGATCCTGATTGTAATTACTTTGAAAAGCTTTGTTTTTTTCTGGTTGCTTGTAGAATTTTTTTTTCAACCTGGAAATGATTTTGGTTTTTACATTTCTGGGTGTTTTAAATTTAGTCTTTTTTTAAGGCACTTGGTGGGTTCTTTCTATTTTTACTTTGCTTTTAGAATTTCTAAAAATCTGATATCTAGGGAAATGATATTTAGGAAGTCTGATAATTCTTAAGTTAACTCTACTAAAACCTATTTTCCAGGTCAGCTGTTTTTGATAGTAGATATTTTACTTTTCTTTTCAATCTTTGGACTTTGTTCAAATGTTTCTTCTTGTCTCAATTGCTGAGGCATATCTGTTCCACTCTTTTTTATACTTCTCTTCAATTTTATTACATTCACATTCTATTTAATTTATCTTCCAATTTTTTTCCTTAAGAATTCCATTTTCATTTTTTAAATCTCTTGCTTCATTTCTTACATCCAATCTTAGGGTCACTGTTGCCAAGTCATTTTTTTCAGGAGGTTCTGAAACAATGAATATAGTTATTCCATTCTGGGTTAACTCTTGGGTGTCTCAACTCCTAGCATTTTTTTTCATTGTACCTAGTTTTTCCTCTTCTTTATTCATATCTAAAGCCTCAGTTTCTGGAGAAGAACTTTTTCTCCTAGAGCCAGGTTATGCCTTGCCTCATAGTCCCTGGTTCTGTCTTCTCTGCAATCTAGATGCTGCTGCTGCCCTTGTCACAGTTCTGGATAAGGTGGCTGGTCTTCTTCCCCGCCCACTTGTGCAAACCTTGCCTGAACCTTGGATGAGTCCTCATACTCTGCTTCAATCCCTGGCTTCTGTCTCCATTTTCTGGTAGCTCAACATGAATTCTAGCTTTCCCTTTCTCTGTCTTCTTCTCCTTGTGCAATTACCAAACGCAAGTTAGATTCAGGCTTTCCTGTGTGGCCCCGATAATGAAATCTCACTAGACTCAGTCCTCCAGGAGTGCCAAGCATTTCTGCCTTGTCTGTCTTCTCTGATGAGTATAACCATGGAATATCAGAGATTGTTCCAGTTCTAAAACTAGAAGAGGTGTCAAACATGCAGCCTGAACCAAGTTAGTATACAATGAGATATTTAACAAAACAAACCATACAATAAAACATCAGTAATATTACATTTAAAACCAAGTGAATATGCAGCCTGCAGGGATCATCATGTCTAGTTCAGAGGCCCCCATTTCTATCTGAGTTTGACTAGCCACTCTTCTACAGGCTTCTCCAGCAGAGGGGTCTCCTTAGGTACCTCTGTATCATCTTCTAGGAACGTCATTTCCCAGGATGTGAATTTGTCCTTTACTGTGGCTCCAACAATATATCAGACAGGGCTCTGGTTCCGGGCCTTGGAGGAATGTACCTATTGTCTGGGTGCCTCTGTCCTGTTTCCTTGCATAATCTCCTACTGGGAGCTGACCTGATTTACTGTTTTGGCTCTAATAGGTCCAAGTCAAAATCTTGCTGACTTTAGGCCCCACTGATTGGATGGTGATAGCTTTTGACCCTGCTGGCATACCCCTAACTAGCATGCTCATGGGCTATCTTCTTGGGAAAATTCAGTTTAGATGCAGGAACTTACTGTTGTGTCCTTTGGTTTTATTTATTTGTGCTGACATAGCATGTGTTTAATAAATGCTTATTGACTATTGGAAGTTGGGGTGTGACCTACTGGGTTGGAGTACAATGCTGTGGTAGGTACTTGATAAATGTTGATTAATTGACTGATTCTAAGAAATCAGGATATATACAATAAAATGGAAAAAAAACCCACAGTTTCCAGCATAAGGTTTATTTAATGTTGGGAAAAGGAATAAGAGCAGAGAAACTGGGTCTGTTAAAAGAGAGGCTGTCAGAGTTTGATAAAAAGCCCAAATAGTATAGCAGATATCCACAGAAAGGGCCAATAAACCGACAACCTAGTGTGCCTTGGGAAAGCTGCAGCCTGGGCTAGGGCCATGTTGCCATGGAAGAGATGGCATGGTCCACTGGAAAAGGCACTGGGCTAGGAGTCAGGAGACATTCTTTAGATCTCTTTCCTTGATCTGGCCTCCTTCAGCATTTTTATTAATGATTTGGATGAAGGCATAGATTAGGCCTGAACAACCTGCAGCCCAAGGGCCTCTTATGGCACATAGGCACACCAAAGGATTTCAGGTGGCCTGTGAAAAATGTAGAGGATGAATCCATCTTGCCCTACTAGGGATATAAAAGAGAACAGATTGGGGCAAGGGGTATTCAGTAGGCTCGCTATTTTAGGATGGGGGGTAGCAGAAAGACGGGGAGAAAAATTTGTAACTCAAAATCTTGTGGAAATGAATGCTGAAAATTTAAAATTAATTAATTAATTAAAAAAAAAAGAAAAATGAAGATTATGTTCTCTACATTTTTCACAGGCAGCCCAAAATCCTTTGGCATGCCATAAGCAGCCCGTGGGCTGAAGGTTGTGCAAGCCTGGCATAGATGCACAATACAATTCAATTAAGTATCCATCAAACACCTAGCATGCACATGGCACTGTTCTAGATGCTGGGAAAACAAAGAGGAATAAATCCCCAGTCAGCAGAGAAACTTCTGATCCCACAGTAAGGATGCACAGTGTTCCAGGAAAACCTGAGACAAGATCTTGAACTCCACTTTCAGGTTTGGGTAAGGAGTAAAAGAAGATTTCATACAAGAGACCTGAAGGAAGATGATTTTAACAGGCAGATGTGGGGAAAGCATGTGTTCCAGGCACTCACCTCATGGAGGCAGGAGTTAGATGAGCGTCCAGAAAACCTGAGAAGAACAGGGCAATGTAATGCTAGAAAAGTAGATCAGAGGCTGACTCTGAAGTCCTAAGTGACAAGCCAAGTTTATGTTTGAGCCCACTGCCAATGAGTCACTCAAAACCTCCCATTAGGAATTGTATTTTGGCAGCTGTATAAAGGATGGCAGAAAGCTTGGTGACATACAGATCAGTGAGGGTATTGCACTAGTCCAGGTATAAGGTGATGAGGGATTAGATTATAAAGGCAGGTATGCAGCAGTAGTGGATATGAGATCCTGGAAGGATGGATGCAAGAAATATTGTCCAGAGGGAATTAACTGACAGCACTTGTTAACTGACTGGACCTAACTAACTAGAAAAATCATAATGCTATCAACAGAAATGAGAAAACTGGAAGGACGGACAAGCTTTATAGGGCTAGGAGGTGGGGTAGGGTAAGGGTTGGTGGGGAGAATGATTGACTAAGTCTTAAATATGTTAAAATTAAGGTGCCAGTAGGTCAGTCCAGTGGAGGTATCTAGCAAATAGGTAGAGATAAAACCTGGAGCACAGGGAAGAAATTAAAGCTGGACAAATAGATTTGGGAGTCACCTGCAAGTGATAAGTAATAATTGAAGCCATGGGAAAAGATGATATCACACAGAATGTAGAGAGAAGAGAGTTAAATACAGACCCTTGAGTGATGCCCATAATCATAGAATGGAAGGACAATGAACCAGAAGTGAAGACCAAGCAAGGAAGAGTCAAAGAAGGAGAACCAGAGGAAAATGTCAGAAAAACCAAGGAGGGTAGGGGACAAGAAGAAAGGGTTCTTAATAATGTCAAATGCTGTTAAAAGTTCAAAGAGGAAAAAAAAATCTTTAAAAAAATTTTTCAAAGAAGATCAGAATTGAGAAAAACCCATTGATTTTGGTGATTAAGAAGTCACTGACGACCTTGGAGAAGCTACTTTCAATAGAGTAGGCAACAAATACTGTGAGTTGTCCTTTCTTTGAAGGTACAGGTTCACTTCATTTACTTTTAAAAGAAATGTCTGCCACATATCCAACTCTAAATAACCAAAAATTTGCCTGTCATTGGTTCTTTCAAGTAAAAAAGGTATTCCATGAAAAAAGGCTAGTACAGCTCAAAAGCTCAACCACACAAATGCTTTTCCTCAAGACAAACCATCATCTTTGGGTATGTAGCAGAGGGTGCTTTATGTGTACTCCATAGGTCATCACAGAATATTAAAAAGACCTGTACTCAAGGGCTGAGATTTAACAAAGTTAATCACTTTTACTGCTTCATAAAAGACAATCTTAAATGAAACTGGCAAAGGATATGCTGACTACTAATGCTGCAGCCTTGATTTGTGCCAGGGCACCAGAAGTTTGACCCACCATGGTTTATGCACTATTAACCATATTTAACCCAGTGGTTCCAGGAAAAACCTGGGGTGCAAAAAAGCTACTCAACACTTTGGTTATTTCAATATCATTCATGTCTGTTGCCAAGTGTTCACGTAAATGAAGACCTTTGATGATTAGTTAGTGCTGATATTAGACAAGTATAAGCAAAACAGCAAGTCTAACCTTGTCTGTGGACTAGTCCATTTGTAAGGCAAAAACAAAGTTCTGCAGTTGAGGCAGCAAGTCAGTCTTTGTGTTCACAGCTAAATCTTTTAAGTCATAGGCCATACAGCATCTGGAAAACTCCACTGTACGCTCATAAAGAATGAGTGAAAAAGGCAAATAATGTCTTAGTGTTATTACAAAAATAGCTTGTATCTCCAGGACCCCAAAAGGTTCTCATGGATTCTCAAGGGTCCATGGCTGACACTTTGAGAACAGCTGGTCTAGATTAATATAAAGGGAACTCATTCCTCTTCAGGTATTTGTTAGACTAGATCAGGGGTGGAGAACCTGTGGCGACATGTGGCCATCTAGGTCCTCAAGTGCAGCCCTTTGACTGAATCCAAACTTCACAGAACAAATCCCCTTAATAAAAGGATTTGTTTTGCAAAATTTGGACTCAAGTCAAAAGGCCCCACTTGAGGATCTGGAAGACCACATGCAGCCTGAAGGCTACAGGTTCCCCACCTCTGGACTAGAAGATCTCTGAGGTCCTTTCCAACTCTGGGTTCTAGCCTTGCCACCAACTGGTTATGTGACTTTGTGAAAATTACTCCCTTCCCCACCCCCCACCCCCAACAAGAGTTCATTTTTCTCCTCTTAAAAGAATTAAGTTTGGCCCAGACAATTTCTAAAATACATCTAAACCCCCGTGGTGCACAGTCAGGCTGGGTTATTGGCCCCTGGCTCACATGCATCGGGCCAGCCTGGGTGACTCTGAATAGCCCCTAGCTGGGGACGGTGATCAAATGAACAAAGGAGATAAGCCTGGCATTCTCTACAGGGGCTATGAATAATATCCCTGAGGAATTTCTCACACCAAAATGAGTTGCAACTTCCAGGTTCATAATATTATCAACTTGGAAGGAGAGGGACCTGCAGCCCATGTTGGACAATGAAGTTGTGGAAACAGTTGATTCAGAAGGATTGATTTAGGAGCTTACCTCATTCTGTCGTAGCTTTTGTGATGGAAATTTTCCTGTGTTTTCTTCTCCACATCCCTGAAACTCGGTCATCCCTTTGGCTTCCAGGTGGAAATTTCCATCCTTCTCAAAGGGCTGGCAATGAGATTCTGAGACAGTGGAATTAAATGCCGTACAGAGGCCTGAACAATGGAGGATTAAAGAGTCTATCTCTGAAGTATGGTCTGTTACCACACTTCATTTTGAGGGGATAATGACCTCAGTCAAATCTACAGTACCTCCCCCCTTGCCTCATCACCTAACCTGACTCTCCCTTCCATCCAAGACATTCTTGAAGTGCTACTGTCTCAAGTTGGCCAAGAACTGAAGGAGCAGATTCTAGAAGAGAATACATAGACAGAGAAGCTGCAGTCTGTGCCTTCCAAGTTCTCCCCCCCCCCCCAGAAATACCCAGGGAAGAAGAACAATTTTTCCAAGAAATCCAGCATCAGAGGACTAGGGTTCAAATCCTGACTCTACCATTTTCAACTTGTGGGTCTTTGAGCAAGTTGCTTAACTTCTCTGGGCCTCTGTTTCTTCATCCATAAAATGAGGGAGTTGGACTAGATGACTTCTGAGCTCCCTTCAGCTTTAATTTTATGATCCTAAGAAGGCATAATGTGCCCCTGATCCTTGACTCCCTCTCTCTGATGTTACATTGCAGATCTTTTTTTTAAACTTTCTAGTTAATCCAAATTAAATTAAACCCTTTGGAGCAGTGAATGAAATCCATTAATAGGCAACAAGGAGACTGATTTCCCCTGGCAGAAAGTGATTATCTAGTTCTCTCCTTTGCTACATCAGGTTTTGCCTTATCTAAACTCATGATGTGTACATCCTCCCTCAGGAGACTGCAAGTTTCTTTAAGAAAGGGGCTGTGTTGATTTCCTTCCCTGCTTCCTGAGCTCTGAGCACAGGGGCCTACATTTGGGAGGCAATTAATGTTTGTTGACTTGCATGAAACATACCATACTCCATCAGCAAAGAAAAATATTTATGTAAAGTAACTACAAGAGGGAGCACCTGGCCTCTGCCTAGGAGGATGAGTCATGAGAGTGGGCTGCTTAGGGCCCCAAAGGAGGCTGGGGAAAGGGGTCCCTACACCTTCTTGAATGACGTGGGTCAGAGTCAGAATGCATTCATCTCTAACTCTCCCCAAACCCAACCTGTTAGGGTTCCTCTAAGGGTGCAGAGAAGGCCCCTGAAGCTGGGCTGTGAACCCAAGGGAGGAAAAGACACATAGCATAAACACTGGAGATGGGTGGGCAGCCTTGGAAGGAAGGGTTTTTGCACTCTTCTCTCCTTGTGGAATATTCAACAAACACACATAAGTTTTAAAAATGGAGTAAATCTTCAAATAATACCTTAAATGTGAACTATTTATACTTTTACGATTAGAAAATAGTAAAACTTTGATGCTTTAATACTTCCAGGGATCTATGATCTCCTCAAAGTAGGTATTCTCTGCAATCATACAAACAGCAACCCATCCAGGCCTGTTCATCCTGTGTGATTCTTGTCCATGTTTCCCCAACAAATCAGCCCTAGGGGCTCCAACTCCACATGCCAGGTGTCTTCCTCTAGCTCACTTTACATTGGGTGCCTACTGATGGATCTTGCAGGCTGTTCCAGTGGTCATTCCTTGTTTACACTCTGTGGCTGACCCATCTTTTTGTTTGGTCCTACATTCCTCTGATGACTTCTTTCATGTTGCTTTTCTGGTACAATACAATTTTTAACAAAATGACAACTTAGTCTGTGTTCCCTTCTGAATCTACTACTTAAACTTTTCTTGTCTTCATTATGACTTAATAGGGCTGATCTCACTTTGCCTCATCGTTCAAATATTTGTCACTTCTTATAGCACAGTAGTGGCCTATTACACTCCGAATTGGTGAACACTATGTTACCCTCAATCCTCTGCAGCACAAAGTGAAAAAAGATAAAGCCCAGAGCTTCTAAAGGAGTTTTATCTATCAAGGAACAAATACCCCCACACCCCCACAGAATATCATAGAGAAACTGGTCTGAATTTCTAAAAAAGCCTTTGCTCCTTCATTCAACTAGCTACCCCGTGGACACAGTGCTTTTGGCTTCAGGACTAGAAACCACACTGGCCCAGCCACAAGAGGCTGACACATGGTGCCCTTCCACCATTCAATCCCCCAAGGAGAACCTCCTCCAGCCAGTGGATTCCTCCCAAGCCCATCCTCTGAACTCAGCCACTTGGTCTCATTAATATGCTGAGTCACACTTCCAACAGCTCCAGCCCTGGGTAAGAAAACACAACATTCATTTCAGCTGTTTACTCTGTTTTCCCTAGTCCGGGGAACAACTACTTAAACTTTCAAAAACAGGGTCTTTTAGGCTACTACTGATCAATTCAGTTCTCTCCCAATTCATGCCAGTGAAGGGAGGGTTATATGGCCAGTGACATTACACAGACTTCCCACACCTTTGGAAGGCAGCATGTTCTGTTCCACATTCCTCCTGCTTTTCCCTCCTGATGCCTGGCTTAATAAACCCCAAACATGCCCAGGCCTACCCAACAGGTTTGGTTAATAGTTTCCAACCTGAGCACCAGGTGCCACCATGCAGTGGTACCTGTCCCCTCCCCACCCCCACTCCCATCCCACAATCCGAGCAGAATCATGCTCTGATAATTTTCTAAAGAGGGGTCTGCCAGATCAATCAAAAGGGGAAAGCATTAGCTCTGTGTGTCCCTCAGCAAAAGGGCTGACATCCTGCTTTGGGCTCTGTTCCAATAAAATCCTCTCTGGTAGGTACCCTGATGTGAACAACACAGTGTCCCCAGGGTTCTGAGGACTGAGCATCAGAAGGTCACTTTGTACTTGTCAAGAAGTCTGTGCATTTGTACACCTTGCCAGGTCACCCATGGTTATACATCCATTGCCACAGCCAGACTTTGAACCCAAGGATCCCAGTCCACTGACCTTTCCACTACATCTACATCATAGAAACAAATGAATACTTAGTGTTTAAAAAAAAAATAAACCAATCTGGGCTTCCTCCATCCTGACATCAGACATGCTTCAAACATGTCTGACTTGGTCAGTATCTTGCCCAACCAAAGCATATTATTTCTCCTTGCTCTCAAGATCGTCCCTTCAAACAGAGAATAGATGACAAAAGGCTGAAACCACAGGAAATGAGAGTGGGCCATTAAAAGCCTTAGTTTTTCTTAACCGAGAGCATTTCTGCTCCCCCTGGTGGTTGTTTTCTCACAGGCACCTTATGAATACATTTATGCCTGTGATGATTATTATTTTGGTGTATGAAAAGGCCTTAGAAATCATCTGATCCAGTCACTTTGCTTTAGATGAGAAACAGTGATCCAAGGTAACACAAGTGTTAAAAGTGACAGGATACAAACTCAGATCTTTCGACTACCCTGGTTCAGTAGACAGATGCTAAATCTAGAATCAGAAAGACCAGAGTTCAAAACTGATCTCAGACATACTGTGTGAACTTGGGGAAGTCACATAAATTTCCTGGGCCTCAAGTTTCCTCCTCTTTAAAATGGGGAGGGGGGTTGGATTTAATGACCTCTAAGGTCTCTTCTAGCTCTAAAGCAATGACAAAGGAAACCCAAATTATTTCAAAGTTAGAAGCCTTTCCTGCTAAGTCTACTTCATTTCAAAGTCCTTTCCATTATGTTATCTGAACCTTATCTACATATGATTTAAATTTAATTTCTGAGTCAAAATGAAAAAAAAAACCTGCCAGATTGATTTTCCTATGGGCATAGTTCCTAGAGGGTTCTTGTCAGAGTAGTTTACCAGATGAGGAATCTAAAACAAAGGGGTTGTGTGAGACGGGCCTCTCAAATGATAAGAGCCTATGAATCAGAAGACCTGAGCTGACCACCTAATGGGATCTGGGGCAAGCCACTGCACTACTCTGAGACTCAGCTTCCTCACCTATAAAATGGGAATAACACCCTACCTCCTTCCTTCCCTCCCAGGAATGTTTGAAGGAGGAATGAGAAGGCACATGAAAACCCTCTGGTACTGTTAAAGCACCATGTGAAGGTCGGTCACCTGATATGCAGAACATAAATACCCATGAAGAGATAAAGGAGGCAGCCAGAAAGAGCTGTTTCCTTGCCCAATCATCAGCTTATTCGGCAAGCATTTGCTAAGGGTCTTTGTGTTCAGACCATGTGAGGGATTATCAAAGGGGAATCAAGACAAGTTCCCTAGCAGGGAGAAGACATAGCTCAGGCCTGTATGAGTGTCACAGAACCAAGAGAAAAAGGAAAGGTTGCATGGTTCTTGCTTGCTGCCCGCCCCCCCTCCCCCGCCTCAACCAGGGGCAGGGTAATGTAGGAGAACAGGAATATCACTGCGAATCAGGAAACCCAGGGTCTAGTTCCACTATTGGTGCTGCCTTGCTATGTAACCTCCCTGGGCCTCAGTCTCCTTCCATCAAATAAAAGGGCTGGACTAGGTTCCCTCCAGGGTCCCTGGTGGTTCTAATGTTCTTGGCTTTGCTGAAGTAGCTATTTCTAAGGGTGGTGTGAGATGGCGCCTAAGAGCTTTCTAACAAGCTCTGGAGACCTCCCATGGGCCACAGGAGCTCTCTGCTCTTGGATCTCCTGGGGCCAACCCAAACCTTGAAGGAGCAGCTTCGGGAAGAGGGAGGACAAGGAGACACACTCCTCTCTCTTCCCTTCAGCAGTTCTGGTTTCCATCAGTAGCCTGTCAGTCTCTTGGACACTGCCCCCCCCTCCCCCCAGGCCTGGCATCTATCCACCCTCCCTTCCCCTCTCCCTATACTACCTTACCTCCTCTGTACTTGCCCTCTGATCTCTGACAGGAGCCACCTCCTTCCTCGAGTTCTTCCCACTATCCACCTTCCTATTTATCTACCATTATAGCCCTGTGTAAGCCTACAGCTTTGGCCCAAGCATCTCTCCGCCTGCTGCATGCATCCCCACCTCAGTGCCTCACTTGACCCTTTCAACTTAGCCAAGTCTTGCCCTTCTATCCAGAGATGCCCAACTCAGCTCCTACCTCTCCTCCAGGAAGCCTTCCCTGACTGGTGAACACTCTCTCCCCTGATGTCTTCTTACAAGTCATCTGGCACTTCCATACACAGCAACATGTTATTTCTGTGTATATGTTCAACTAAATTAACATTTATTAAATGTCTTATGATGTATGAGAGGCAGCTTGACACACTGGATCGAGTAGGTCTGAGTTAGGAAAAGCTGGGTTCAAGTCCTACCCAATACATACTAGCTGTGGATGCATGGGTGACGAAAGCCACCTCTCAGTGCCGAAGGCAGCTCTGGGGATAAAGCAGAGCTAATCTGAATTAGTAGAGTACTGTGTTCTGCCAGTGAGCTCACAGGTCTAGAACACTATGCTAAATAAGCTCCTATTTTCCTTTACAAGATCACATAATCTCTGCCAACAGGAAAAAACTGGTGAAATGCCATCATGTGGATTAAGTCTGAGAAAATATTGCTCTAGATACAGATCACTAATATACACAAAGAAAAAAATTTCCACTCAGACTCTGGACCAAATTCTGAGACCAGAATTTCAATGCTCTGTCTCTGAGCCTGTTTCCTCGTCTGTAAAGGATACTTACACTAACTTCCTTCACAGAGCTGGGACAAAAGCCCTGAAAATCCTGCAGTTGCCTCTTCTAGCTTCCCAACTGGATTGTGAGCTCCTAGAAGGGGGGGACCAGGGCCAGAGCTCTTAGGATTTACGCTTAAGATCATAGATATGCTGTTTTCAGCACAAAATGGCATCTTGCTATCTTTAAAAAAAAAAATGACATAGGGCTTCCTCCAGGTTCTCTGGACCCTTCTCACCTAGTAAGCTGTTGGTCATTCTATTTTTATGCACCAACCACTTTGAACTATTAAGCCCAAACCAATGAAATGGGGACAATAAGTATCCTACAGGCTAAGGTAGAGATAGTTGCATTTGATTAAAAAGAAATCTTGAGATTCATCCAAGAGAAGGTGGTTTAATTCAAAGACCCCTGTACTTGGTTTCAGAAGAGTGAGGTTAAAGTTTGGATTTTGCTCCTTATTATGTAACCTTGGGCAAATTCCTCTCTTCTCTAGGCTTCCATTTTTTCAGATAATGATGCTTTTGGATTTCTCAAAGTCCTTCCTGGCACTAAATTCTAGAAAGTGCTAAGCTTTCCCTGACAAACCCTGAGTGTGCTCTAAGGTGCTTCCTGGTTTGCCTCCATGTGTGATGGGGAGGTGATTTTCTCCTTTCTGCCCGACTGTCCATTCCAACGCAAGGGTCTGAGTTTCTGCTGCTTCTGTTTTTCTCCCAGCACAATACAGTGCTGTGCCCAAAGCAGGAGATTGATAAAGTTGTTGCATTTGTTATTGTTGAGACCGTTCCCCAATCAGCTGGTCTGCAGCTTGCTTGGCTCCCCAGCTTTGTCCCTCTTCAGGCCTCGGTTCCTCCTTTGCATCCTTTACTTCCACACAAGCTCAGCCCCCCCACCCCCCCACCAGTTCTTTCTGTCCCAGACCCTACGTTTGACCTCTGAATTGCTTTACTTGCCATTCTTCTTCCCAGGATGCAATTCACATCATCTCCCGAAGCCCCCAGAAGCCTTACCTGGTTTTACTGCTTTTTGCTCCCTGCCCTGCCAAGACTCTAAGTTACAAGTAACATTTTGTTCCCCCTGGACTTTTCCTGTTTGAGGCCTTGGCTGCACACAGACCATAAAATGTCAGAGCTGGAAGGGACCTTTAAAATTATTTAGTTAATATGACTGTCTCATCTTAAAGATGAGAACTCCACGGGTCAGAAAAGTACAGTGACACTTATGATCACAAAACTAATCGGTGGCAGAGCTAGGACTAGTATCTATGTCCCTAACTCCCAGGCTTGGGGTTCTCCTTCCTTATTATCTCTTTGCCATCAAACTTTCTTTAAATTAATTGTTCATCATGACTTAACATAAATCTAAAACCATATTAATCATATTTTATGATCATAATCATCTCACTGAAAATAAATCAAGTAAACAAAAAACAAAATGACAGCTAAGCTTTATAAAATTCCATTGATTACTCTACTTGAAATATCATGATCTCTAATAAGATCTTCACCATTTATTCCTACAAATCTGTTTTTATGATAGATTCTTGGCTTTTAAACACTCAAAGGTCTTTTTACCCAGAGATCTCAGCTCTGAGTAGATAGCTTTATTGTAATCAGAGCTCTCTTTCCTAAATGTTTGAAGCCACTTGCCAAAAATTTCTCTTAACTGAGATATGATGCTTCTGGTAATTGAGTTTTACAGCCTCTGTGGTAGGAATTCTGAACCAGAGCTCCATGATTTTTTTAAAAGGAAAATATTCTGATAACTTATTTCAATACAATTGGTTTTCTTTATAAACCTATGTTTTATTTTATACATTAACCATAGTGCTCCCTAGGCTTCATCAAACTGCCAAAGGGGTCCATGCCTCAGAAAAGGTTAAGAAAACTTGCTCTAGGGTCCAAAGATCAAATCACTGCCATCCCAATCACTCAAGTCACTACCTTCGGGTGATCCCTCCCTGGAAGTCTTCAAGCAAAGGCTAGATAACCATTCCGAGAGGACAGTCTTGAAAGTATTTTTTTGGGGCTTGGGTTGGGTTAGATACACTACTAAGGTATCTTCCAACTATGAAGATATGAAAAACAAAGGGAATTTTCCTTTCTTGGTTAATCATTGCAATACAGAGCCTAGTAAGGTATAATACAATAGGATTCTACTAATATTTTTATTTTTCTCTTGGTATACACCAAATGGCAGAAAAGGTCATAGGACTGAGAGCTGGAAGAGTCCTCAGAGATCACCTAGTTCAGTCCCCTTCGTTGTATTAGTGAGTTGCTGAGAACCAGAGAGATAAAGTTACAACATGCCTCCACCTCAAGAGCAGCCTCAGGAGGTAAATAATAAATTATCACACCCTTGCTCTATGTTACGGCCTCCAAATGTTACAGTACCAATTGTGATTTTCATCTGAATTAAACAGGGACACAAAAACAGAAAATGATTGTGTGTGAATAAACATCCGAAAGCCTAGTAACAGCTGATCTGGGCTGAGGCGTCAAAACAAAGCTATTATTGTAGAAGATGGACAACTCCAGAACGAGCTCTGAAGAAAAAGGGCATAGATAATGCTGCAGTCCACACTAAGTCATTCTACCAACCCAGAGCAACTTTGGGATTCAATTTAAACTGGGCAGGTCTATTCAGATGAAGTGGTTAAAACCTGGGTAGAAAGAACTCACTGCCATAACAGCACTGTGCAGTTTTATTAACCATTCAAGTACAGTAGTATCTGGAAAGACCGGGACAAAGGTCAGGTTTCAAAAGTGAACAGACATTTATATTCAGCATCTAACAGTTGGAAAGAAGCATACTACAGATTCCTTTCACAAACATGTTTTCACAGAGCCAATACAGTACTAGCCATTAACCCAGCACCGAGCATACTGGAATAGAAAAGATGCAACAAGAAAAATAGCTACGTTAGAAAGACTTCAACACTTTAGAAAAAGAGCAAAACACTTGTAGTTTCTCCCCCTTTGGCCCCCAAACAACATCTGTACGGTTCAGATCTACCTACGCAGCTCTACTTCAGTTTCTAGAATATTTGTCAGGAGGAATAAAATAAAAGCGACACTGGCCAGTTCAGTCTTTGGATGCTCGGGAGGGGGAGAAGCCAGCTCTTGGCCAGCTAGTCAGCTCCATTCTCATCAGCCGGGTCTTTGGACTCTCTGTTCTTCCGCACCTCCTCCATGTGCTTGTCCTGGAGAAGACAAGGCAGAGCACATGCACATGCACACACACACACACACACGGCCCATGAAAGGGCTGCCTGCAGACTGGATACCCCACACCCACCAGCTGGGCTGGACAGGGTCTTCCTGCCTCAGGTCACTTGCATGCATGCATTCATAACACCTAAGCTCCCTCCTGCCAGTGTGCAATCACACACAAGTGACAGACTCCTTCTGTTCTTTAAACTCAAACAAAAAGAAGGGTTTTGCAGAAGCCACCTCTGAGATGAACCCCACAAGCTACAGATGGTCATCTACCTCCTCCTTCCACCAAATGAGGGGGCAAAACCCGATCATCCCAACACACACATTTTCCGTGTGCATAGTCATATCATGTCATCACTACCTCAGAGCAGTTTTGGGCCCAGACCTACCTTCTCCCGCAAGCGTTCCAGCTTAGCAGCCATTTGTGCCTCTCGGTTCTCTTTGTTAGCTTCCATTTTGTGGGTCAGTTTTTCTTCCGCCATTTTACTGAAGTTGTTATTTTCTTCAATTGCTTTCTGAAGCACCTCCTTCTCATGCTCCCGCTTCTCAGCTAGCTGCTTCAAGACTTCAGCTTCATGAGACTGAAAGAGAGTCAGGTACACCAACCATGAACTCTGAAATTGGCTGGGTAAGTCAATTAAAACAGACACAAAAGGGTTGGTAAAAAGGCAGAGACAAGGTTCTCTTCAACACTTCTCAAGTCATCGGCTTAATTTTGGCTACTAAAGAATGAGGTAAAATCTCTGAGGTAAAATCTTTTAGATATTAGGTGCAGATGTGGGGTGGGGGGGGAGGTAGTGGATGGGAGAAACAGTCAACATTTATTTATACCAGAAAAATGCCTATGTTTGGTCACAAGTGTTTTTGTCAAATTACTTGTTAAGGGAATTGCTTGAAGCTGGGCTCCACAGAGTAATGAAAACCTGGGCTCAAGAAGCAGCTTTGGTTAGGTGACCCAAGTGAGTCATTTCACCTCCTTGAGATCTTATCCCATAAGGTTGTGATAATCAAATGAGAAAAAAATATTAGAATAGATGACCTCTAAAGTTCTAGTCCTAAAACTATGATCACATTTAAAAAAAAAAAAAACATTTTAGAATCAAGTACCATGTAAATACAGAGGAATATAGTTTTGTGTTTTTTAAAAAATGAAATGGGATATTGAGTTTTATTGTTAAAGGCTCTGGTTTTTGGCATTAATACCTAAATACTGCAGAAAAATAGACCTGTTGACAACTAAGAACACTCCTACACAAATTCAAGTCACTTTCCAGCTTGGTATGGGCCAGGACAGGAGTGGGGAACTTGTGGCCTCAAGGCCACATGTGGCTCTCTAGATACTCAAATGTAACCCTTTGACTGAGTCCAAGTTTTACAGAACAAATCCTTTTATTCAGGGGATTTGTTCTGTGAAGTTTGGATTCAGTCAAAGGGCCGAACTTGAGGACCTAGAGAGCTACATGTGGCCTTTAGGCTGAAGATTCCCCATCCCTGGGCCAGGACGATTTCTACTTTGCTCTGTTCTAAGAGAAACAACATTCAGTTATTCCCTCCTAGGCCATTCCCAGCCTTAGAGCCTATGTTAGTTTATAGAATCCAGTACTACAGATGACAGTTTCTTATACCTATTCAGCAATACTACATTATTACAACAATACTACAGTACTACTAACAACTCAGATTTATATAGTGCTTGGATATTATGAAAGCATTATATATATATGTACATATATATGCATACACACATATATGTATATATAGTTTCACACATTTGATCCTGTCACCTTTTATTAAAGGTCACTAGTTATAACCTTAGGAAAGACACAACCTCTCTGGGCCTCATTTTCCTCATCTGCAAAATTCAGCTCTGAACCTCTAATTCTAAGCAGTTGATTCAGATTTGAATATGGTAGCTCTAATTCAAAATTCAGTCCTCTTTTTACTATACTACAGATGCCTTTCTAGTAGATAGCAGGCACTCATCCAGTTGTATTACAACAGAACTGCATTATAATAGCTCATTATTATAGTAATCCATTTGTACTATGAGTCAAGTCACAACTCTTAAAATATCACTGTGCTCAGTATGAGTTTGATCTACCCTGACAAGGCAACAAAAGAGAAGGCAGATACCTCATTCCAAACCAGAATCCTAATATAGGTGTTCTACAATGCTTGCTTAGAGGGACAGTACAAAGAGTGGTGGCCTACTAGTTAGGGAGCCTAGGTTTCAGCTTCAGTTCTGCTATTAAGTAGATGTATGACCCTAGGCCAGTCGGTTAAACTCTTTGAAATTTATTTCCTCATCTGGAAAATGAGAGTAACACTGGCTGACCACACTTGCATGAGGTAGGTATCTCATGGCTAGTTGTAAGGACCAAATTAATGTACCCAGAAGTTTGTGGAAAACTGAAAGCCTTATGATACACCTCCTATCTATGACTTGACCAATTAATAGATGCCCTTGCAAGTCCCTTAAAACTCAATTTCTCTGCTTCAAAACAGAACAAGCGAATATCACAGGTCTGATCTTTCCAAGTACCAGTTTTACACTATTCTGTGGCCACAGGACAGATGCAACAGTTACTTGTATACTGATGGTCACAAAGAAAGATATGGATAGATCAATGCAAATACTTTACTACTGGGAATTTTTGTTGTTGTTGAGTCATTTCAGTTATGACTGATGCTTCATGGACCTACCTAGGGTTTTCTTGGCAAAGATACTAGAGTGGTTTGCCATGTCCTTCTGTAGCTCATTTTACAGATGATGAAACTGAAGAAAACAGGGTTAAGTGACTTGCCCAGGGTCACACAACTAGTGTCTGAGGCCACATTTGAACTCAGGTCTTCCTGACTCTAGGCAGAGGCTCTATCCACCGTGACAACTAGCTGCTCCATACTATTGGGAATACACACATTCAAAGCACAAATACTACTTAAAGCATATCAGTTATCACTTGGTTAGATAAGAGCTTATTAAATTGTTGCAACTCTCAAAAAGATTCTTAACTTTTCCCTAAAAGAGCTGCTTGGAGACAATGGAAGAAACTGGCACATTATCAAATAATCTAAGAGATGAACAAGAACTTTTGAAGTCCTTTAATTAGGGTTCAAAATGGGTTCTGATGTGTCCAGTACAAATGATAACAATGCTTACCTTGCGTCTTTCTTCTGCAGCCTCTAGTTTCTTCTGAATTTCTTCCAGGGAAAGATCTTTCTTCTTTGGAGGGGAAAGGGGAAATTCTGGGACTGCTTCTTTTGAACGAGGACTAAGTATCAGCTCAAATGCCTGCCCAGAGGCACGCTTCTCTAGTTCTTTCACCTGGATATCTAGACACAGGATGATGTTTATGTTTCTAGAGTATTTAGGAAAAGCTGCCAAAGTTCTAATTATGATCCTCTAAAAACCCGAACAATTTAAGTACTAAATTATGCGTGAGCAAATCTATGCTAGTCTTATCAGACAATAAATTATTACCTAAACATCCAACCACAAAACATTTTTGCTTCACACTACAACGAAATCCAATTCCCCTTTTACTCTTCCCCTCTAGAATTCAGTGAGCTCTATATTTTGGGGTTAATTCTTGTGGTCAAGCGTTCAGTAATTGTTAGTTATTTTCATTAACAAGATGTTTTGTAGAAGTCCAAAGCCCTACTTTGAAGGACCTTAATAACAAAGTAGGTGAATTATATGCTTTTAGATCATTCAAGTGTTAGCCCGTCATTTCTTTCTGTTTAAACTCCTCCCCCTACCCAAACAAAGGCAAATACATATATGGTTAGATCAGGCTTCCACTAAATGCCACAGTGCTTGATTTGGACCTCAGCTATTTCAGTCTAAAATATCAAGCTTATTTTCTTCAATTTCTGTGAGTTTATTATTACATACCAGAAGAAGCCATGGTGAATAGAAGACAAGAGACTGGCAGTGTACTCTAGACAATCCACACGGTGGAGAAAACCCTGAAAATTAATTTTTTTAAGTACAAAGATAAAGCCCCATGCATTTCAGTATAAAAGGTCTCAGCAAACATTACTCAGGTATTAGGCAGGGAGAAAAGGGCTACTACCATAACAGAATTAAAACAAGGTATCTTTGGCTACCAAGTCAGATTACCATAATCTATAAAATACTTCCAAGACCAAAAGAGTATGACATAATTGCTAAAATGACATTTTCTAAAACGAGCCGTGTAACCCTGGGCAAGTTACTTACTTAACCCCAACTGCCCTCCAAAAGGCAAAAAAATAATAATAAAATGACATTTTCTATAAGGAAATATTAATACTGGTAACAGTGGGATGAAGCGATAAGAAAATTATGGAATTTGCTGAGCTTGAACCATTCAAAGTAAAAAAAACAAACAACTTTTTATTTTTCTAAGGAGTACAGGGTAAAATTACACAGATGCCAAAATGTGTTGGAAAATGAATAAAAATTACTATCTCACACGGGATGGGGGGTGGGGGGGTGGGGAGCCAGGAACTCGACAAGGGCCAGCCTTAGAAGCATTGTTACAAGCAGAGCGCCTGAGGCACTCCGGGTACAATCCACCCATTGTGTAGGAGAGATCTACCTCTCTCAGAGTCAGGCCTCGGCGGAAAACTGAGCTCCCACGATGGTAACCCGTAATAACGAATTTCTATTGTTTCTTGGGCACGCAGGCAGCCGGGGGCTACGGCTTGACCAGGGGCTGCCCCTGGTGCCCGTGGGCCGCCCGAGGGTCACCAAGACATCGTCACGGCTCGGGTTGGAGGTCCTCCGGGTCCCACGGCTGAGAGAGCCCAGGCTAAGCTCTGCTTGCTGCATTCGGGGACAACGGGGTCAGCAGGGACTGAGAAGGTGCCAGGCCGCCCCGGCTGGGCTAAGCTGAAGGCCTAACAGCCACCCTGCCACCTGCCCAGCCGAGGGGCGTGGCCCTAGCCCCGGGAGGCCGGGCTCGCCCAATCACCACGTGGCGGGCGCCCAGCCCCTGTGGCCCCGCCCCTTTCCCTCCCCGCGCCTTTTCGAAATCTCCCCGAACGCTCCTCATCCCAGAGCGCGGGAGCGCGCGCGCGCGCAGGAGTTTCAAGATAAAGGAGGGGGCGGGGGGGGGCGGAGCTAACGGTCCCATCCGGGGAACTCCGCCCTCCTCAGGCTTCTTCTCCCCCCTTCCCCCACTCCCGCCAAATCTCCCACCCGGGCTGCCCGCATCGGCGGGGGCTGGGGGGCGTCCCTCAGTCTGGGTGGGGTTCCCTCCCCCCGCGGGCTGTCCGTCAACGCCTCGGCTCGGGTGGGTGGGGGGTCGCAGCCCTCGAGGGGTGGGCGCGGCCCTGGTGGCACCCGCACAAAGGCCGGGCAGCCCGTCAGTCACGCAGTCTCGGGTCGGGGCGGGGGGCGATTGCTGACCCCGGGTCGCTGGGACAATGGGGACCGCGCCCGCTCGGAGGAGGGTCCCCGCCCCCTATTGTCTCCTCCGACCCGCTTCCGCGCCCCCTACCGGGCCGGGACCCCGCCCAAGCCGCGCCGCAGCCGCCGCATCCCCAGAGCCCCCAGTCCCACCAAGCCTCAGAGAGAAGCTCCGCCAGGCGCAGACACAAAGCAGCGCCCGTCGGACCCCAGACCGTCACGGCCTCCGCCCCGCTCCACTCCGCGGAGCCGCCATCCAGCTCAGCCGTAGCCCCACAGCCCACCCCTCCTCTCCCGCCCTCCAATGCCTCCGCTGCTGCCGCCGCCACTGCGCCGGGGCCCCGCACCCACCTGCTCGGTCCGAGCCGCCCGGCCACACTCCGAGCACCAACAGACCGGGGCGCGCACAAAAGCGCCAAACCGCGGCACGTGACCGCCCCGCGGGGCTCCGCATTGGCTGAGCTCGGCGGCACGTGCCGGCCCCCTCCCCTCCCCGCCCTGCTTTTTTCATTCTCCCCCCTCCGTCCTTCCCTCCCTCCTCCCAGCTCCGTCTCTGCCTTACCCTCCCCACCCCTCTTTCATTCTCTCTTCCATCCCTCCTTTACCCTCCTACCCACCTTTTATTCTCCCCCTCCATCCTTCCCTCCCTCTCCTCCAGCCCACCCCCACCTTCCCTTCCCTTCTTTTCATCCCCCTCCATCCTTACCCACCTGCTCTCCTTTTCACTCCTCCCCTCCATCCTTCCCTCCCTCTCTCCAGCTCAGCCCCACCTTCCCTTCTCCCTATGCCCTTCCCATACCCACCTGCCCTTTTTCATTCTCTCCTTCCTTCCTTCCCCTTCCATACTCCCCAGACTCCATCCCTACCCTAACTATGCAGCCCTTTTCATTTTTTCCTTATTCTGCCCTTTCTATCAGCCTTCTCTCCCTTTTTCCTGCCTGTTCTTTTCATTCTCCTCTTCCATCTTTTTTACCCCACCCTTCCTTCTTTGCATTGCTCCCTCCGTCTTTCCCTTCTTGTTTCCTTCATTCCCCCAGCCCTTTTCATTTTCTCCCTCTCTTCCCTTCTTTAGTCTGTCCTTTCCCAGTCCTTTTTATTGGTTCTTCCCTCTTCAGCTGTCCCCACCTCTTTTCATTTCCCCCTCCATCTCTCTCTTCCCAACACCATGTCTGCTTTAACCTTCTCACCCTTCTTTTCATTCCTTCGTCTCTCCATCCTTTCCATTTTTCCTTCTTACAGCCCTCATCTCCTTTCCCTTTACACCCTTCCATGCTTCCCTTCCCCTCTTCCTTCTCTACTCTTTTTTTCTCCTCTTGCCCATCCATTCTTCCTCCTCCCTTTCTCTCCACACTGCCCCAGCTTCTCATAAAATGTAGTCCCACTACATGGATGGGGTGGGGGTCCACTTGTGAGACTGGGGCTGGGAGCAGTTTCTGGTTGGAAGGGGAGAGGGGCAGTGTTGTAATGATCATGGCCACAGATTGGGACTGAAGCTCTCTGTTCAGTCCTCAATGATACAGGATGTTCCCTTAGCCCTTACTCAGGTGATGCAGGGAAAGATCCCTGGATTTGAAGTCAGAAGACCCAAGTTCTAATTGTAACTATGCCACCAACTCTGCTGTGTGTCTTTAAACAAATTGCTTAGCCTCTCTGGGCCTCAGGGAAGGGGGGCAGTGAACTGAATGGACTGTGAGGCAGGGCCCTGCAGCTCTGACTTCCTCTCACTGGACCTCAGTCAATTTAAGCATCTGTAAAATGAGGGATTGGACTAGATCATCTCTAAGGCCCCTTCTAGCTCGAAATCCCATGATCCCTTCAAAATGGGGTTGTCTGGACATCTAGACCCTTAGGACAGAATGTGCAGCTGGTCAGTTTTCCCAGCCTTCAGCAACCTACTGTCACCACATTGAGCATGCCCCCACAAGCTTGTGACAGCAGCCAACGCTGACAGCTCCTGACTCCTCCCCCAGCTAGCCAGGGTCACCAGTATTTCATCTTCATATCCTCAGATCCTCCTGGCCCTGGGTTTGGGCTGCTTGGTCTCCACAGACCTCTCCCTCTTCTGCAGTCTCTTAAATCAGCAGATTATACCCCCTGGGGTACCCATTTGTGATGCTGTGGAAATGAGGTCCTGCAAGAAGAGGGGCAGCAGTGGTGTTTCAGAAATATGATCCCTCTTTGGGGCTAAGAATGTCCCTCTCTCTTGGCTTTGAGGATGGAGAGACCCCATCTGTTCTGCCAAGCCATTTGCTTGAGGATAGGAAAAGAGGAGTAAATACAGCCCCATAAAGCCCATGTAACATCCACATCTATGTGTTGCTTTTGTTCTGAGGACATGTGCTTGGGGGATCTGAGCTGAGCTTCTTTTAAGAATCAAAACAAAAGAAACCACAGGGTCATTTTCCCTGCCTTGGATTGATCCAGGGTCTTCTAATCACATAAGGAGACGGAACTGACCCTGGGAGATCCTCCCAGGCCCGACCACTGTCTGATGGCAAAGAGACCAGAGCAGAATACTGAAACCCAAACAGGTCGTAGGGACACCACCATCCACCCCACCCTCAAGTACTGTTGTGGCTTGTGCCTGACACATTCAGAGAAATCAAATTGTTGCTCCGGAGCCATGTTCAAGAACCCTGGGACCAATGACTAGCTCTCCAGACAGACACAATAACCCTTCCTGAAAGATTCCCATCCAAGGCAATCGCCAGGGAGGAGTGGTGGTTAAATGCCAATTAAGAAGCACCCTTGAACAATTAAAACCTTCCAGCTCCAAGGACAGACTCCTGATACAAAGGGAACAGTCAGTAGGCGCTGTTGCCTGAAATGAGCCTGTGCTGTTTGGAAATATGCTTGTTGCAGCATTTTTTGCAACAATCCACTGTTGAAAGGGGTCCACCCATGCAGGGACCACGGCCAGCCACTATCGGCCAATCTGCTTGCTTTTCCTGTGGCGTGTGGGTTCACCAGTAACAGTGGAGCTTCTGAAGCCAGAAAGGTCTCTCCCCTCCAGATCAAACTTTACCACCAGGCAATGGCCATGGATATTCCCATCTGCCTGTGGGAAAGCTATAAGTAATCAATCAGGCTAGAAGGAAAGGGGAACATTCAAAGGTGACAGTTTGGGAGTCGAGATTAAAAAGAGTGAGCTATTATCTGTCTATCTATCCATCTGTCTGTCTGTCTTTCTGTCTTTCAATATACACACACATATGAATAGGCCAGTATAGACGCATATATATGCATGAACAGCACAAAGAGAAAAGAACCTGGTTATCCCTCGAACCAAACCCTAGGCTTTTGTTACCTGAACAGGGGTTTGTAGTAAGAGATCCACCCCCTTGGGTGTATATTTTTTAAAAAACAAGAAATTACTTCACAAAAAATCCCACATTACCCAGCATTAATGTTATGACAGCCCCAAAAATAAATCTTTCAAAACAATGATTGTTTTAAAACACTTATACCACTCCCCTCACCTCTTTTTTCCCCCTCCCTGAGCTGAAGTCTATTTCCATGGAAACCACAGCTAGGAACAGAGTTGTTAGAATTCATGTAGATTTTTTAATCTTTTATAATGATGCCGCTTGGCTTCTGGGTAGTTCATTAGAGGAATAGGAATTTCCTGCAGTCTTCTGTATGGTTTTTTCTCTGTATGTTGATGCACTGCTGTGCCCCCCCTTCCCTAAGGGTCTTCCTGGAGTGCAGTAAAGGGGGCTTTTGAAACCAGGTAATCCCTGTTCTTTCAGGGACTGTTTTTTGAATGGCACTGAAGGGTGTTAATATCTTACCAAGCCCCAGAAACCAGAAGGGTTTCAATTCTAACTAGAGAAAACCAGCAGAAGCCACTTGACTAGTGAACAGGACAAAAAAGACCCCCATGAGGCCTTCTTAAAAGCATCAACAGAAAACAAAACCTTTTCTATTAGAAGGAGCCAAGGGGTTAATACTGACATCACAAAAGCATCAAACTTCCCCAAAAAGAATGATCAGATTTGCAGATGGCCTAGAACTAGAGGATAGGGAGGGGGGAAATGAGAGATTGGGATGACAGAATCAGGGCCCAAAGTGATCTCCAAAAGCCAGAACAAAGACTGAATCAGGGGAAAAAGGGTGAAATTTAACAGGGATAAATGTAAAAATATTATATTTAGGCTCAAAAACTTAATTGTACAAGTACAAAATAGGAAAGATGTGGCTAACTGGGTTCTTGACCATTTTTTGTGACAAAGACTTCTCTAGCAATTCTACAAAGCTTAGGGTACCCTTTTCAGGATAATGTTTCTAAATACATAAAACAAAATAAAAAAGGAAACCAATTGTCTGGAGATGCAATTATTAAAATATTTTAGACAGCTTCACTGAGCCCAGGTTAAGAACCCCTGGCCCAGACAGAGGGGTTCAGGTGAAAAAAAGATCCAGCAGTTTTTTTTGTTTTTGTTTTGCTTTGTTGTGTTTTTGCTTTTGTTTTTTAGCAGATTCTAAACAGGATGAATCAAACAATAAGACAAACCAGTGAAAGGAATAGTGTGATCTTAACCTGAATAAATAATAGCATCCAGAAAAGAGAGGTTATAGCCCCTCTTGTCTTTTGTCTTCATCAGACAATATCTAAAGAACTGGGTCCTATGAGGGTCCACATTTTATAAGCCTTTGATAAGCTAAGTGGGGCTTGTCTAAAGGAGGCCAACCAGGATATCATGGGGATTTGAAGACATACCACAGAAAGATCAGTTTAAAAAACTGGAATATATTGTCTAGAGGGGAGAAGACTAAAGGGGAAGCATATAGAGTCACATAATGCTTAATCCGTCTTCAGATAAGTGAAGAGGGACGATGTTGAAGAGGGAGCAGACATATTCTACTTGACTCCAGAGGACAGAACTGGGACCAACAGGTACAAGTTAAAGTAAGGCTCATTCCATATAAGGAAGGACTTTCTAATAATTTACAGTCATCACCAAAATGGGATGAACTGCTTTGATGAGAGAGTGAGTTCCTCACCACTGGAAATATTCAAGCAGAAACCATATGACATTTGTCAGAAATATAGAGGAGAAACTCCTGCTTCAGGTAGGGGGTTAGACAAGATGAGTTTTAAGGGCCTTTTCAATTGTAATATTCTGTGATTCCATCATTTATTTTTGTACATTTGTACATGGCTGGTTGTATTAGGGCTGTGTCTGTACTACAGAAGTTCATAGATTCATAGAAGGTTCATGGATTCACTGAGTTGATAGCAGATCCTGAATATGGAATCTTAGAGCTGGAAGAAACTATGGACCAAGAATTATAATTGGAAGAGGGCTTAGAACATGTCAGAACTGGGAGGGCCCTTAGAACACAGGATGGCAGAGCCCGAAGGAGTCTGTTCTAAGACACCCTAAAGGGATGTCAGAACTAGAAGGGATATTATTACACTTGAGTTCATCTTCATGAGTACAAGATGGGGAAGTAATGGTGAGACAGATCTAAAAACGACCTCCAGGTTAGAGTGGACTTGGAAGTTCAAGGTGAGTCCACAATGTGATCTGACAGCCAAACAAAGCTCAGAGTCCCTTAGACTGCTTTAAAAGTAGAGCGTCTAGGCCTAGGAAGGTAACAGCCTTGCTATGCCTCATCCTGGTCAGTATCTATCTGGAATACCATCTTTAGCTCTAAGCATCACATTTTATAAAATATCAATAAGTTTGAGAGTTAGCAGAGAAAGGCAAACACAATGGCTCAGGGAACACAGGCCTTGAGATCATGGCAGATTCTAATCAATGCAACTTGATAAACATTTATTAGATGAAGGTCAGTTGGAGAAGCTGGAAATGTTAAGCCTAGAGAAGGGAAGACTCTGAAGGGCCTCATCTGCAAACACTTTAAGGGTTGTCATTGGAGAGAAGAGTTAGACCCATCCCCTCTGGATTCCAGAGGGTAATGTAATGGGTAGAAGATGCAAAGAGGCAGGTGGACAGTTGATAGAAGGGAAATCCCGTGAGCCTGGAACACCTCTGTAGAAAAGGGTGTTGGTTTCTAGATCTAGGTCTAGGACTGCTATATTCCAACACACCATATTTAAGGTCCTTTTTAGTGCTAATTTTCTAAGATTCTGTCTCTTACTAACACTTCATATGCTTGTACAAACAGCAGGCCCTGAGTGTAAACCCTAGTTCTGCCACCTACTGTCCAAGTGACTTTGGGCAAAATGAAATGAAAACATTGATGTGCCAAAACTATTCATATCCCTGGGGCTATGAATACAAAAGCAAGATAGCCTCTGCCCTCAAGAAACGTACATTCAAATACAGGATAGGCAGCTAGGGAAGGAAGTTGCCCTCTGGGAAGGAGGCCAGTGTTCCTGGATCACAGAATACATGAAGGACAGTAAGGCATGAGAAGACTAGAAAGGAAGGAACAAGGTGATGAAAGGCTTTAAAAGTCAAAGGATTTTGTATTTGATCCTGGAAGCCATAGGGAGGAACTGAATAAGGGGCTGACATGGTCAGATCTGATCTTAGGAAGATGAATCTGGTAGCTAAGGATAGGATGGCTTGGAATAGCAAGAGACAGATACATAGACCAACCAAAAGCATTGCAATATACTCGGTATAAGGTAATAAGAACCCTCAGCAAGGTAATGGCAAGGAGCAAAGGCATAAACAAGAGATGTTGTAAAGGCAGAATAGGACTTGGTAATGGATTGAATATGGAGAAGCTGAGGATGACATGTAGGTAGCAAGCTTAGTAGTACCCTCCAAAATCACAGAGATGTTTAGGAAGAGGACGTGTAGAGTTTAAGAAACAGATCTGAGAATTGTCAGCATAGAGATAATAATTGAAACCATGGGAGCTGATGAGTTCACCAAACAAATTAGCATAGGGGAGAAGAGAGCCCGGGAGAAGTCCCCAGGGCCTCCAGGGACATCCACACAGTGGTCACAACTGTGAATACACGGCAAAGGAGACCAAGGAAAGTCAGACAGGTAATAAGAGAATCAGGCTAGAGCAATGTCTTATAAACCTAAAGGAAGCAGCAATGAGGAGGTGGTAATCATCAGTGTCAAAAAGGACTGAGAAAAGGCCCTTGGAGCTGGTGACCAAGAGACCACTGGCAGTTTTGGAATAAGTTAAATGTTAAAGTCAAAAGCCAGATTGAATAAGGTCATCAGAGAGTGAACAGAAAGGAAACAGAGGCTTTGTAAACAACCTTCTTGAGAAGTTTAGCCACGCAAGGGAGGAGAGATATATAGAACAATAGGTAGCAGGGATGGATGGATCAAGTGAAGGTTGAGCATTCTGCATCCCCTGAAAAAAGCCAGGCACTATCTTGGGCAAGAACTTCAGCCAAGCCAGAAGCTGGAGGCAATGATAAGGCCATGGTCCAGCAGAGAGCAGGCCCAAGGAGCCCAATGAAACTGATATAATTTCCCCCTCTACCAGGACACCCCATGTGGGGATGGCGGAGCCCTCAAGCTTGATCTCTATAATTGTTCATTTTTACTACTAATGTTGCATATATTTATGGCAGAATGTGCCCCAGGTTTGGGAAGAGAGAGGGGGAGGGAATGCTCTAATGTAAACCTTTTTATTATGCTACTCCTGTAAATGCCTTTGCTGTAAACTAAGCATGTCCTCTAGCTGTCTAGAGGTAAGCACACCAGGAGGGCCTTATTTTAGAAGTCTGGACACACAGTACTTTGATCCTGGAGTAGCTATTTCTGGGAACTCAACCTGTGAATTCAAGTTAGGGAGGGCAGGAGTAGTTAACCCAGAGGGGTTACAACAGTAACAGTGGATTAAATTTATGCAGCTAAAGTATTCTTCTCAAAACAACCAAGTATTGTTATCCCTGTTCTATAGAAAAGGAGATGGAAGGTCAGGGAAATGAAGTGACTGACTCATAGTCACATGGCTAGGAAGGACTGACCTGAGGGGTACACCCAGGTGTAATGGGAATGCAAATTTGGAAGATCTTCCCTGCCCCTAGGCTAAAGTGCTCCTGAAGCCTGGGGTGGGAGGCTTGTTTTTCAGTAGATACTTTTTGATTGGCCAGTGGGTCCAAAAGGTTGTACATTCTCTGAGCCAAGAGAAGGCTATATAAGCCCTGATGTGTAGCTTTGTTTTGGGGGCTCACTTTGAGAAGTGTTCTGTGATTTGATATGGATTCTGAG
>NW_027187400.1:6634362-6687666 GCF_028583685.1 Petaurus breviceps papuanus | reverse complement strand
ATATAAGCCCTGATGTGTAGCTTTGTTTTGGGGGCTCACTTTGAGAAGTGTTCTGTGATTTGATATGGATTCTGGGAAGCCGTTGTCCAGAGCTCCCCAGCTTTGAAAAACCCAGATGTTGACTGGGTATGGATGTAATGGTTGGACAGTTTGGAAATCTGTCTACTTGATCTGTTTCTGTCTTGATACTTCTGCCTGTATACTTTGAAGTTCGGGGTGCTGACCTTTTTCCCCTGAACGAGGTAAACGGTATATGTTTGACTGATTAAAGTAAGCTTGTTAACCCATTTTGAGTTGCTTTCCTTTATCAAAGCAGATCCAAGAACCTGTGGTGGCAGCAAACCCTGAGGACGCTTGGAGTGCTTGCTGCTACACCGGGTTTTCAGATTTCAAGGTCAGGCTCTTTCCCTGGAGCCCCTCTACTTTTAAAGGAAACTCAGGAGCCAGAAAGGAGATAGTAGGGGAGGCTCAGTGGAACACAAAAACTAGCCGTGTGACCTTGGGCAAGTCATTTAACCCCAACTGCCCTCTAAAAAGCAAAAAAAGAAAAGGAGGTAGTAGAACTTAGATCCAGTAGGGATCTAAATTAGAAGTATTTCCACAAACATGAGTTCATCAAGTTCATGCCTTTTTCTGCATGAATCCATAATGTTAAGGCATGCCTTGGGCTTTCTATTAATAATCTGAAACTGAGCCTGCCAATTATCTTTATAAATAATGAGCCACGTTCTATATTCAGAGGGCATATATGAGTCTGTGTCGGATCTCTAAAACTCAGTTGTTTGTAAGTTAGGAAGTTCCCCAGCAGGATCTTGGAATGTTCAAGCTAGAAGTTAGAATATATAATGATGGAGTGAGGAAAACCTTAGCTGACAGAATGTCCGATTTGGAAGAGTCTCTAGGGCATAGAATGTTAGAGATGGAAGAGATCTCAGAACATAAGTTCTTAACATGGGCTTAAGAGATTTCAGGAGGTCAGTGATTTTGGATAGGGAAAAAATACATCTTTATTTTCACTTTAGAATTTTATTTTCACTAACATCTATTTCCTTCAAAAGGCACCAACATTATTCTGAGCAGGGTTCCATGAGCTTCCCCGGATTGACAAAGGGGTCCATGATACAAAAGAAGTTAAGAAGTCTTGTCTTAGAAAATGAAATGTTAATTCTGAGGTAATACCTCATGCCTGTTAGATTGGCTAATAGGACAGAATAGGTAAGTGACAAATGGTGGAGGGGATGTGGGGAAAATGACACTTTAATGCATTGTTGGTGAAGTTGTGAACTGATTCAACCATTCTGTAGAGCAGTTTGGAACTATGCCTAAAGGGCTATAACACCATGCACACCCTTTGACATAGAAATACCACTACTGGGTCTATATCCCAAATGAGATTTTAAAAAGAAGGAAAAGGACCTATATATGCAAAAATATTTATAGCAGCTTATTTCTGGGGGTAAAGAATTAGAAGTTGAGGGAATGCCTGTCAGTTGGGGAATAACTGAACAAATTGTGGTATATGATTGTGATGAAATACTATTGTACTATAAGAAATGATGAGCAGGATGTTCTCAGAAAAACCTGGAAAGACTTGCATGAGCTGATGAAAAGTGAATTGTACTGTGTGCAAAGTAACAGCAATATTTTAAGATGATCAGCTGTGAATGACTTAGCTATTCTCAGCAATACAATGATCCAAGACAACTCTGAAGGATTTACAAAGAAAAATGCCATCCATATCCAGAGAAAGAACTGGTGGTGTCTGAATACAGATTGAAGCATACTTTTTTTTATAATTTATTTATTTATTTTTTAGTTTTCAACATTCATTTCCACAAAATTTTAAGTTCCAGATTTTCTCCCCATCTCTCCTCCACTCCTCACCCCAAGATAGCAAGCATACTGATTACTCCTTCCCCCAGTCTGTCCTCTCATACATCCCCCCCCATCCCTCCCCTTAAGTAAGGGAAACTTACCCTTTACTTTCTTGTAGAGCAAGATGGATTTCTATACCCCATTGCCTGTATATCTTATTTCCCAGTTGCATGTAATAACAATTATTTAACATTAGTTTTTAAAACTTTGAGTTCCGGATTCTTTCCCTTCTTCCCTCCTCACCCACCCCCACTGGGAAGATAAGCAATTCAGTATAGGTTATACATGTGTAGTTATGCAAAACATTTCCATAGTAGTCATGTTGTGAAAAACTATATTTCCCTCCATCCTATCCTGCCTCCCCATTTATTCTGTTTTCTCCTTTGACCCTGTCCCTTTTCAAAAGTGTTCCCTTCTGACTACCCCCTCCCCCAGTCTGCTCTCCCTTCTATCATCCCTCCTCTTTCCTGTAGGGTAAGATACCCAATTTGGTGTGTGTTATTCCCTCCTTAAGCCAAATCCAATGAGAATAAGGTTGACTCATTCCCTTTCACCTCCCTGCTCTTCCCTCCATTGCCTCTTTTATGTGAGATAATTCACTTTCTCCTTCTTCCAATATATTCCTCTCTCACCTCTTAATTTTATTTTTTTTTAGATATCATCCCTTCATATTCAACTCATCCTGTGCCCTCTTCCTATGTATACATGTACACACATACACACACATATATATACACACATACACCCACCTAAATATACATGTATGTATGTATACATTCCCTTCAACTATCCTCATACTTTTTTTTACTTTGTTTTTCTTGTCTATGTTTTCTTTCACAACATGACTATTATGAATAAAAAAGAAATAAAATAGAATGTTAGAGCTAGAAGGAACCTTAGAAATCTTTAGTCCAATGCCCTCATTTGACAGATAAGGAGACTAGGGAAAGAGAGTGACCCAAGGTCACACAGCTAATGAATGACAGAGCTGAAATTGCAATCCAGGTCTCCTTGAGTCCCCATCCCCTACCCACGCTACCATGCCATCCTGCCTCTCTGATTCTGTCATATCCCTCTTGTTTTGTTGTTGAGACAATTGGGGTTAAGTGACTTACCCAGAGTCACATAGCTGGTCAGTGTCTAAGGTAGAATTTTAACTCAGATCTCCTTTACTCCAGGGCTGGTGCTCTATCTACTGGATCACCTAACTGCCCCCATATTCTCCTTATTGCAAAGATTGTAACGTATTTGCTTCTTACTGTTCTTTATAACTAAATTTTTCTGCATTACTAGAGTGGAGGAGGGGAAGGGATAATGGAAAGCTTGTTTTTAAATATATATCTTTTTGTTATCTTTTGTTTTTCCGTCACTTAAATTTTCCCCTGTATCCTTCCCTTTCCCCCTGTATCCCTCTCTCTCCCTCTCAGACAGCCAAACAAAGGATTTTTAAAGACAAAGAAGAGAAAAAAACTGATCGATACTTTGAAAAAAACCTGACATCATATGCAATGTTCTCTCCCGTGGATACCACATCTCTGCAAGACAGCAAAGGGAGATGTCTTCTCTTCTCTGAGAGGGCTGGTTAATGTGGGATCTGAGATGCAAAATTTAACATCTAGCCAAACTTGAAGCCCCACTGGCAAACCCACTGAAGAGCGAGTCTGACATCCTCAGTGTCACATAGGAAGATGAAGAGTTGAAATTTTGTGAAGCAGAAGGCTGGGTCCTTCATGAAGGGCACTAGATCAACAAGAGGAAGACCTTGGACAGGACACTCAGGACAACAGGCTGCTGTCACCTTAGGGAGGTGAGGAGAACAGTGGCAAGGTATGTGCTGAGGTGGGGAAGGAGCGAGAGGTGAAGGAAAGGCAGGGATGACACCAGGATCATCTTAGATTTAGAGCTGGACCTTAGAGAGCACAGGGTCATAGCTCTAGAAGTAGAAAGGGCAGCTAGGAGACCCAGTGGGTAGAGAACTGACCCTGGAGCCCTGGAGTCAGGAGAATGTTAGTTCGAATTTGTGTGACCCTGGGCAGTTGCCAGTTTCCTCATCTGTAAAATGAGCAGGAAAAGGAAATGGCAGACCTCTCCAGTATCTTTGCCAACAAAACCCCAAATGGGGTCAAGAAGAGTTGGACACAATTGGATAACCACAACAACATAAGGGGCATCAGATATTACCTAATTCAATCTCCTTATTTATAGAGAAAACATTCTCAGAGAAGGGAAGGGACTTGCGCACTCATATAGAAAATGAGAATAATAATCCTTGTGCTACCAACCTCATGGGGACCTTGGGGAATCAAATGACCCCTTCCATGGCCTGTCATACCTAGTTGTCTGCAGATTGTCTCCGCCAGTCTGTGAGCTCAAGGGCAGGGATGGTTTTGCCTCTCTTTGTAACCTCAATGCTTAACACAGTGCCCGGCACTGCTTAATGTTTACTGCCTGTGAAAACCTTTGAGGCCATAAATCTTTCAACACTTCCAAAGGCCCTGTGATCTTATACACATGGCTCCCCCTCCAATGGGGCAGATCACAAGCTGGCCACATTACTCATCCTGTGTCATTGATCAAGCATGTCCACCCATTAAAGATCCCACCTAGAAGACCCAGCCAATTTTAGGAGATGATCCTCTGGATCTTTTAAAATTCTACAAATACCATTGCAACATGAGGGCTGCCCTATCTTTTGCCCTTCAGTTTTGCTGTATGAGTGGCCCCTCTTCTCATTCTATCATACGTTTCCTTGATGATATTTTTATATAATTTCTTGCACACAAATTATTATTAGTAATTTGTTGTAGTTTATGTATACCTCCCATATTTATTCCCATTACCCTTTGGGCCACCTGCAACTTTTTTTTCTTGTGCCAGAAAATACTATAAAAAATGTCAGCTAATATTGTTTAGTAAGCACTCACATTTATGGTATGAATGAATGAAAAGTGAATTACAGCTTTATCAGCAAACCTGAGGATAAATGGGGTTGGCAATACACGTTAGACAGAAATGGAGGAATTGTTTGAAAAGCCCAAGGACTATTATAGCACATATTAACATTCAACAAATAATTGTTAAATGCATTAATGACTCCACCATGGTTAAAGAACAAAATTCCATTTTCTAGGTCATCATGTTCCTGGAGAGAGGATTTCCCCTCTCTTACATTCCAGAAATGGAAGAAGTGAAAAGCAAAGCCTAAATAAATTTTTCAAATGAAAACTACCTGTCTCATATAATGGAAATCTTCCTCCTGATTCAAAAATAAGTAATATGGGGGTGGTTAGGTGGCTCACTGAATGGAGTACCTGGTTCTGGAGTCAGGAGGACCTGAGTTAAACTCTGACTTCAGACACTTAACACTTGCCAGCCATGTGACCTTGGGCAAGTCACTTAACCCCAATTGCCCTGCCTTCCCCCCTCCAAAAAGCAAAAACAAAAAACAAAAAAAAATGAGTAACATGAAGTGGAAAAAGCACCAGCCTGGGAGTTTGGAGACCAAGTTTCTCGTTCTATTACTGCCACTAACAAGTGTGTGATTTTGGAACAAATCGTGTTCTCTATCTAGCCCTCAGTTTTCTCCTTTATGTAAATGAGGGGACTGGACTACTGTTCAGTCCTTTTTCAATCCTGTCTGCTTCTTTGTGATCTCATTTTTGGGGTTTTCTTGGCAAGGACACTGGAGTGGTTTGCCATTTCCTTCTCCAACTCATTTTACAGATGAGGAAACTGAAGCAAACAGGGTTAAATGACTTGCCCAGGGTCACACAGCTAGTGTCTGTGATGGGACTACATGGTCCCTAAATGCCCTTCCATCTTGAATATATTATGATGATCCCAGGAAGGTTTGGGGGTTTGGGAGAGTGGTTTTTTAAGCATTCATCTGGATGATTTTGAAGATTAAATATCCTTTTAAGTACTCATTAAGTATTGGCCCAAAATTCCGTCCCTTCAGCTCCATTTTTGCTTGATGCTAGAACAGCACAGATTCACTGAGTATCAGGGCCGATGCGCCCTTGCTCACCATTTCCATCTCTCCCTGAAGCACCTGGCCACAGGTCCCGACCGCTGAATTATCAGGTCAGCTGTGGTTCCACAGGACTTAGTCTCCCAGTTAGATGGGCTAGCTATTATCCATCACCCTTTATATGTTACCCACCAGAGCTTGTCTTCTTTGCACTGAGCTATTTTCTATTTACCCACAATCCTGGACCTTCTTTGGAGCTCTGGAAAAGAGGAAAATAAAAAGTGGAATTCCCAAGGTTTTAAGCCCCACTGTCAGGCAGGAGATTTTAACCAAATGACAGGCTGCTTCTTGAGGCTGAACAGTAGGAAACACAAGAAACCCTTAAGGAAGGAAGTCACTGCTTTGTAAGTCAAATGTCTGATATCCTGGGCTGGCCCTCCCAGCTATGCCACTTTCTTCTCCTCACTGTCCCTTCCCCCACCCCCCAACACACACACACACACACACACACACACACACACACACACACAACCATAAATGTGCCATTTGAACAGATACCTGTTCCTTGACTTTCTTCAAGTTCCAACTAAAATCCTACCTCCTAAGAGAAGGAAGCCTTTTCCATAAATCCCCATTGATTCACATGCCTTTCCTCTGTTGATTATTGCCAGCTTATCACACACACACACAGAACTTGTTTGTATGTGGTTGTTTGAATGTTGTCTCCTTCATTAGACTGTGAGCTCCTTGAAGGCAGGGACGGTCTTCTGCCTTTCTTTGTACTCCCAGCATTTAGCACAGTGCCTGGAACATTAGTAGATGCTTAAAAAAATGCTAATTGACTAACTGACTTATAGAATCAACTCTCCCAGAAAAATTCATGCTATATTCCAAGTGTCGGGGTCCTACAGACATTCCTGAGAGTATAGCATGGTAAGAGGCGGTAAACAAATCACCAAATTGGAGTCAGAGACTCTCAGCTTCCATCCTTAACTCTGATGACCTTTCTGACCTTGGTCAAGTCATAGCCCTTCGATGGGCCTCAGTTTTCTCACCTGTGAAATTAGAGGATTGGGCTAGAGGGCCTCTGAGGTCTCTTCTAGCCCCAAATCTGTGACCTTAGGACCAGAAAATGTTGGAAAGAATCTGAGATCCAACCCCAGGCCCAGTGCGCTTTTATAGAACCTGACATAATTGTTTCAGCTGTTTGATCTTCTCACTATTGTTATTCCAATTGGGGAGCCACATAAAGGTGGTGTTCTGCCATTACTCACAGAACACATCCACCTTTCTCTCACTCTGTGGTTAACATCCTCTGTGTCTCTGAATCCATGATTCTATGGTTGAACTTATGGCACAGAGTTATTACCAACTGCCCAAGGCTTTGATGGATCTAGGCCTAAACCTCAGGTAGTTCATAGAGGCAAGAAATGCAAGGGAGAAAAAATAAACACACTCAGGAATCCCCCAGATAGCCAGGGATTCCTCAGACCTGCCTTACTCAGTCCTAGAGACATCTCACTTGATCTTCTTGCCTTTTCTCCTGTCCACATGTTTAGCTCTATAGCCTTACTATGAGGGTTACATCATAGATCAGAGCTGGAAGAGACCTTTGAGATCATCCAATTTAACTCCTTCTTTAAAAAAACAGATTAGGGAATTGGAAACTAGAGAGGTTAAGCAGACCGGTGCAAGTTCAAGCAATAATCAGCAGGGCCAGAATCCAAAGCCAGGTCCTCTGACTCTAAATCCCACCACCTTTGCACGGTACCCTGCTGCCTCCCTGTGTGAACTTGGGTCAGTTTAGCTACAGTGACCCAAGGATATGTGGCAGAATGCCCCACAGGCAGTTTCAGAGTGGAGAAGAGGCTGATGCCACTTTGAGGGGCATTGGTAGCAACTGCTGCCTTCCTGTCCCTCCTCATCAATGGCCCTGCCTCCCTGATGATGGTAATAGGAGGAATAATGATAATAACATTTATAAAGCACCTACTATGTGCCAGGTGCTGTGCTAAGAGCTTTAAAATTATTGTCTTCTTCTCTATCAAATTGCTTGCCTTCTCAAGGAGGGGGGAGGGGAGGGAAGAAGAGAATTTAGAACTCAAATTTTTAAAATAGTATTTTATTTTTTCTAATTACATGTAAAGAAAGTTTTCAGCATTCACTTTCATTTGATTTTGAGTTCCACACTTTTTTTTCCCTCCCTCCCCTCTGCCTCCCCAAGATGGCAAGCCATCTGATAGAAGTTATTACACATGTATAATCATATTAAACATATTTCCACATTAGTCATGTTGTGAAAAAAGAATCAGAACAAAAGGAAAAAAACAAAAGAAAGAAACAACAATAACAAAGGTGAAAATAGTATGCTTTGAACTGCATTCAGGTGCCACAGTTCTTTCTCTGGATGTGGATAGCATCTTCTATCATGAGTCTTCTGGAATTCTCTTGAATCCTTGCATTGCTGAGAAATGTCTCTCAAAGTTGATCATCGAACAATGTTTCTGTTACTGTACAGTGCTCTCCTGGTTCTGCTCACTTTACTCAGCATCAGTTTGTGTAAGTGCTTCCAGGAAACTCAAAATTAAAAAAAAAGAATGTTAGAAATGTTTATTTACATGTAATTGAGAAAAATTAAATTTAAAAATATTATCTCATTTGATTCTTACAACAACCTGGGGAGGTGGATGCTATTATTATCTCCATTTTACAGATGAGGAAACTGAGACAAAGGAGTGAAGTAAAGTGACTTGCCCAGGGTCACACAGCTAAGACCAGTCTATAGCAGTATTTAAACTCAGTTCTTCCTGAAACTGGACCTAGTGCTGTGCCCATTGTGCCATCAGCTGTCATTATGATGTTTGAGTTACATGCTGTAGTGGAAAAAAACAGTAGACTTTGAGTCAAGAGATCTGGGTTTGTATTCCTGGTTCTGAGACAACCTCTCTCATTTGCAAAACCACTTAGATGACTATAGTAATCTTAATTATAAAATCTACTACTTGGAAGGAACCTCAAAAGCTATCCAGTCCACCATAAACAATCTCCTCCAACACTTCGTGGTCATCCAGCTTTTGCTTGAAGGCCTCCAGTGACAGAACTGCCACCCACCTTCCTTTTGGGCAGCCCTGATTATTGGGAAGTCTCTCCTGATTTAAATCTAAATTCTCTTCAGTGCAGCTTCTATCCATTGTTGCTCCTTCTGCCTTCTAGAGTCAAATGGAAAAGATCTAATGGTTCCCCCACAACAGACCCGAAGCCCGTCTTATTTCCATTAGGTCTTCTCTGGGTTAAATATCCCCAATTCAAGGCCCTTCATCTTTCTGGTTGTTTTTAAGCTGATTAATGTCCTTCTTAACAATGTGGTGCCCAGATGAAATACTCCGGATGTGGTTGGAATAGAACAGAGTACAGTAGAACCTAGCCCTGCCTGTTTATATTGGCATTCCCAGCCTTTAGCACAATGCTTGGCACTTAAATAAGCTCATAATTGACTGACCAAATGATTCTTGAATCTCTTGCTCCCCTGTCCTAGTTCCACTTGAAATCGACCAAAGCCCAGTTCTACATTACTCCTGCCATTTTAACTCCTCTGTCTCTGTTCCTACTTACCAGTTGCTAAAGAAAATCATAGCTGTCACTGACTGGATCTACCACAGATTTACACCAGCTGATCTCAGTTGGGCCCTCAGTGAGACAAAGCAATTGTTTTACTGTATCTTCATTGATCTTCTATCCCACTCTCCACAGTAGCTATTCTACACCTTCTGTTCTTTCCTCAAGTCTCCAATACCATTGCTCTTCCCACCCTCATAGCTAAGGATCATGCTTCTTACTTAGCTAAGAAAATAGAGGTTATTTGTCCTGAGCTCTGTTTTCTTCCCTTCTTTCTGTTCAGCTCACACCACCTTGACATCACCTTCCCCCATCTCTTTTTTTTTTTTGCCTTTTTTGGAGGGCAATTTGGGTTAAGTAACTTGCCCAAGGTTACATGGCTAGTTGTTTGTGTGTGTGTGTGTGTGTGTGTGTGTGTGTGTGTTAAGTGTCTGAGGCGGAACCGAACTCAGGTCCTCTGACTCTGCTTTACTCACTGCACCATCTAGCCGCCCCTTCCCCCATCTCTTACTCCCATCTCTGATGAAAAGGTGGCCCTTCTCCCACCATGGCCAACCCTTCTACTTTGACTCTTGGTCCCATCCTCTCCTGTCTCCAGTATTTTGCTTCCCCAATCATCTCTCCCTTCCTTATCTTCAATCCCTCCCTACTTACTGGTTCTTTCTTGCTACCTATAAATGTGCCTAAGTCTATCTCCTGCTTAAAAAACCCCTCTTTAAGCCCTACAATCCCCTCAAGTTATTCCATATCTCCTTCCTTTTTCAACCAAAGAAAAAGCTGTCTACACTTAATGCTTCCATATCTTTTTTTCTTACTTGCTTCTTGACCCTTTGCAATCTGACTTTGATGGTCACCAATCAATGGAAACTGCTCTCTCCAAAGTTTCCAGTGTTGTCTTAAATCTGCCAAATCCGAAGGAGTTTTTTGGGTTTTTTTAACCTTAAGTCTTCTTTTTGACACTATTGGTGATCTTTAGTTTCTCTGGTTTTCATGACATTCCTGTCTCGGTTCATCTAGTACCCATCTGATGGTTCCATCTCAAGTCTCCTTTTCTGGACCACCATCCATATCAGACCCTCTAACTGTGGGAATACTCCAAGGTTTTGTGCTGAGTGCTCTGTCCCCCCCTCATGCCTGCTCTCTATCCTTTTTCTTTGTCTCTCTCCTCTCTGTCTTTCTTCTTCTTCTCCTCTTTCTCTGTCTCTCTGTCTCCATCTCTATCTGTCTCTCTCTTTCATAAGCTCACAAGGATTTAATAGTCACCTCTATGCTTATGGTTCTCAGATCTATAATTTCAATTCTAGTCTCTCTCAAGCTCCAGTAATGTATTAATAACTTCCTACTGGACATTTCAGACTGGATTCCCATAGGTATCTCTAATTCATGTTCAAAACAGAACTCAATATTCCTCTCTCGCCTCCACTCTGTCCCCCCACCCCAATCAGTCAACATACTTCTCTTCCCATATTCACTAATAGTGTCTAGGAAACTACTGTCCCTTTAATTATCCCAGGTTCATGGCCTTGGCCTCATCCTCACCCCCATTCATGTCAGACAGCAATGGGAAGAATATTCGAAGCTACATGCAAAAATGAATTGGGCTGTCCTAGGAGGTAGTGGGGCCTTCCTCCTTCATTGGTGGTCTTCAAGTGAAGGCTAGATGACCACTTTGTTTTTTTTTACTAGCCTATTTGTCTTCTTATTCAGGACTTTGAAGTCCTTAACAACTCTGATATTCTATGATTTTTATAATCACAAAGCCAGAATTTGAACCTAGGTCTTGGGATCCCAAGTCTCGTATACCAAACTTTGGACTCTGATTTGTCTAATCAAATGGGAGAGATTTGAGATCTGCAGTACTTCTTAAATGGCCAGCCCTCATTTATTTATTTTTGTTCATAATAGTAATTAAGCTAACAAGACTGGCTACTTCATGGTACCCTGGAAAGAGCAATGAATTTATAGTTTGAAGACCTGGGCTCAAATAGCAAATCCTGTCTTTGGTATTTTATCCTCTGTGTGATCTTAAGTGTGTCAGTCTCTCTAGGCCTCAGTTTCTTTAGCTATAAAGTGAATCACAAATTGTAGATTTAGAGAGGGAGGAACCTTAGAAATCACTTAACCTCACCCTCTTGTTTTCCAGATGAGGATGAGATGAGGCCCAATGTCCCTTTCAGCTCTAAATCCTCCTATGTTACTGACTGCTTTTCCTCGACCGAGCCTCTCCGTTTCTGACAGGCAGAATGCATTTTTCTCCTCTAACAAACATTTAATCTCTCTGAGCATAATCAAATCATCTATCCCCCTGACAATGTTTCTATATTTAATTGTTTGATCCTGGGTAGCTATCACTGGGCACTGTTAACCACTAGATAGCTATTTCCGAATCACAACCCCACAGTCAGGCTGTTTCCCCTCAGCTCCTCTTATTAGGGCTGAGAATTTTCACCTTAATACTAAAATAAAACCTCCTGAAATAAAGCTTTACTCTGGCTGTCAGTCAGCCTCTTCAGTCCCCCTAGCAGCTGAAAAAGCATGGAGTCCCTATGCTGATATTGGCGGTCTTACTTATTCACTGTGTGGCTTGGGGCAAAGATACTTGCCCCTCTGGGCCTTGATTTTCTCTTTTATAAAAACAAAGATGTGGGATGAGAGAGTATCTAATAACTTCAGCCTGCTTGCTATGTGCCAAAATGTTGTCCTGCAAAGGTTCCTCCCAGTTCTGGCGTTCTCAATTCCAACATTCTCTCTTCTAAAGCCTCTTTATCACAACCGCATCACAGCCCATGTTCGGTCCTGCCATTCTAGGCTCCGATATTTTAGGTCATAAAGTTCCTGGTGGTTCTAACATTGTGGGTGTCAGGCTTCTCCTTTGTCTCTTGCCTTAATACTAGCCTACTGTTTTCTTATGTAACGACATTCTGCTTACACCAAAAGCAGAGGAACTCAACCTGCCAAAGTAGCATTGGCCCCACTTCTCATTTTACCAAAGGCGACGAAATGGAGACGCTGGCGTGACCTTTCCGAGGCTCTGATGAGAAAGAGGACCCAGGCAGAGACCTGAATGTCAGGCCACCCAGTCCCCTTCGATTGAGAGACATAATGCACAGGAGGGAAGGAGGCATAAAGGCTGCTTCAGCTCCAGGAAGGAGGAGGGGACTCGGGGGGAAAGGGGGGCAATGTGTCAGGCAGGGTCTCGAGCGATATCTGCAGAGGATCCTTCATCGGAGGAAACAATACAGCCTGTCATTTATGGAAGGTTGTCTCCAGAGCCTGGAAGCAGAGCGTCTCAGGGCGAGACAAAGCTGGTCAGCTCCCTGCCTCTGCTCCAACAAAGTGGACAGAGCTCTGGGCCATACTAGTCTGGGTGGCTGCATCTTAAGTACCCACTCCTCCCCTCCAAGGTGGAAGCTTGACCATTCGTAGGGACCCAGGAATGAATTGTCTGTTTTCCCAGAAAAGCAAGGAGTGGTGGCAGGAGGAGTCCAAGGCAGGTGGACTCCACAAGAGGGGGGCAGGGGAGAGGGGGCCCTGCCAGCAGCCTCTGCCACCTTAAGCATCAAGAAGAGGAGAGAAAACTCCTGCTTCCTCCTTTTCCGCCCCCCCCCCCCACCTTTTGCAGCTGCTGCCTGTCTGTCTCCATGGTAACTGGGGCAAGGGCCTGATCTACCCAGGTTGGAGACGGGTGTTGCAGTCCAAAGAGCCCCGGGATTTGGAAGGAGAGGATCTGGGTTCAAATCCTTGCCCTGCTATTTACACCCTGTATGACCCAGGGCAAGACGCTTCACCTCACTGGGTCTCAGTTTCCTTCTCTGTAAAACAAAAGGTTTGGGCTGGATGGTCCTTCCAGCTCCAAGTGCTGCGAGCCTACCTACCTAAAATAAGAGAATAGACCAGTCCTGCTGGGGTGGGGGAGGAGGTAGGATGCAGGAGAATTCGAGGAGAGACCAGGACCAAGGAAAAAAAAGTCACGCCATCGGCTCCCCAAACCTCTACCTTCTAAGGAAGGAGCAAGTCGAGCCAACTCCGCCCACCCCGGCCCGTTTTGCTCTATAATCGTTGGACAATTCATGTTCCAAACGCACCCCTTGTTCTACACTCTCCAGCTGCTGTTCAAGGCTCCAAGCAGAATTTCCCAGAGCAGATGGCAAAGGGTGGGTCCTTTGTGGAGTGGTCCCCTTCCAAACTCCAGTCCCCCTCCGCTAGCCTCTGCTCTCGGTGCGGAGAGGCTTTTTCAGCTCTGTGCTTTGCCAGTTTGGATATCATGAGAGGGATCCCCACTCGCACCCATCTGGTTCAGCAGGTCTGGGGGCAGGAGCTTCAGTGTTTCAGTGTCCCCTTCCCCCGTTTTTCTCTCCTCCATCCCACCCACTAATAGAAGACACTCAAGATTTCAACCGGTTTTGGGAGAGAGGAGTTTCCTCCCATTTGGGAACGGGGACAGTTTTCCAAAAGTGCTAAGCAAAGACCTCTTGAGATGAGAGGGCACAGGGAATTGTTGAAAACTGGGGAGAATGATAGCACTTACCTATGTAATATTTTGTATCAGATTTGTTTGCATGTACATGGTAACCGAACAGAATTTAAACTTTTTGAAGAAAGAGGCTGTTTTGTCAGTGTCTTCAGCATGGAGCTCAGTACCTGGAACATCGTAGGCAATTAATAAATGCTTGAAGATCTCCCTTCCCCCCACCCCACTAGACTGCAAGCTACTTGAGGCCAGGGACTAGTACCACCTACCACCTTTGTATCTCTGCCCCATCCTCTCCTCCTTAATAATTTTTTTTTTAATTGGAAGACCTAAGAGGCCCCTAATATGGCTAAAAACCAGAACTCTGCTTGCTGAGTTTTCAGTGTTCCAAGGGCACTGCCCTGTGGAGAAGGCAGAAATACAGAAGGAGTTTCTTTCCAGGGCTAAGGGCAGTGGGGTCTGAGCCCAAGGGGAACTTATTTTGCTTTCATCAATTAGGATTGGTAAAAGCCAAAGCCATGTGTCCTGCTTCTGTTGGTATCACTCAGTCAGAAAAAAACGTTCCCAGAGTCTGATGTACTTGAAATATGGTGCCTTATTCTAAATACCTGCATTGGGAAGAAATAGGGATGGTTCACTGAGCCACATCTATACCACTGGGAAAAGAACAACTAAGTCACTTCAAAGCTCCCATCCCCCTGAGGAAGGGACCGTGATGCCATCTTCACACATCCGAGGCTGGAGAAGGCAGTGGGGCCTAATGGTGACCCTTATAAATAATCCTGTCTCTCTGTGACTCTGGAGCTGTTGTGAGGACCAAAGGAGATCCTGTTCATAATGCACTTGTGTCTGGCACATAGTAGGTGTGATATAAATGTTTATTCCCTTCCTCTCACCTCCCCATCCCCAGAGGCCTCACTTCCATGTCTCCTCTTTGTAGAATGGGGATAATACCTCTTCCTTATTATATTTTCTTTAGGTGAGGTCTGAGGAAATGGGGATTCTCAGCCCAAGAACACTACATTGTCCAATGTCGGCTTAGAAGGGGCTTTAGAGATCTCCTCCAACTCTCTCATTTTACCCATAAAGAAACAGAGATCCAAGAAAGGGAAGTGATTTGCTCAAGGTGATATCAGAAAAGGAAAAGTCCATAATGATGAAAATAATGAGGCATTTGAGGGATGGTTCAGTCCCGAGACAGCCGTGAGAAGAGCCCCACCTCCGGCTCTGGGCTCTGCCCCTGCCTGTCTTCCCTCTGGGGCTCATTTGGCTGCTTGTGAAATGATGATAATAACTGTGACCCTTCCCTGGGAGGGAGATGGGGAGAAGTCTGGGGTGGGAGATGGAAGAGGAGGCATGATAACAAAGCCAGAGCCTTGGAGCAAATCCATAGCCCGGGAACTGGAGAGCTCGGGCCATCTCCATTCGTTCATTCCTTCTGAGCAGACCGCTTCTTTGGGAGACACATTTAATTCTTCATCCTACTTATTTTCAGCCTCCCAGAAAGAAAATCAGAGCAGATGCAAGGCCAGAAGGAGCTTTCAACACAGGAATTTGTGGAGATGGAAATCGGTCTTACTAGATCTGATTCTCCCTCCCATACACATCCCCCTCCTTTCTCCATCCTTTCCCGAGATACAGAGGGAAAGGGAGGAACTACAGGGAGAGACAAAACGGCAGCTCTGGCAGCTTATGCCATGTGCTCGCTGGTGAATTCTTAGGGGACAGGGGGATAGACTGGGTGTATGTGGGGAAGGACCAGTGAGAGCTTCTCCCTGGGAGGGGGATGCCCTGGGACCTTCTGTGCCTGTCCATTCCGTCGGGATCAGACCCAGACTGCTGCTCCAGAGGGGGGCGTGGGCTGGGAGCCTGTGGAGTCTGTTAAAGATAAAACCAGCACTTGGAGGGAGAAAAATGTATTCTCCCAGTTATGATTTAAACATGGCCGTGAATGGAATAGCAATGGGCTTTTTATTTTAAGCAACGAGTGAAGAGATGAAAATAGATCAGGCATGTTGAACCAATGCAGGTATTTGGAATAAGGCACCATATTTCAAACTGCACTAATATAAAAAAGAAATGTAAAGTCTCTTTTAAAGTTTTTTTTAATCTCTATTTTTCAGAGAGTTTATTTCATTGGGATTCAAATTTTAACAAAATCATCATAGAATCCCAGAATCCAGGTGCTGCAAGGGGCCCTTAGAACAAAGAGTTGCCAGAGCTGGGAGGGATCTCAGAACAAAGAATCTATGAGCTGGGAGAGATCTTAGAATATAGAATTTCAGAGCTGGGAGGGAATCTAGAAGTCACCCATTCTAGCAATAACAACTCACATTTTTTGTTGTTTTAAAGTGTTTTACAAAGCACTTTCTTCCCATTTCCCTCATTTTACAGATGAGGAAACTGAGGCCAAGAGAGGGAAAGGTATCACACAGGTGGTGTGATATCACCTGGGAGATGATGCATTATCACTGTGATGTACGGAGACTTTACTAAGGGAGCCATCCAGACTCAGGAAGGTCCTTTGGGGGCTACAGAGTCAACAATATAATAATTACGTTCATTTCACACTTATATTCTGATCAATGATTATATAGCATGTTCTCTTCCTTAATCCTGCCTTATCTTCTGAATATCCTTGACTTAGGCCCCTCCCATTCCTTACCACTGTCCACCTTACTGACTGTCCTTCACCTTTGAATACCCTGGCATCTTTCAAGGCTCAGCTTCAGAACCACCTCCTGAGTTTCCTGAGGGGAGTTTCCTGAGAACCTCAAGTATTGGGACCCTTCTCTTCCCCCAGATCATTTAGTATATATTTTATATTTCTTTATTTACATATGCTTTGGTCTGATTTTCGATCTGCTAGAAGAATGCAAGCCCGTATTGTTTTCAGATCCCCAGTGACTATTGAGCAGAGTGTCTGGAACATAGTAGGCATTTTATAACTTTTTGTCCAGTCGGTCAGTTAATGAACAATAGGTGCTTATTATGTGTCAGATACTATGTGAGGTGCTCAGGAAACAAACCCTGCCTTCTAGGAGTTTACTTTCTATCAGAGGAGACTACAGATGGGGCAGCTGGTAGTGATGCTCTGAGGCTTGGAAGACCTGAGTTCTAATCTGGCTGGGTGACTTTCTAGCAAGTAACCCCCTGTTAAGGGAAAAGTCACTTAACTTCAGTTTTCTCATCTGTAAAATGGGGATAATAACAGTACCTCCCTCCCAGGGCTGTGAGGATCTGATGAAATAATAATGGTAAAGCAGCCAGCACCCTGCCTGGAACTATATAAATATTAGCTATTATTACTGCTATTAGCTATTATTAGTTACACATATAAGAATGTAGAAAATAAATAGGTTTCTTTTTTATTTTTGTTTGCTTTTATTTTGTTCAGTTTTGTTGTTATTGTTTATTTATATCTTATTTGTCATATTATTTATTTTTTGAAAACACCCAAGGCCAGTGCTTGAGCTCTGAAAAGAAAGCGTGAGATTACAAGAGTCAGAGTGAGCTGGCAGCACTTACCAGGAAAGGGAGCTGGCCAGTGCAAAAGGTCAGAGACAGCAGAGAGATGGAGAGCTGTGTGTGAAGGACATTAAGAAGGCCAGTGTGGCTGGCCTGGAGACAATGCACAGAATAAACCTGCAGAGGGAGATGAGAGCCAGGTAGTGGGAAAAGCTTTAAATACCTAATACAGGTTACACATTTATAATAATAATATAGTGCTTTAAGGTTCCAGATATTTAATTTCATCCTTACAACAACCCTGGGAGGTAGGGGCTATTATTATCCCCATTGTTCAGATGAGGAAGCTGAGGCAGGCAGGATTAAGTGACTTGCTCAGGGACTTAAACATCAGAGACTGGATTTTGACCTCAGGACACCAGGTCCAGCATGCTATGCACTGTACCAACCAGCTGTGATAGTATATTTGATCCTTGTTCCAATCATTCTTTTTCTTCACTTGGGAAAACATATAAAACATGTTTCCATATTGGCTGTGTTGCAAAAGGAAACATACACAAAGAAACCCAAGAAAAATAAAGTAAAAAAGTATGTTTGAATCTGTATTCAGAGTTCCCCCATTTTCACTCTGGAGATGGAGAGCATCTTTCATCATGGGTCCTTTGGAATTGTCTCGGATCAGTGTAAATATTTCCCAGATCAATCATTCTTTTTTTTTTTTGCTCTCCTTTATTTACTTGGCTTTCCCCGTGAGCAGATAAGGAAAAAGACTGTGAGAAGGAAAATGACTTGTCCGAGACAGGATTTAGAATCCAGGATCCCCATTCAAGGTGCTACTTCCCCTGTCCCTTAATACCTTCCCAGCTTAGAAACAATTGTTACTTGAATTGATGCGGTCCTCAGTATTGGGTTCAAATCTCCTTAACTAACTCCCCCCATCCAGTTATTCCCCAGCTCTGACTCGTGGCTTCCTACCAGACCTTCCTGGTCTCCCTCGCACCTCCAGGTATCACTTCTCCCTCCAGCCCCAAGCTTTCAAATAGCGTGTTGCCCCACCCTGTTCAGGATGCAGCACCCAACCCCCAGCTTCTCTCTAACAAGCAGGGTTCCTTACCCTGCTTCCAAACACTGCTCCATATTTACCTCCTCTGAGGAGCCTTCCCTAAGACAACCTCACACTGTCGTCACTCCTAGCATCCCCACCTGCTTCTGCCACTCGCATGGGAATTATTTCTTTTAATCCTCAAAGCAATCCACGCCACTATCTTCCACAGCTGTGACTTTGTGCGTCCAGTCTCCCCATCAATCAATCATCTATCATTTACTAAGTGCCTATTGTGTGCTGGACCTACCAAGACAAAATGGTCTCTGCCCTTGAGAAGCTTACCTCTATTAGGGGAATAGAACATGTACATATATAAGCTCTATGCACAAACGCTTTATCTACAGACAATTCCTGGCCCTGCCACCTCCCTAGCCTGGGCCTCAGTTTCTCCTCTGTAAAATGGGAGTTCTTGAACTGGAGAATCGAGGAGGTCCCTTCCAGCTCTAATATGGCACCATCTGCAATGCTGGGATTGACTCCAGCAGCATCATGCCTTTCCAGGGAAAGTTCATCACCAAGAATCCATCACCATAGAGACTGCATCAGCTTTGGTGCTCGAGCTTCATCGGTGCCCTCAGTAGCCTCTGGCCCTCTAATTGGAGGGCTGGAAGGCTGGACAAAACCTCCTCCCGAAGCCACATTTTAAAGAAGGCTTGGAAGCCTGGTCAATTCTTCATCTCTGCCAGCTCAAATGCTTGGGGCCAACTCCACCATCATCACGTCCTGGGGCCTGGCACCTTCTCCCACCTTTTGAGTGTTGTCTTCCCCCATGAATTATAAGCTCCTTGGAGTCAGGGACTGTCTTTTGCTTATTTGCACCCCCAGCTCAGCATTGGGCCTGGCAAACTGAAGGCACTTAATAAATGTTTATTGAATTGTATTGTAAAACAAATACAAGGTAATTTGCAGGTGAAAGTCCCTAGCATTGGAGGTAGGGGGGAAGGTCCATCAGAAAAGGCCTTATATGGTGCTTGAGATGAGCTGTGAAGGGAACCAGGAATTCCAAGGCAGAGGTGAAGAAAGACAGCATTCTGGTATAGGGAGCTGCTTATTCAAAGACACAGAGATGGGAGATGGGAGTGCTGTGTGTGAGGCGCAGCCAAAGAGCCAATTGAAGCTGAACTGGGGAGTGTGTGAAGGGGACACAGGTTGGAGCCAGGTTGGGAAGGGTTTTTAAATCCCAAACAGAGGAATTTGTGTCTGTTCCTGAGCTTAATGAGTGACAGGGTCACATCTGTGCTTTAGGAAAATCCCTCTGGCAGCCTTGTGGTCAAGGGATCACAGAGAGGGCAGAGGGCTCTCTGATGGCTCCTTCACCATGAGATTGCAAACTGCCCTGAGGTTAGGGACTCTCTTTCTCCATCTCTCAGAGATCAAAAGTCCCCTCTGAGCAGGGATTATGGCTCTTTCATTAGACTAGAGATTCCCAGAGGTAAAAAAAAAATAAAAAGTAGGGGCTGCTAGGTGGCAGTGAATAGAGCACCGGCCCTAGAGTCAGGAGGACGTGAGTTCAAATCCGGCCTCAAACACAACACACACACACACACACACACACACACACACACACACACACAAAACTAGCTGTGTGACCTTGGGCAAGTCACTTAACCCCAATTGCCCTACCTTTCCCCCTCCAAACAGCAAAATAATTAATTAATTAAAAAAATAAAAAGTCTCTCTATTTGGACCAGAGATTCCTGGCCAGTTCAGTTTTGTTGGCAAGACAAGATACACAAACACACACACACACGGCAACAGACTGTGCCATAAAGCATTAAACCTTGATAATTGTGGAAGTTATCTGGGAAGACTTCATGGAGGGAAGCAGACCTTGAAATGGTCCTGGAAGGATGGATAAGATTTTGATAGACTGGTAGAAAGCATGTTGTACTTGGAATGAGAAGACCTGAATTCAAGTCCTGGTTCAACCAATTATCCTACCCAGGTGCCCTTTGCCAGGTCATGGGACTGGAGTAAGGAAGACCTGAGTTTAAATCCAGCCTTAGATACTTATTATCTGTGTCACCCTGGGGAAGTCACTTAACTTCGGTTTGTCTCCATCTATAAAAAGTGATACTAGTAGCATCTATGTCCTGGGGTCGTCATGAGGATCAGTTGTGATAATAACTGTACTTAGCATGCTGCCTGCCATATAGTAGGTGCTATGTAAATGTTACCTGTTATTATTCTTTATAACCTTACTGAGCATCACCTTCCTCATCTACAAAATGAGATTAATGGTAAGACCAATGAAATTTGCTCTTAACTTCCCATACTTGTTGTGAAAATTAAATGCAGTAATCCATGAAAAACATTTAGGTAATGCAAAGGGGCATACATTGGTTGCCTATTATTACTAATTCAGTAGAAAAGGCACTGGATTCTAATCCAGCCCTTCCACTTACCAGGGTCACTTCTCTCTGGGCCTCTGGCAGCTGGGGATGGTAGTATTTACTCCACCTACCTTGTGGGATTGCTATGAGTGCCAGGAAGGAAATATGTGCAAAGTGCTTTGTGACCTAATGCCTTCTTCCCTCCCAAGACCTCTGCCTTTTCAGGTATAAAATAAGGGGATTGGCCTAAAAAATCTCGAAAGGCTCCTACCAGCTTGAAATCTTATGGCCTTATCATCATTCTTCCTAACTTCTGCTCCAGAGACAGGGCTCTGCCTATAGAAGGCAGGTTGTCCAAAGGTGGCACTGACTAACTGACCTGGGCTGTTTGTCTTACCAACTGGGCACTGTCTGCTGCTGCCATCTCTATTTGTCCTTAGGGATTGGGTTCAATAGGCATACTCCCCTTTGAGGTTACCTAAGGGGGTCAGGGTCACAGCCCCAGGGCCGGAGACAGATTTCCACCCATTCTTTTTCTTTCTCCTCCCTCTCCTCCTCCCTTGTGAACTGCAAGGAAGGTGATGGGGGCAGGGAGCTGGTGGGAGTGAAAGCCAGCTGCCAGTTAGTTCACCCAACCCCCTGCCAGTCTGGACTGGTGGAAAGAGTCCCAGCTTCCTTTCCTTTTGGTCTTCAGCCCCACCTAGTCCAAACAAGACAGGCTCAAAGAGAACTTCGGAGCTGCTCTCAGTCCATAAGGGAGGGGAATGGGGAGGAGAGAGGAGCCACAGTCCTCAGAATGCAGATTTCCTTAGTGACTGAGGAAAAAACTCTGGCCACCATTGCCTCTTGGAGCAGTTTCCCCTTGGGTGGCCCTTTCACCCAACTCCATCATTTCATAATTAGGATATGGTGTGTGTGTGTGTGTGTGTGTGTGTGTGTGTGTGTATACTGGGGGGCGGGGGAGGGGGAGTATTAGGACTGGAGATCATGCCATAAGATGATCAGGTGAAGAGATGGAGAATATGGGGATGTTGAACCCAAAGAGGAAATGATGTAATCATTGCAGAAGGGTGATGAAAGAAACTGTCTTCAAGTATTTGAGTATGTGTTGTGGAAGAGATTGGATTTTTCCTTCTTGGGTCCCAGAGGACAGAATGAAGAGGATTTGGGGGGAAACTGTAATAATGTAGATTCTAGTTCAACCTAAGGAAAAATTTCCTAATCATCAGAACCAGCCAAAAGTGGAAGTGAGCTGCTTTGGGAGGTAGTGAGCTCCCTGTCACTTTGAGGGGAGGCAGTCTGTTACAAGGGGAATCTTTGTTTGGTTACAAATTGGACTGGCTGACATCCAAGGCCCTTTCAATTTTGGAATCTTATTTGATTGAGGACATAAGATGTTGGATAAACCTCTTGTCCTTTCTGGGCCTTTATTTATCCATTTGTAAAGCAGGGAAGAAGAAACTCCCTCGATAACCTCTAGGAAAGGTGGCCATGTGAGTGGCCATGAAGCAACTTTCAAGTCCTTAAGGGAATATCCTGCTGGCTTACTCTTTTCCACTAGCATGTTTCTGACATCTCAGCATGGCCTGGAATGACGCTGGAATCCCGAGGGCTACATCTGTGGAGGGCACAACTGGGTAGACTTTACCCAGGTCAGACTGCTGTGTATCTGTCTTCTGAGGACCAGCCTTGGTTCAGACTGGTACATCACTAGGTTACGCTCAGGGAGATGACTTTTTTTTTTTTACTATATCAACTCTCAAAATAGCATCTACCAAGTTGTAGAGGGGCTGTGATTTGTGTGGGGGGAGTGAACACCCACACCAGTCACAGGTCTTTAGGTGGTATTTTTATCATCAGTTCTGAACAGCCGAGGTGCAGCTGTGTCCTGAGACAGGGAGAGGGACCAGGCACCTAGAGAGTCATGCCGCCAGCTCCGGAGATTCACATCTAAGGAGTAGGTAGGGAGTTTGGTCAGCATGTTGGGGGATCAAAGGGGAACCTTGTGGACACTCACCAGGAAGAAGAATGAGCCCTCTAGTCAGGTTCTGGTCTGAACAGCAGGGACTCTGTGGGAGAGGGCAGCAGGGAGGCTGGGTCATGGAAAAAGGGGAAAGTCCGAGTGAGGCTGAAGCTGGGCCAAGTTGCTTCAGGGTGGGCTCACAGGGCTGGTATGGTCCAGTGTGCTCAGATACGGTTCAGACCCATAGAGTGAGGACTGTTTACAAGTGTCAAATATTCGACAGCTGTTTTGAGGAAGGGGCATCATTCAATCATCTGCCTGATGAATTTTTCCTGAATATACTATGCTCATTTCTGCCTCAGTGCTTCCAAACACATCTCCAGGGTCCTTTCCCACTCCTCCTTTCTGCCCTTCCTTGGGGTTATGGGAAGTTACAACAGTTGGAGTTATGGGAAAATGGGATGAGCTGTCTTGAAAACAAGTTGATTGGGTCAGCTGACTGACAACCTGGGTACAAAGTAGGGAGGAGTCTTTTTCAGGTATGGACAAGTTGCTAAACCTCTCTGGGGATCAGTTTCCCTCAACCATAAAGTGAAGGCCTTGAACTATGAACGTTAAAGTTCCTCCAAGCTCGAAATCCAAGACCCACTGAGGTTCTACTTTCCCACTCTTTCATCATCCTAAGGGTCCCTTACAGAACCAGCAGGAATTATAGCAGTTTCCTCTAAGTCCCTGTGCTGGAGCAGCAGGTGATGACTGCTGTCCACAGAGACCAGGAGCTTACCTCTGCTGGATGATGTCAGACAGAGGCTGACGAGGACGGGGCTTGGAGTATATGACATAATCACAGTAATTCCATCTCACATTTATAAAGCACTTTCTGTTTACATAGGCTTTTGCCGTACATTGTTTCAATTGGATCCCTAGAACTAGACACCCTAACCTGACCTCTCAATTCCACTGAATTCCTTGACTTCAGTTCCAATCACACTTTTGGTCAAAGGGCTTGAATTTTGATATGGAAGGAGCCTTAGAAGCTAGTTAGTTAGTCCAGTCCCCTTGTTTTTCAGATGAAGAAATTGTGGTCCAGAGAGGCTAGGTGATTCAAACTTGACTCTACCTCCAGACCTCTTTCACAGAATCACATTCTTTTCCTCACATAATTTCAGCTTTAGAAGGGCCTTCAGAAGCCGTGTAGGTCAACCTATACCTGAAAACCACCCCACCTTATGGGGGAATAAGTAGCAGAGCCAGAATTTGAACCTGGGTCCTCTGACTCCAAACCCAGCCCTCTTTTCCCTGCCTCATGATGAATTTTCCAAAATGGGCGTGTCCAGTCTAAAACAGGACATGCAGAATGTGAACACTACAGCTCACCAGCTCCTTCTTCTTTGTTTAGCAGCTCCCATCTGTCTAGTTCTTGATGGGAGACAAAGTGCTCTGCTCACCACCACCTTGTGAGGTCAGCAGCACAAGGAAGATTATCACCATTGTACAAATGAGGAAACTAGGGCTGCTCCTGGAAGCCTGGTGCCAGGTCTTATGATTCTGAGGCTTGGGATCTTTCTGCCTCGGAAGGGCCCTCTAGCTGAGGCAAGGAACTCAGCACGGCTGTCATCTCTCTCATCCTATACATTAGAATCCTATTAATGTAGCCGAAAATCACATCGCAGATTTTATTATTTATTTTGGGGGGGTAGGGGGGAGAAGAGGGGAGTCTCTTGGCATAAGATTAACATCCTAGACACTGATATTGCATAGATATATTCTATAACCTGAGACTGCACCTTCAACCCCAGACTACAGACTACCTCAAAACTGGTCACCCATTCCCTATTTTGTTCTCATCTGCTACTGGTCACAGGAGAGGCCAGGGAATGTGGACAGCTCAATCAATCCCACTCTGACTGCTGACCCAGTAACTGCCCTGAAAAGGTTGGTCAGGTATTGCTTCATTTACAAAGCCATTTGTTCTTTCACCCGTAAAGACAAAAGGCAGGAGGGGCACCCAGGGCATGCACTGGCCTGGCTGGTTTAGTTAGCAGAAATGGGTTGTTGTTCTGAGCTATCTGTGTGTGTGTGTTGGAGGAGCATGGTAACTCAGACACTTATTACTTGTTTTTGTTCTTTGTGTTGATTAGCTGTGTCTGATTCTTTGTGACCCCATTTGGGGTTTTCTTGGCAAAGATACAGGAGTGGTTTGTCATTTCCTTCTCTAGCTCATTTTACAGATGAAGAAATTGAGGCAAACAGGGTTAAGTGACTTGACCAGGCTCATGCAGCTAATATCTGAGGCGGGATTTGAACTCAGGTCCTTCTGATTCTAGGCTGGGCACTCTATCTACTGCACCACCTAGCTGCCCTCATTATTTGGGTAACCCTGATCAAATCACAACCTCTTTGGCCATTATCTGCAAAATGGAGGAACAGATACCTTTGATGGTCCCTTCAGGTTCTAAAGATCTACTGAGACTATATCACCAGCTTAGCCTGAACTCCTCTCATTGAATCTAATAAAAATCATAGGCTTTGGAGAAAGGAGGGAACTCAGAGTTCACTGAGGCCAAAAAGTGAAGTGATTTTTCCCAGTCCACACAGATAATCAGCAGCCACCCTGGGATCCGAATCGAATTCCCCATAGAGGATCCTTTCCACTATGCCTCACTGTTTTGGTTTTCCTACCTCCCCCCCCCCAGCAACTGATCAAAAGGGAGTAGGCAGGCTGCTCAGAACCAGACACACAGCAAGTTAGTGGGGATAATCAGCATTATAGGTTGTAGGGAGGGCAAGTGACTCACAACAGAAAGGGAAAAGACAGAACAAATGTCGAAAGGAGACAGGGAGATTTAAAGAATCCTCGTTGCCGGAGCCACTGAGGATAGGGGCAGATATTCCTTTCTATCTCTTGACAGGCATGACTATTTGAGTAGCATAACTTAGATCCCTGGGTCATTAAGAAAATGTTATTATGTTCAGTAATCCCCACCTCAAGTATTTCTCTGATGCCATCCATGGTCCCATCAGTGGAGATCAGGTGTTGGGAGATCCCACCATGCTAGAAGGGTTTCCACTGTGGGGCCAGCACCTGCTGTTCAAGGGTCAGCCTAGCTAAGTGTGGAGAGGCTGTCTGCTGTACCCCACTCCACCCTGGCCCCCTCCAGGGAATCACCTTTTGCGGCCACATCTACTAAGGGAGGAAGGAAGGAGCTGCTATCTTCTGGCAGTGGAGAAGTGCAAATCTTTTATCTGCATGGATGTAATTAAAGATATATTTGAAGTCATGACAGACTCTAATAAAGCAGACACTGGCATGTAATATACATTATAGAAAGGTTTCCATAAAATTATTTACTTCATTTATCTGGAAAATTCATTCTTTTCCCACACAGCTCATTCCCTAACAATGGTGGGTAAGCAAGGCATCACCATAGTACTAAGAGCATATGTGCTTGCTGATGAAAGGATGAGATGAATTAGGTTTCCAGTTGTCCTGTTCCCTGTCTCAACCCTTTAAATAATAGTTCTACATAATTTTCACTTAAAATTCATGTTTCTAGAATTTTAGAATTCATGTTTAAAATTCATGTGCTTTAAGGTTTACAAGGCACCTCACAAACTATGAAGTGTAAAGCTTGAATGTTCTTTCCATTTTATAGACAGGAAAACTGAGGCCAGAGAAGACAAGTTTACAAATGTCATACAGCTAGTAAGTGGCACAGCTGGGATTTGAATCCAAATCTTCTGATTTCTTCTACTATACCATGTTAACTCTCACAAGAGTTGGAGAGGGAGACATAGACATATAGTGCCCCCCTCGCCCATAAGGTACTTCCTGACCCAGGCACCTCTGTCCCCACCAACCCTTAAAGAGAGCTCTGATCCAAGCCTATAGCTCTCTTTATAACTGGGCACTTCAAGGGCCAGGTTTCACACAATGTTTCTGTTGGAAGAAATCACCTTAAGTTCCTTAGAGAACTCTGTTCCCGAGCATGTGCTTCTCCCACATTTCAGGGCTTGGCTCCTGAGGTGGCCTTAATTTGAAAAGTCCAGCTCCCATTTGATCACTGGGAGTCTATCCAACAAGGCCCTCTGGGGCCTTGGTTCCTGCCCCCCACCCCAGAGAAGCCAGGCTCTTTCTGCCACAGCATCCCTAAAATCAAGGGACCTGTGGAGGGAGGTCTGTAACGGTTGGCCCACTAGCTGTTTCCCACTCTGCCTTTGGAATAAACACTTGCTGGAGAAGCTGAAGGGTCAGGTTCTGCCCCTGCTTCAGACACATCCTCGCCCCACCCCTAACCCCTTTTGGTTAGGTACAGGGCTCAGACTAAAGAGGTAAATATAGCTTCAAATCAGGTCCATGGAGTGGGGGTAGGGAGGACTCTGCCTCCTTTCCTGGAGGATGGAAGGGAAGAAAAGAAGACAGAAGGTAAAACCAAGTCCAGATGGTTTTCCATCTTGGTTTAATGTAGATTGGAAAGTGAATATTACAATATATATCATTTGGCAAATACATGAGTATTCATCTTAGTATGACTTCCCATCAATAAACACCAAAGTACGGTATAGATCACAGAAGAAAAATGGAGTCTGGCCTTACAACTTATTTCACAGCCTTAAAACAGAGACCAAAAGGACTTCTGGGCAAGATGGCACCTCAGTGTCAATTGTGACCCATTCCAGCAAGGCCCAGTCCCTCCTGAATCTAATGATAACACAGGTTGCTCCCCAGGCTCTTCCAGAGAGCCAAGTGAACGAACTGGCCTCTGTTACCAGTGGCTGGTACAAGGGGACGCTTCATAAGACCAGCATTGTTCTTGTCCCGGGCTCACCCTCCTTCCATTGATTTCCAGCTGAGGTTGTTATTGACAAAGCCCTGGAGAAACCCCAGAGCCCTGAAACACCAAGTACCCCAGACTTCAGTTCTCTTCTCTTTCCCCTCAGGAACAATGTGGCCCAGGGTCCATTCACTCGGCAAGTATTTTCAAGGAACTATGTGCCCGGCACTGTGCTAACTATTGTGCAGATTAAGTATGAAGTGTGGAATATAAAGGAGATCACAGTCTAGAGGTTAAAGTGCTCTGATTTTATGAGATGTGTTGGAGAGGAGCAAAGGTGCAGATCATAGATTTAGAACTGAAAGGAACCTTAGAGGTCATCGAGTCCAGCACCCTCACTTTACAGATGAGAAAGTGAGTCAGAGAGACATAATGTGGCCTTCTGGTGTCACCCAGTCAGGAAGGAGATGGGACAAAAGTCCCTGTGACAGAAGCCACCTGGAGAAGTGATCCGCTTCCTTCCCTCGGGGCATTAAAAATGGGAGGGAGACCACCAGAAACTGTTTGAGGCCCCTTGATATGACAGCTCTTTCCAAAGACAAATGGAACGGAACAGCTGACCCCTGGAAGTCCCTAGATGTACCTTGGCAATGGTGCCTGTGGTCAAGAAAACAGTGTTCTCAAATATATGAACCAGTGTCAGATTTGGATGCAGTGACTGTATCCCCACTGAGGCACCATGGAAGGAGAATGATCAGGGACTTTCAGAGGCCAGCCTTCGAGGCCTTCGTGTATAGTCATCTCAACAACTAGCCCAAAGCAAGTTCTGGTGGAAGCACACAGAATGAGGAGCATTCTATCCACGTTGGGGACTCCAGAGGAGAGAATCAGGATGAATGGAAGCAAACTGCAAAAAGGAACATTTCGATTTAACATAAGGAAAAGCTTCCTGAACACTCAAGTTGTCTAAAAATGGCCCAGTCTACTTTAGGAAGCAGTGAGTTAACTCTCCATCTCTGGAAGCATTCAAGCAGAGACCTTACAAGGCTGAGAGCCACATAGCAGGAATGCTGTAGGACTCCTTGCACAGGGTATGAGGGCAGACTAGACAACCTTAGGATTTCCTTCTAAGCTCTCCAGATCTGAGCTACAAGTCAGTGAGAGCTCTGCCCTGACCTGGAAGCACAGGAGTCACCCTAGCAGCTGAGTGGGGCGGCTGGCTAGAGACGAAGCTCAAGGTCCCTAGCCTAGCCCCATTCCACCCAGCTGGTCCATGTGCCCTCTTCATGGTATCAGGCTCCTGGATTTCACGTCTGTCCATTGCCTGGCTCTGATGGATCTCCCCCTTCTAAGCGTGAGTTTCAAATCAGCAAAAGTCAAAGATCAAAGTGCCCAATCCCTTCAATCAGCAGCATGATTATCTCCTCTTGTCGAGAACGGTCCTGTTGGAAGCTTTCTAACAAGAGATGACGGACGCCCCATGAATTTGGCGATTTGGGTCAACCCCACCCAAATCAAAAGAGAAATCTGGCTCAAGTCACCATTCACCAGATGGTCAATGTCTTTAGAGACTGCTCAGATGGTGTGGGGCCCCAGGGGCCACAGATGGTCCATCACCTTCCACGAGGCTGTCCCACTGATCATAATCTTCCTTCAGCTCTGCGGGGTGGGAGGGGAGCAAGTCAAAGATCAGTGCCATGCTGGGGGAGGTGATAATGACCGGTCATTGTCCAGGACACAGGGGCATGAGGAACGTTCACCCCTGCCCCGCCCATCTAGCTCCACTCCAGCTCACAGACCTTATCTTATACTCAACACTGCAGCCTAACTGAACTGCTCCCTGCTCCTGGTGCAAACCCACACTTCGTGGCCTCACCCCGTCAGGCCCTCTCCACCCCGTTCCCATCTCCACCTGTCGAGGCCAGTTCAAATGGTACCTTCTCCAAGGGATCTTCCCTTAATACCCCGCCCCCCCATCGCCCCCTCCCAATCTGAAACGGCCTCCCTGACACCTGTCCAAGGAGCTTCTTTGTCCCCCCCTTCTCTTGCCCTAGTCTGCACCATGCTTTTTGTTTCTGTTCATGTCTTCCCCAGCACCTGTAAGCTCCTTCAGGACAGGAATCTCCTTCATGGAAACTTCCCTGCTCTCCACGGTCAGCAGCAGCCTCTCATAGGACCACTGGCTCAAAGACTCAGCTTGAGGGAAACTTGGAGCTCACTCAGCTCAACCTCCTCATTTTATAGATGAGACTGAGACTTATGAGACTGTTGACTTACTCAGGGTCACACAGCAAAGTGGCAGAGCTGGGATTGGAACTCGGGCCCTGCCACACTTCTGCTCCTCGAGGCTGCCCACATCCTCCTCCCCTTTCACCTCCCTTGGTGCACTGTTTGCACAGAAAATATTCCTCTTCATACTGCAGGGATCTTTTTCTCCCTCTTCTACATTCCATGACAAAAGGAGCAGGACTTTTCCTGACTCTGTATCCTCTACCTCCAAGGGCCTGGCCAGAGCTCTGCCCAGAGCAGATGCTTGGTGAATGTCTGCTGCACTGTGGAAGGGAGTGGAGCCCCCTCCCCAAGTTCAGCAAGCAGAAGGTGGCTATCAGATGATGAGAGCAGGTGAGTGCAGAAGATTTCAGGGCCTAGCACAGTGCTGGGCATGCAGGAGACATTTAGCAAATATGTACTGACCACTGCCTGACTGTGATGAGTTTTAGGCAGTTTGTGGTAGCCTACAGAAATCCTGCCCAGGACTGCAGCCTGCCCCTCAGCAGGAGGGGGCCAATGCAGCTGCAGAATGAGGCATGACCAGTGTAATAATGATGGCTGACATTTACGCTGGGCTTTGCGGGCTCTCTCATTCCATACAGTGAACTGCTTGGCATTCCTATACTGGGTTACAAGGCGAAGAAAGGAATCAATGGGAAGCAACAATGAAAAGAGTATGGATAAACAAGGGTGAAAAATGGCTAGGCCCTGGCTTTCTGGACTTAATTCACATTCAACATTCTGGCCTAACTGAACTATCACAGGAGGTCATTAAAGGGTTCACATTAGCGCAAAGCTCTATGTGTGAAGGCCAAAGCGGATGCTAATAATAAATTATAACCATGGTATTATATAAGTAAGGACCAGTTATGATCAGCTCATTCATGGAATCACCCAGAATGCTATTACTTTTCTTCCACAGAATAAAAAAACAAGTCATTAAACCATATAAACCCTCTAACCTGTTAAAACTGCTACTAGGCATATAACCCAGTGAGGTCAAAACCAGGGAGAAAGGTCCCAAAGATACAAAAATGGCAAAAGATAGCATAAGAACAAGGAGGAAAGTGAGTGCCCATTGGCTGGGAGAGAGCTGAAGAAATTATGATATCTGAATGTAAGAGAGTATTACTGTGCCATAAGAAACAATATAAGCCAGAAATTTAGAGAAACTGAAGAACTTGTGCATTACCTAATGCAGAACCAGATGAATAAGGACCACAGTAATGTAAAGGAAAAAGATTCTGGAAGGAAGTCAGAGCTTTGCTTACTGGTGAAGCACACATCCCTTCCACCTCTTGGCAGAGAGGGGGTGGACTACATGTGCAGAATGAAGCATGCCTTTTTAAATATGGTCAGTGTGTGTGTGTGTGTGTGTGTGTGTGTGTGTGTGTGAAAGAGAGAGAGAGAAGTGAAAAGTGAAAAGATTATCAATAAAATATTTTAAAAGAAAAAAATACCCTTAAATTCCTTGAGATAGGTTCTCTTTCTACCAATACAAGTTTTGCCCCTATCGCGCAATACCTTATTAGTTTCATAAGATGTTAAGGCCAAAAATATTCATCACCTGGTGAGTAAATTGTTGGTGATTAATTAGCCTCTGCTCTAAGCTAAGCTGGTCCTCAGGGGATAGATGCACATGATCTAGGCCATTCTAACCTGGTGGGACCTGATGAAGCTTTTACTCTGTTGGAGCAGCCTTGAGCAACCCAGGGTACCCTCCACAGTGGAGGAGGCCCAGGGTACATAAGTGACATGCCCGGTGTCACACAGCATGTCAGTGGCAGGGCTGAGACCTGAACCTAGACCATCCAACATTTTTTCCACTACAAAACATTCATCCCATTCCTAATCACATTTTCTTTTTCCCCCAAAAATCTCTGAAATCCCAGTACTCCCAACATAAGTCAGCATCTGCAGGGGTATGCAAGGCTCTGTCCCTTCCTTTCTTTGAGCCTCCCCACTACTGCTCTTGTAGCCCCTCCCCCATTCTCTTACCAAGGTGTTTCTGCAGGAATGCCAGCATGGCCTGTACCACAATCTCCTGACCCTTGTATGGATCCAGCTTCCCTCGAGTTTGGGTAGAGAACAATTTACCAAGCAGATTTCCAGTCACAAAAGTGAAATCACTTTGACTCTGATGAACAGAACCACTAAAAGGGAAAAAAAACAACTGCTTTAGAGAAGTGTTATCTATCACAGAATCACAGAAGGTGGGGGCTGGCAGAGCCCTTAGAAAATAGAATATTTGATCTGGAAGGAGATTTAAAACCAAGGTGTCAAAATGGCAGCAGGCTGGCCCCAAAGGGAATCAGATAAAAAAGTAATTGGGAAATGCTGAATAAAATAAATACAATACAACACAGATAATGTAGAGTTGTGCTTTTCTCAATCAATATACACAGAATCCATTTCTATTTGAGTTTGATATGTTTTAGAACACAGAATGTGAAAGCCGGAAGAAATCTTAAAAACACAGAAGAAAGGAAGCTTAGAACATGGATTGTAAAAATAGTCATGTCCATTAATAAACACTAGAAAGGAAGTTGAAGGCATACACAGTTTGATTAGCTGCTTTAAAAAAACTGAGCTGGGGCGGCCAGGTGGCTCAGCAAGTAAGAGCACCGGCTCCAGTGTCGGGATGACCTGGATCAAATCCGGGCTCAGATACTCAGCACCACTCCCAGAAATAACTGGCCGTGTAACCTTGAGCAAGTTACTTAACCCCGATTGCTTTAAAAAACAAAAACAAAAAAACTGAGCTGTTTGTTTGTAATAAACAGCAAAATCACATAGCAAAACACTGCCTTAGAAAGACAAGGTAGGGTTGCTGTGGAATTGGCAGAGTTCTCCAACACATTCCACTAGCATATCATGTTCTAAATCACTGGTACTGGTGAATGGCTTACTCCGCGCATCTTCAAATTGGTCTGTGATGTTGAGAATGTCAATAGTGACAAGAATTGATTTTTCCAATGGGAGGTCCACTTGTTGGTCAAAAAATTCATGTCTAAGCAGCCTACTCATGGTGAATTTCTCCATGCATGGCTGGACTGGTCCTCAGAGAGTCAACTTAGTCTCTTCCCAGGGCTGGACTCAAAATGTTTCCAGCATGGTAGAACCCAGCATGGTTTGTGCTCTCCTCAGAGAGCCTTTAGGAACCGAGGTTCATCTCATTGCCATAATGAGGCATCCAAATGGCATTTGCCCACATAGAGCAAAGCCATTATCACCACTTTTCGGCACAAGTACATCACAAGACAAACAGGAAGTAGAGTCCTTATTTGACAAATGAAGAAAGTGAGGCCCGGTGAAGGGCAGTGAGTCAAAGTCCCACATTGTGCAATCAGTCTAACTGGTTATGTATCTGGTATACTGACTTTTCTCCCCCTCTGTGTATGTGCACAGGCTGTCCTCAGGCCTACTGTCCAGTTTTCCCCTCTCTTCTTCTCTCCTGCTCCTCTCCAGGTTTAGCCCAAGTGCTACTCTCTCCTCTGTAAAATCTTCCCTAATTCTGCCAGTTAGTGTCCCTCAATATACCTTGCACCCTCCTTAGCTGTGTACATGTTGTAGCCACCTAGTAGAACATAAGCTCCTTAAGGGCAGGGGCTCTTCTGTTTTTGCCTTTGTTTGCCCAGTGACTAGCTCATAGTAGGTGCTTTGGTGTAGTTTTGGTGTAGCTTTGCACCAGTTGCTTTGATGCTATGCCATGGGCTCCAACGGTCTTTTCTTTTAGTTAGTGAGTAGTGTCTAGGTTTGGGCTGCTAGGTGGTGCAGTGGAGAGAGCAATGGACCCTTAGTCAGGAAGACTCATCTTCCTGAGTTCAAATCTAGCCTCAGGCACTTACTAGCTGTGTGACCCTGGGCAAGTCACTCAATTCTGTTTGAATCCACTCAATTCAGTTTCCTAATCTGTACAATAAACTGGAGAAGGAAATGGCAAACCAGTCCAATATCTTTGCCAAGAAAACCCCAAATGGGATTACAAAGAGCCAGACACAACTGAAAAACAACTAAAAGAGTCTAGGTTAAGATGAGTTAAGGAAGGAGTACGATGATGCATCTTATGTTTCTCTTAGAAGACACAGCTAGGGGCAGCTAGGTGGTGCAGCGAATAGAGCACTGGCCCTGGAGTCAGGAGGACCTGAGTTCAAATCCGGCCTCAGATACTTAACACAAAACTAGCCATGTGACATTGAGCAAGTCACTTAACCCCAATTGCCCTCCACAAAAAAAAAAAAGGCAAAAAGAAGATACAGCTAAAGTACCAAATGGGAGTGGAGATTAATTATTTGCGGATTCCCCTCCAGGCCTGTCACTCACCTTCTATAATCATGCCCCAAGGCTGAGCATGGGGACACATAAGCCACTACTGAGCAGAGTTCAGACTCACAGAATGTATTTTATGTAATGGGTATCCAGGTAAGGCCCCCACCTCTAAGTAACAGGGAATTGGTGCTGCTCCCAGGGACAGAAAGGAAGAGACAGAGACATCAAGTGGCACAGGGGACCTGAAGGGAGGACAAAGTACCCATGGGGCTCCTAGAGTGAACCACATGCACCAAGGAGCTGGTGCCAGGCTTGGATGCTGAAATAATGACAGTCTCAGAGGAGCGAGGGCATAGAGCTTTCCTTTGCTGAAAGTGGGGAGATCAGTGCAATGGGGAACCACTTGGGGAGTGGCAAGACAGCCATGAAGATGAGCCAGCCCATTAACCTTGCCCTTATTAGTACTGAGAATCACATGGACTACAGAGGTCACCAGGAAAGGTGGCAGCCACCAGAGGGGAAGGCTGCTTGATGCCTTCCAGAAGGGCAAGCAGAATGTTCTTCATGGATGAGGGGCTCAAGTATGAGGTCATTCTGTTCTTCTAATATCTGCCTGAGGACTTGCAAGGGAGCTGAGCTAAATGAGCCAGACACTGACATTCCCACAATTTCTTTGGGCAGTGGCACAAACCAGAGGGTATCACGCAAGAGGAACCAGCCAGACACTTCATGTTCCCAAGTTTTCCTGGGTAGGGGCACAAGCTACAGAAACTATGTATAAGGGGCCATGGAAAAATTATAGCCAAGTTCTTGTGCCAAGAGAGATGCCCTGATACTATGGTTATAGTTAAAAGACAGAATGTTAAATGGGAAGGGACTTCAGAATACAGAATATGAAACATAAGACATCAGAGTCGAGAGGAACCTTGTTCAGTTCAGTTGTTTTTCAGTCGTGTATGACTCTCTGTGACCCCATTTGGGGTTTCCTTGGCAGAGATATCGAGGTGGTTTGCCATTTCCTTCTTCAAACTCCCATTACCGTTACATGGGAGCACAGTTAGTTGGTGTCTGAGGCTACATTCGAACTCAGGAAAATGAGTCTTCCTGATTTCAGGTCCAGTGCTCTGTCTACTATGCCACCTAGTTTCTGAGAAGAACCTTTGAGATCATCTAATGCCAAATAATGTCTTCTAATTCTCACATCCAATGTTCTTCAGTTTCTTGATCTTCCAGGTGGGCAGATTAGACTCTAAGTTTTTCGTTATTCTGATTATTGCTAACTGAGGCCCAGAGAGGTGACCTCAGTATACCTGGGCCTAGAACACAATTCTTAGCGCAATGTTCTTTCCATCATACCATTCAAGGACAAGTACAGAATTTTATATGAATCCTACAGTATTGCAGGAGGCTCCCAGAGAGTTCCATCAGGAGATGGATCCACACACTTTCTAAGAAATCCCAGGAAAATGGAAGAACCCAGAGAGCTGGCTGGAGAATGGTTCTGATGACGATTACTACTCACAGGATGGTTATGATCTTGGTCTGGCTGTGACAGGCACAGAGCTTCTTCATGCGGCTGATGCTCTCAGCCGTCTGGAAGTTCTCAGTGTTAATGAAGAAGACAGGGCCCCGAGCCTTGGGGTAGAAGTCGTGTTCCAGAGGAAACATCCAGGCATCCAAAGCTACTGCACACCTAGAATGAGAGCACACATCTAGGAATGGTGGCCAGCTGTTCTGGAACCCACGGCCACAAGGTAGTAGTTGTAGGATTTACCTTTTATAGACTGGGAGCAGGGAAGATACTTTATATCTATAAAGGGAGTTAGAGGCACCTGCACCTACCAGTAGTTGGGCAACCACCTTCAATTTTTTTCTAAGCTTCCTTATCAAAATGCAGACTCCTTGAAAGCAAAGCCCAGAAGGACCTTTCCTCTGGATCTGTCACACAAAGGATGCTCAATATAGCTTGGAGAATGAGTCATGGCACACGAAGCGGCATCTCCAAGGAGTTAAGCCACCAAGAACCATGGAAAGCTGGCCAAAGGAAACACCTATCTCAAAGGGAGGGGACAAAAGAGACACAAAAAAAAAAGGGAATGGGCCCAAACACCCAAGAATTTAAAAGAGTTCAGCTCTCTCATTTCTACTATGGGCCTTTCCAGGCTAAGACTATAGTATCAATGCCAAGATTATATCATCAATGATAAACTCACCGAAAACGGATATCCTTGGCAAGGGCTAGAATGGCTGTTGCCCCTCCAAATGAGTGTCCCATCACTGCCACCTTAGATAGGTCAATGCTGCCCTGAGAACAGGAGGAAATGGCTTAGCTAAATGGTAGCCAACATGTCCCTTCTTCTCTAGGTACTGGGGAGGGAGAAATAGGAGAGGAGGCAGCCCTGGCCAGAGGCAGAGAAGGGAAGGGTACTTCAACTAGTATCCACTTCAGCTTGTACCTGAACAGTAATCACTTCTGCTACATTCCTGGTAAGTGACAATTATCAAACTTTGGCTTCATATCCAATGATGAGGATATCACTTATTAATTCCCCAAAGCAGCCCACTCTTCTTCTCAGCAGTTCTAATAGTGAAGACCTCCAGTAGAGGTCCTAACAGTAGAAGGCAGAGGTTCAATCAACCCCCTAGGGCCCAGAGGTGGGGAACCTGTGGCCTCAAGGTCACATGTGGCCCTCTAGGTCTTCAAGTGAGGCCCTCTGACTGAATCCAGACTTCACAGAACTGAGATGTTATCTCTAGTTTCATATATCTAAAGGGCAGTCATGTGACGGAGGGATAACACTGATCCTGCTGGACCCAGAAGGGAGGACTAGGGACAAAAAGAAAAGTTACAGAGAGGCAGATTTTTGTCTCACTGTAAAGGACTCCCTGAGAATTCTACTTTTATTGACTCTCTATTTCATTCTTGGCACAGACTTCGCTATAAATCTTTTTCTCTTCTCCTTAAATCTCTAACTATAGCCCCCTTTCTCACACTTAACAGTTTCATGGCACACGATCAGACTTCTAATTCACAAAGAGAAATTGGAACCATCCAACATCCTTAACTCCTCTCTTCTCTTCCTTAAAACTTATCAGCATCAACAGCTCACTCACCTCCTTCCCCAGCTAACAAAGAAGGCATCTCTACCTCTACCATTAATCTCATTCTCACCTGCCCCCTTTGAGACTATGCTTCATCAGTAATTCCCTTTATCATGTACCTCTTTATTTTTTGCAAAGGTTATTTAGACTCAATACTTCCACTCCATCACCACCCATTTTCTCCTCAGCTCCTTGCAACCTGGTGCATACTCCCCCTACTCAAAGATAATCAATTATTTAGTCATCAAATCCAAGGGCTTTTTTCCCAGTCCCTCCTAGACCTCTCTGCAGCTCATGATCACCCCTTCCTATCACTCCTTTGGCTTCAGAAGGCCCACACTCCCCTGGTTGTCCTTCCATGTCTCTAACCGCTCCTCCTGATTCCTTCTCTTCTTCCTGACCCTCTCTGAGGTGGCTGCATCACAGAGTCCTGCACAATCTGCCCTTCTCTCTGTACTTTCTTCCTTGGCATACAGTCCCACAACTGCAATGACCACTTCTAGGCAGATGACTCCAGGACTTTAGGTCCAAGCTTGGGCTTTCTCCTGAACTCAACAGAACATCTTATTTTTGGATGTCCCACCAGCACCTCAAACTCAAAGCTTATTATACTTTGTTATTCATCCAGCCTTCCATGTCCAAAACCTTTACAGCTGCCTCTTCTCTGTCCCTTGTTTCTCAGATCCAGTCAGCTGCCAGTTCTACACTATGCTCTAGGTCTTCTGCCCGGCCACAGTACAGGCCCTCATGACCATCCACAGACACTAGAGAAAGAGCCTCCTCAAAGGTCTCTGTTGGAGATCTAGTTAAATCACTCCCTTGCTCAATAACCTTCAGGGGCTGCCTGTTTCCCTTGGATTCTGCTTTGTCTAGTATTCCAGGCTTCCACAATCCCGTAACCCTTTCCCTTTTTGACTGTACCTCACATTAATCCCTTTTGTGTACCCTACATTCCAGCCAAACTAGACTGTTACTCTGCTCAGCGACCACACCCTGAAAAGGATACACTATTTGGACTGCTCAGCACAGTGCCCGGCACACAGCAGGTGCTCTATAAATGCTCATTCCCTCCCCCCTTATCTCTCCACTCTCCCACCTTTGCCTTTGCTCATGCTACTCCCCATATCTCCGATGTTCTTCCCCCTGCTCACCTACTGAATTCCTACACATCCTCTAAAGCCCAACTCTGGGGTTACTACTTTGCCAAGTGGTCCCCAACACATGCATGCATGCGCATACACATGCACGCGCACACATACACACGCACATGCACACACATGCACACACCCCAGCACCTCTTCTCCCACCATTCTAGCAAACAGGAAGGAGACCTTAACTAAGCCAAGCACTGACTCTCGAGGGGTCTCTGGGTATTTTTGTTCCCCTCCGAAGTCCTATGATAGTGTCCACTCCACACGTAAACTGGGCACTGAGCTTATCAGCATCTGTATCTTACCTTTCTCATGCGCTGGGAGCTCTCTGAAGACTGGGACTATGTCATATCTAACCCGTGCACCTCCCCCGGCACCAGGCACAATGCTCTGCTTTCAGCAGGACTTGTAAACGTTTGCTGAATTACTGAAGAATCGAGTTTTGAATCAAACTCTAATTGGCGATATCCAAAAGGAGACTGTCCTGCTTCATGAGTAGTGAATTCACTAGCCCATAAGGTAGTGAACTCCCCAGCACTGGAGGTCTCCAAGCACCTGGATGGCCACTGGCTGGGAGATTTTCAAAGACAGATGCCTATCCAGTACTGGTTGTGCTAGATTCATCAAGTCTCTTCCAGCTGAGATTCTAGGACTCACTTTGCACAGTGCCTGGTATGTGGTGAGAGCTTAATAAATGCTTATTGCCTTGCCAAGACATGTTGCCTTGGAGGAATTCAGGCCAATACCTTTAAGGGGAGTAGGCATGAAGGACCTAAGATCAAATATCCTCTCCAGGATAGAAAAGAACCTGGTATAAACTGAAAGTCACTGTACCTTCAGAGTCCTGAGGTCCAACCCACCAGGTAGGATGTTGGAGACATTCTGGCCCATGGTAATGTCCTGTAGGATCCTCAACATCCGAACACACTCGTTAGCTCGCTGATGCACCTGTGATAGGAATTTTTCCTGGTGAGGCCCATCATATGATGTTTCTCCCCACAATGAAGTAACCGGCTTGATTCCCAGGGGCCTGAGAAGGCCAAAACTCCCCCAGACACTGGGACATTATGTACAAGTAGCCAGTGTGGTTCAGAGCATTAGCCTTGGAATCAAAGATCTGAATTCAGGTCCTGGCTCTGATATTTACTCCCTGGGACCCTATCCAAGCCATTTTGCTTCTCCCATCTGTAAAATGGTGAGAACAGGAGCCATGCTTTTCTAGCTTAAAGGGCTTATAGGAAAAAAGCACTTCATAAACCTTACAGGGCTCTGGACATGTTAGTTGTCAGTACTACCCAAAGATATATCCATGCGGAAGGAAGGCAAAATGGCCCAGGAAGAGCCTGAAATCCAATGGAGCAGTTTGGGTTTCATATGGTCAGCAAGACATTTACTGTAGGTTCCAAATTATGGAATATGATTTAGGATGATCACCCTAAAATTCAAGGCCAAAGCCAACCAGACACGGAGAAAGCAACTACTACATACAAGGTACAGTTCTAGCATGTATAGCAGTTTTCTGTGGTGGCAAAGAATTGGAAACTGAGGGGATGCCCATCAATTGGGGAATGGCTGAACAAGTTGTGGCATATGATTACGATGGAATGCTATTGTGCTATAAGATATGATGAGCTTGGTTTGGATGGTTTCAGAAAAACCTGGGAAGATTTATATGAATTGATGCAAAGTGAAGTGAGCAGAACCAGGAGAACATTGTAACCACAATAGAACCAGTAACGACAATACTGAGAGGATAAGCAACTGTGAAAGACAGCTATTCTCAGCAATACAAAGATCCAAGACAATTCTGAAGGAATCACAATGAAAAATGCTATCCATATCCAGAGAAGGAACTGAAGGAGTCTGAATGCAGACATGGTTTTTGCTTTCTTTATTTTTCTTGGGTTGTTTTTATGTCTTTTTTTTGTTTGTGTTTTCTTTTGCAATGTGGCTAATATGGAGATATGTTTTGCATTATTGCACATATACAACCCATATCAAATTGCTTGCCTTCTCAAGGAAGGGAGGGGGAGAGAAGAGAGAGACTTTAGAACTCAAAAATTATAAAAACTAAATATTAAAAATTGTTTTTTGCAGGTAATTAAGAAACAATAAAATAAAAACATTCTAAAAATATAATTGGGAAATGTTTAACAAAATAAATAAAAACACAATAGAACATAGATAATGTTAATATGTGGTTTTCTAAATCAATATGTATGGATTCAATGGCCTACTGGAGTTTGACACCTCTGCAGTAAGCCAGGCTACCTCTTATGTCCCTGCCCTCAGGGAGTTTACATCTTACCAGAGGATACAAAATGTATATAAATAAGCATAGTACAAGGTAAACTGAGGGAGCAAGACCATACTAAGTAGAAAAATCAAAGACAATTTCAGAGCTGAAGATTTTCCCAGGTAGTTGAGGAAGGTCTTGAAGAAGGTCAAGGACTCTGAAAGGCAGGGATGAGAAAGAAGTGTGTGCATGTGGTGGGAAGCTTAAGGACACCGACTTGTCCCTTTAGGCTGTGACAAAATTCACAAAGGTAAGGAGGTGTAAGGCTGTGACAGGACTGAAATGCTAGGTGAAGGATCAGTTACAAAGAAAGAAAGCAGAGTAAGAGACAAAAGAGGTTAGCCTGGGTTTATATTTTAGTTTAAAGGCCATGAACTACTTTCTGAAGGTCCTGGAGCAGAATAGGGACAGATCCAAACACTACTTGGTTGTTCTGTACCTGTCTGTGTAGATGCTGCATTGAAGAGGGCAGGGAACAGAAGCAGGGAGACCATTGGGGAGGCTTCTGCAACAGTAGCCAAGAGGCAATCAGGCCTAAATTTGGGGAATGGTAGTGAGGAAAGTGAAAGGGTCCAATGTGAGAAATGTTGCAGAGGCAGAATCAAGGCTTGTGTGCTACTACACGTTTGCCATATTCTAATTGGCAGCATGTTGAATCTGCATACATGTCTGAGCAAAGAAACTTGGCAGGTCTCTGAGCACAGATGGCTTCCCATCCCCAATCCCACCCCCACCCGGAGGTGACTACTGGGCTACCCTCCCAGGGGAGGGGACGCTGGCAGAGCCTGCCCAAAATGAAGGCAGGATTCACTTTAACACCAAGGAAACTGAGTGCCCACCAGAGCAAACGATCAGGAATTCAACAGGTAAGGAAAAGAAAAGACATTCTAAGAGCCTCTCATTAATGTAGGAGGAAGAGCTGTCAGGACTAACACTGAATCTGTGCTTGGAGGGAAGCAGAGTGTGGGCCGGGGGCTTTCACAGTTCACCTACCACCACTCTCCAGGTGCCCTAACAGTTATTTTTTTTAGAAATTTCACACATATTTATTCATTTACTGCCTGTCCCAATAGGCTTTCGGGACTATGAAGTGTTTCATTTTTTTGTCTTTGAATCCCTAGCACTGAGCAGTACCTGAGAGACAGGATTAGTAAGTGTTTGCTGACTGAGTGAATGAACCCACCTCCCTGGCTCCTGGGCTTGCTTTCCTAGCTGGACTCTTTTCTGCCTCAGTTCGAATCCCCTTAGGGTAGGCTTACTGCCTTTCTTCTGTTACCTTCTGGAGGTGATGAGCAGCTAATCTAATAATTTGGCTGTACTACTATGCTAATTCAATTCAACAAACATTTAGGAAGTGATTGCCATGAGTCAGGCCGTGTCCTTGGGGTTGTGGTAACGAAAAGGTTAAAGGCTGTGTCCACAATACAGGGGACTTCGATCTAAGGGGAAGGGGTGCTTTCTACCTGGGCACCTATAAGCACAATATGAATGAGAATGACACAAGCACACAGGCCAAGTCAGGCAAAGTGCTATCTAGCATCTGAGGAGAGAGATCACTTTCACTTAAGGAGAGGAGGCAGAGAAGGCTTTGTGAAGCATGTGGCACCTGGGTTGGGTCTTCAGGGAATGGAGGGATTTCAAAGAATGCAGAGGATGTAGCATGAGCCGGGAGGGGCCCGACTGAGAAAGGAAGCTGGAGAATAACAGTCTGGATAGAGTCCACAAAGGGGGAAGCAGGGGATGAAGATGGGACATGAGCACCTAAAGGAGAGAAGGCTGAAAGATAGGCTGGCCCCAGACATTGTGAGGGCCAGAGTCAGAGTTTATACTTTATTCAGCAGCTACGTGGCACAGTGGGTAGAGCCCTGAGCCTGGAGTCAGAAAGACCTGAATTTGGACCCTTATGAGCTATGTGACAGTGGGAAAGTCACTTCACCTAACTGCCTCAGTTTCCTTGTCTGTAAAATGGGCATAACAATAGCACCTACCTCCCAAAGTTGTGAGGACCAAATGAGATAACGTTTGTAAAATGCTCATCACAGTGTCTGACACACAGTAGGCACTACATAAAATGCTTACTCCCTCCTCTATTTAGCAGGCAGTGTGGAATTCAAAGTAGGTTTTTAAGGTAGAGAAGGAACACGATTAGGAACATTGGGAAGATGACGCCAGCAGTAGTGTAAAGGGTGAAAGGGAGAAGGGGTGGTCTGAAGAGAAGAAGATTAGCTAGGAAACTATTACACTACTTCAGATCAGAGGTCAGCAAACTGTCCTGAAGACCAAATCCGGTCTGCTGCCTGTTTCTGTATGGTCCATGAGCCACGAATGGTTTGCTGGATTTGGCCCATGAGCCATAGTTTGCTGACCCCTATCCAGATGAAGAGATCAGAAGGGGCATAAGGAACCTCCTCTCCCAGCATAGCTTAGTGCCTTCTCTGCCACTTATGGTCTCAGAGAGTTTTGTAGACGACAGAGAGGTTACAAGTGGCTCATCCTGGGTCAAAAGGACAAGACCCATCAAAAGCGAGATCTGAAGCCAAATCTTCCTGGCTCTGGGCCTAACTTTCTTATCGACTACACCATGCTTCTTCTCAGGAGACAAGACTCATTGTGCACTAGTTTAGTGGTTATAAAGCATCTTCCAACCCCAAAGGGCTTTCCTATCCCCACTGATAGCTGTGAGGGAGGGGCTAAAGAACAAGGCGGTGCCACAGTGCACACAACACTGGGCCTGGAGTCAGGAAGACCCGAGTTTCATTTCAGCCTCAGACACAGTGACTGTATGACCTTGGACAAGTCATGTCCCCTCTGTTAGCTTCAGTTTCCTCATCTATAAATGGGGATAGTAAGAGTGCCTATCTCCTAGGACCGTTGTGAGGATCAAGTGAGATAATAACTGTAAAGCACTTAGCACAGTGCCGGGCATGTAATTAAGTGCTATATAAATGCTAGCTATCATCAACATCTGCAATGGGCTCAGCACACAGCAGTGCTATGGACATGCCCAGTGCCTTCTCTTCCCTCCTAAAGCCCCATGGCTAGTATATGTCAGGGCTGGTATTCTAGCCTCCATTGCAGCACCACAAATTTGCTCCTGGAAGCGATCTTTGAAGTTCTTTCTTAGAAGTGATATAGTACCTCCTTTGACAGTCGCTCAAAGTGAATTGACCTGCCCAAGGTCATACAAAGTGAGCAATATAAATGGGAAGCCAGGGCCTCGGATCCAGCTTCAGCCTTCTTTCTGATGCCCTCTGCCGTCTCTCCTGGACTCCAAGTTCAGTGCTTCTTCCCCTTTACCTGGATGCCTCCAGGACTGCCAGATCTGAAGGGGCCCCCTCAGCAAGGGAACAAAGCTGCTGGGGAGGGAGGAGCAGGGCATTCACAGGAGGTGACCAGATAAAGAGACTACATGTTGGTCTGAACTCCGACAAAGTCACCACAATGACAGATCAAGAAGCTGCTGCTGCTGATGCTTTTCAGTTATGTAACTTAATCAAGTTAGATTAAGGTATGCCCTAAGATGGCTGAAATGGAAGTGGGGAGGAGGGAAGGGATGTCAGAGTCCGGGAGGCTCCTCAGGGCCTCATCAGGGCTCCCCACCTGCATCCTGACAAAAGCCCTCTGACCATGATCTGCTACTGTTCTCACGTATATAAATTAACATGTTAAAATGTATAAACCAGTACGGATGAGGTTGACTAAAAATATCTCTGGCAATAGTTGAAAAGAAAATATACATAAATTTAACTTGCTGAAAAATATGTACATGTGTATGTGTAGACATGTGTACTGTACAAGCATGCGGCATACTATATAGATGTATTTATACACATGTGCATAACACATGTATGCAGAACACACACGTGTATATACTGCACACATGTGTATATGCCCTATACATACTAAAGATTATATCTCTGGTGACTTCCAGAATGCACCCTCTCAGCATCATGCTTCTTCTCCCCTACAGTTCCTGATCTGAGCCAAGTCTCCATCATGCTCGGCACAAGACAATTCTGACACCCCTGGCTGGGCCCCACCCCAGGCCCTGCATGCTCAGGGACTGCAAGCGCACTCTGCTGTAATGCAATGAGCAAAGGTCATGAGGAAAGTAAAATGTGTACTGACCAGTCAAGTGTTCATGGTTTTTGGTTTAGCTGTTGCTGGGGCTTCTCCAGGCCTCCCATTCGTGTAGCTGGTCACTGCCACTGGGAGGAATGAGGTAAAAAGACCTCGACTTGGGGCTGTGGGCCCTGGGTTCAAATGCTAATTCAGACACTTCCTAGTTATAGGGTGTGATATACCTCCCCTGGGAGCTGCAGTTTCCTTTTCTTATAAAAGAGGGATAATAATACTTGGACTATCAAGAGGTGGGGGCTCTATGAACAACAAAGTCCTGGAGAAATGTGGATGTTCTAACCAAGGCTCCCCCGGTTCTTTCTTTATTGTGCTGCAGGGCTGCTCTCCCACAGTCCTGTGGGGCTACCTCCGACCCTCTGCAACAGAACCTCTGAGTGGGTGAGGGGGAGTCAGGCCTGGGGGAGGGGCCAAGACAGACTCACCTGGGGGTTACGAATCCGGAATTCTTTCTCCCCTTCCTCTATCCTCCGGTAGGGGATCCACTCCTCCTCCAGCGACCCAGCTTGGGGACAGCTCTCCCCTGTAGCAGGCTTGTAGAAGTAGGTGGCCGAGGCAGAATGGTCCCTTGAAAGACATAGGGCTGTCTGGAGGAAGGGGAGGGGAAGAGAGAAGGCACTCTTCAGCCCCACTCTCCCCCTCTACAATTCTCAATTGGGACTTTGACCCATGCCACTTTCTCACTCCCCCAAGGTCATGGCTGGAGAAGGCCAGAGGGTAGTTCCAAGAACTGTCACCTTTCCCCCTTAGGGTTCATCCCTCACCTGTGTTCTGGCACAGCCACCACAAAGCCACGAGAAGCCAGCTCCATGCAGAAGGCTGAGTATACAGTCCTAAGGATACAGGAGGGAGCAGACAGGCAGATCAGAAGACAGACCTCCCTGTCCCAGAAGCAGCCACAAAGGCTGACTGTGTGGAAGACTCATGTGGGGTCCTGTCGTCCTGCCCACAACACCTATTCCCTATTCCCATTAAAGGCTCAGCTCAAGATCACCTTCTTCAGGAAGCCAGGGGGAATTCACTCAGTCCATTCTCTAAGCCCCGACAATCACAGACTTTATCCTTCCCTCTAGGCACTTCAAAATTGTTTTATGTCTACTGATTACAGAATCCCAGCATCGGAGTGGGGCCTTTGGCCCAGAGTCCCATCTGAACCTGCCCATGAATCCCCTGGACAATGGCCCAGACAGAAGGGCTATCCTGGAACTCCTATTGGTTGGGAAAGGGGGCCTAAATGGGTATCTCCCTCTACAGGTGCTTGGGCTTTACCCCACAACTTCACAGGAAAAGGAGGCTTTCTCTCCTTTCTCACTTCACTCTTGTTCTCTGGACCCCATGTTATGTTTCAGCTGGGTCCTCTCTCCGCCCCATTTCCCACTGGTGAGCTCTTCCTGGAACTTCCATTGTGAGGAAGGCCCAGGCCTCCCCTCCATCCCCCTACACAGGGTCCTTCCTTGAGCCCCTCTGCCTTTATGTGGTGACTCCCCCTGGTTGGAGTGGAAGTTCCTTGAGGGCTGGCCTGTCTTTTTTTTTGCTTGTATTTGTATTTCCAGGGCTCAGCACAGTGCGGTACTTAACAAACGCTTTCTGGCCTGTTCTTGTTTACTTTCTCTTCACCCCTAGACTCTGATCTTTCTTCTTCCATGGCCAGGAAAGGACTTAGCAGCAATAGGGTGCCCATCGCTGGCAGGGAGAGGCCAAGAGGTCCAGATAACTGGGTGGTTATTGTGGCAGAGATAGCAGAGGAAGATAAGTAAGGGGAAGGAAGCTGGGGAAGCCTCCCATGCCTGCCCCAATACTGGGCGGTATCTTTCTCCATTAGAGCATTACTTCTCACTCATACATGAGTGAGCATCCCTAATCAGATCTGCAGAAGCTACAATGCCAGAAATCCTCAAAGCATCAGTATTTACAAGCCAGATGCTGGGAGACTGGAGGAGGATACTTCTCAGCTAGGCATTCAAAGCTCTTCCATGAGGCCAAATAACAGAAAGGAAAGAACAGCAGACTAGCTCAAGTGTGTCCTCTGCCACTTCTTTTGTGGCCTCAGGGGCTTGTCATCAATCTGTCCCTTAGTTTCTTCATCTATAAAATAAGGGATTTGGAAGATCTGGAGTTGAGGGAAATCAATTAGTCAACCTGAGTACTAGTTTCACCTTCTGTAAAATAGGAGTGACATGTACACCACTTACCTAACAGGGCTGCTGAGAGAAAGAACTTTGTGGTTTTTAAAAATGCCATAGAAATGTGAGTGATTTCTTACTATGCAGATCTAGAATTCTGCAGTCCCTTACTGTCTTTGCCAGCCTCACGGTCCTATTTTCCCACAAAAAGCTTCTGCTCTGGGCAAGCCTGGCCAATCTCCACCCCATGAAGACACTGGGCACTTTCCAGTCCCCGTGCCCTGGCTCCTGCTGCAATTATGTCTGTCTGAAATACCCTGGGGCTCGAGTTCCACCTCCCCATCTGGTCAAGGGCCAGCTGAAGGAAGCCTTCCCGAAAGATCCTAGCTCATCTTCCCCCCTGCACTTATATCACCCATAATAAGATGACCTATGTCCCTTATCACCCAGAACCGTACTCCCCAATGCACATTCCTCAATTCCCCTATTAGACTGGAGCTCCCTGAGTGGGGAGGCTGTTTTACTCAAGCTTGAATCTCTCTCACTATGGTAGACAGTGTCTTGTAAACACTAGGCACCTAATACATATTTGCTGGATGAACTGAATGACTATCGGGAAGAAGATATGATCCTTCCTTTTAAGAAGCTGGCCAGCTACGGGTGCTCCATCTAAGTTATCTTCCAATTCCTTATTGTGGCACAGAGGCCCTCTGGTCTTTCAAAACCTACACCAACAGGGTGTAAGCTCTAGCACATCCTACCAAGCTGGAAGGTCTTCATGGAGAGCTACAGTGTGTTTGCCCAACTCATCCCTAGGAGGCTGGAGATGAACTTTTTGACCATAGCAACTCATGAAGACTTATCGATGAAAGTGAAGCAGGGCTTGGTCTATGTCTGAGGACGAAGTGCCCGTAATGATGAAACACTAAGGAATTAGCCCAGATTAGCATGAGACTGGTATCTGTTAGTAACAAAAACAGAGGGAGAAAATTTACAAGATTCAGAGAAAGACCAGACCAAGGTTTGGAAGTCAGAGTTTAAGAATCTCATTAGGAGTCATGACTGGCTTATCAAACAGAGGGCAAACTGTGGCCATTAAGGGCACCTTACAGCCTGACAAATGCAGCTTACATTTCTGTCTACCATCTTACATCGTTAGAGGTAAATCTTCTGTAAGTCTCTATGAATATTGGTGCATTAGAGAAGTTATCCTAGGTGGGGAAAGGGTTTGGGTCACTCCAGAAAGGCTTCATGGAGAAGGAACTCAAGTGGAAGGGGAATCTTAGTGTAATAGCTGCCTGGGGGCACTGCACATGCAGTCAAGGGACAGGAGTTTGAGTCTCTGTGCTCCTTGTCAGCCGCACAATCACAAGCAAGCCAAGACCTCTCTGGGCTTCATTATCCTCATCTACAAAATGGGAATAATGACATCTGCACTGTGGTACCTGCTTCATACAAGGTGATGAGCCAAGTGCTCTGTAAACTATAGATTATGAGAGGAACGTGAGCCAATACAGAAAGAACAGCAAATGGAAAGAAACTGCTATTTCTCTGCTTGGCTGCTGCCCTCTGACAGTGTGACCCTCCTGGGTTAATGTCTAGTAGTCTTCACTGAGCAAGAGATGGCAGAAGCAGAGAAGGGCTCTTACCTGAAGGCTCCCAAGCCATGGGAGAAGATGATCAGGGGGTAGCCAGAGGCCTGTGGTTTAAAGGGGCCGTTCCAGCTGATGGGTAGGCGGCAGGATCCTAGGAGAAACATGGCTTACACCAGAGTTGGCAGCTTCAGGGGCCAAGTGAATAAGGGTTAGAGCAATTGCCCTCCCTGACCCCGAAAGGCAGTGGGGCTTATAATATATATCATCACTATCCCACCACTCTCTTGGGGAGGGTGGGAACGGTACAAGAAGGGGATTAATCCAGAAAGGTGGAATTGAGTATGGTGAAAGGGGAGGATGGGACTGCGAAAAGACCAGGTTATCAGTATTTCTAGGGGCTAGGGCTTCTAGGGAAAAAAGCATGTCACCCAGGAGGGGAAAACAGGGAAGCAAAACATGGAGGCTACCTTGCCAGCCCAATGCAAAAAGCAGTAGGAACAAGGCCATTCTTTGAGCAATGCTCACCGGAACAATCCAATCCAGGCTCTCACTTCAAAAATTTCCCTGCCTGTTTAGGGACTTCTTGGGTGGCAGAGAAGGGGAAGGAGAAGCAGGAGGTCAGTTCTACCCTTACCCATGGCTACATTCAACAGCATTCCTCCCCAGCGCTTATTGACGCGTAGAAAGTCAGCCAGGCCGACGCAGTATTCATATCGGGGGATCCACAGGGGCTGCTCAATCTCCCCCTCAGTTTCTTGGCAGGGGTAGAAGAGGCGAAAGAAGATCCCCTGTTGGAGATAAGAAGGCAACGGCCGCTCAGGACAAGCAACCTCCCTGCCCCATGACAGCCAGAGGCCCTGCCATCTGAAGAATGGAGCCCAGTGCTCCAGGAAGTAGAACTAACAGATTAGCAGGATGGCTTTGGCTGGCTGGTCACAAGAAGAAAGCAACAAATTCATCCTACACAGCCAGAGACAGCAGGAAATGAGTGCCTATGGTAAGGGAGAAATCAGAATGAGACAGAGAGAGAAGGAGAAATAATAGACACAAAAGAGAAGCTAGAAGCAGGGAGAAAGGAGGGGACAGAGGACAGGATGGTGGAGGGGATAGTATTGAGGGAGGAGGGGAAGAATTTCTTCCCCAGTAGAGAAATGGGGAGCCAAAGTATATCAACAATGACCTCAGAGGAGCCAACCTGACTTCTAAGAGTCAGGCAGATGCACTATGCAATCTAACCCATGATCCATCTGTTCTCCCATTTTTAGAAACAGCTAAAGATGAGATCAGAGAACTTTCTCATTAGTGCATCTGTTGCAATCCCTCCCCCCGGAAGGGTTAATGGACCTGAAAGAGGTCCCTGGTGCCTGAACTCTAGAGGCCTTTCCAAGTCTTTCCCGTAGCCTAGCCTATTCAAAGGAACCAACCATTAACCCTCTCTAAGGATGTTTCTAGTGGGAAAGTGGAAGAATTTAAGGTGACTGATCCTCAGGGCTCTATCACCAAAATAAACTCAGTTTCCCTGTTTGGGAAATAGAAGCAAATTGCCATCACATGAAATGTTGGGAGAAAGGAAGAAATAGAGGATTCTCAGAAGAGAGAGAAAGGGAGAGGAGGACTGAGAAAACACAGCATACCTGGCGAGTGTGGCCTTCCATCACATCTCCACAGCCTACAAGATGGGGGCCAGTTACAGGCGGAAGCCCCAGGGAAGGGCTGACTCCCATGGCATTCGATGGCCTGGTCAAACCTAAGACGACAACACAGGCAGCTGAGCCTGGTGGCTGGGGCAGAAGAACAGAGAGGAGTGCAGGGAACAGCCTACCACTGGCTTCCTCTGTGTGTTTCCTGTTGATCACACCTACCATCTACTAGTCAGACTCTGAGACTTGTGCAATGCTGGTTCAGCCAGAACAGCTCAGACAAGGGCTGCAGAGAAAGGAGCTGGAAATCCTCGGCAGCCGTTAAAATGATAACTTTACACTACAATATACTGTGCTTACTGAGTACCCACCATAATACTTTATCCAGCATTATTCCAGATGATATAATTATTAATGATAATACTAATAATAGCTAGAACTTAAATTGTGCTTTAAGGTTTGAAAAATGCTTTACAAAAATTACCACATTTAGCCCTCACAACCACCCTGGGAAGTAGGCACTATTATTACCTTCATCTTACAGCTGAGGAAAATGAGGCAGACAGTGTTAAGTGACTTGCCCAGGGTCACAAGTCAGTAAATGTCTGAGGCTGGATCTGCACACAGGTGTTCCTGACACCAGGCCCAGCACTTACCCACTGCACCGCTTAGGTGCCATGAACTCATCGTCAAAATCAGATGGTACTCGTGCATTTTCTATTTGATTTTACTCTAAGTGGTTTTGTTCTGTAACCATGTTCTGTATTCTGTGTAATGAACCATAGCCTCTTCTCTGCGACTGAGTGAAGACAATCATGAGTTCACAGGTTCAGTTTCTCTCTGAAGTTAGATACCAAAGGCCTGAACTTTCCCACAATCTCTTTGAGAAAGACTGTTCTCACTACCATCATAAAACATTATCTCAGCATCTCCTGCAAGGTCTGTGTGTTATCTTTGAGAAGCTGGACTAACTGACCTTGTCCCATCTTGGTCTTGTCTAATCTCCCAGGGCCAGTGGGCCTACATACCTGGGGCCAGATCAGTGACCTGAGGATGTGCTAGGACACATTAATTCACATAAGCATTCCTTAGAGGTAGAGGTGGTTTTCATCCCATGTGTGGACTAGGCCCACTTTTTTTTAATGTAACCAATCATGATCCCTCAATCCCATAATGTTGCCAATCCCATAACCAATGATATGATTTCTCTTCTGTTTTTTGTTCTATGCTTATAAAAATGAGTTATACTATCAATTCGGGTCTCTGGCCAGAAGTGGTGCCATTGACCCATCCTTTATTAATAGGTTTGATGCCCTATTAATAAACTTATCTTGCTCAGAGAAATGCCTCAGTTTACTTTTTGTTAAATTTCACACTTGAAATTACTCAACAAGTTTATTTTTTGTTTTGTTTTGTCTTTTGGAGGGGAGAGGGCAGGGCAATTGGGGTTAAGTGACTTGCCCAAGGTCACATGGCTAGTAAGTGTTAAGTATCTGAGGCCAGATTTGAACTCCAGTCCTCCCAACTCCAGGGCCAGTGCTCTATTCACTGAGCCACCTAGCTGCACCATCAACAAGTTTATTAAGCACTTACTATGTTCCAGGTGAGACGCAGCATAGTTTAAAAGAGAGAAAGCTAGTTTTGGAGTTAAGATCTGTGTTCAAGTCCTTATCTGGGACAAATACCAGCTGTGTGACTGGGCAACTCTCTAAGATGGTAAATTGCTGAGAAGGTAGCAGAGTCACTGGCATTAGTTTAGGGAGTTTTCCTCATCTGAGCATTGCTGAGACTAATGAAATCCCAGGTGCAGACCCTTTTTTCTGGACCAGAGACTGGCCCAGGTTCTGAAGATGCCAAAATGAAGCAGTCCGGGTCCTCCAGGAGCTTAAAAGCTATAGGAGGAAAACATGCACAAGCAAGTATATAAAATAGAGATATACAAAGGAAATGCAAAAGGAACAGGGGGAGGGAGGGCAAGCACTAGCCAGAGGGGTCTGGGCAAACCTCCTGCAGAGTAGGCACTTGAGCTGGAGGATGCTCTGGGCATAGGGAACAGACTTGCAAAGGCATGGAGGTGGGAAATGGAATGCTGAATGTGGGAAGAACATAAAAACCGTGATGCAATCATGCAATACGCCTGGAATCAAACTGTGAAAGACTTCCAGTGCCAAACAGAGGAGTCTGCATGCTATCCCTGAGGTAATAGGGAGCTGGTGAAGCTTCTTGAGCTTCATGTGTGAGCTCTGTGCCCAGCAGCTGCTCACTGCAGATCATACTGTCAAACAGCAGAGCCTTTGATGGGCACAGGGCTCACTTCCTCAAGCAGCAGAAGACCCCATGGCACCGAAGGGGAGGAGGGTTATATAGTCAAAGGATCCCGAGGTCAGGTCACATCACACCAAGGGACAACAGGACTGCAGAGCCCCACCTCTGGGAAAGAGTCTCACAGAAAGAAAGGGCAGCCATAGACCAGAAGGCAGGCAGCTGCTGCCCACAATACACGCTAACTCTCCCCTCCTGTGTTAGTTCAATATGACTTTTAATGTCCCCCCAGCTGTGAAAAGCTGAGCTGGGGGAAGGCAGCAGTGGAGGACTCAGAACTGCCAGGTCTTGATTAGACCCATCTGTTCATACAACTTTTTAGTAGTTTGCATATTGAAGGCCATGACGTGTTTTCCAATGAAGGAAGCTGAGAATAACGTCCTAAAGATTGGTCGGAGAGGTATGGACCTGTCAACCACCAGCTTACATGATTTCATATTAGTGATTTGTGGTGGACCGAGAGAGGTGGCAGGCCAGAAATATACCAATCAGCTAAAAACAAGCAACCCCAAAGGAAATGCCTGCCACAACACCCATTTCTGATTGGCTAACAGTTGTTACTCCTTTTTTTGTTTGTTTTTGCTTTTTGGAGGAAGAAGAACAGGGCAATTGGGGTTAAGTGACTTGCCCAAAGTCACACGGCTAGTTTTTGTGGTAAGTGTCTGAGGCTGGATTTGAACTCAGGTCCTCCTGACTCCAGGGCTAGTTGAGTTGCTATTCCTTATGAAATGGCCCTCCTGATTCTGCTACTTTAGATCCTTCCAGAGCTGTGAAATCTGCAGCCACCTTTCTCTCCACAGCAGGCAGTGGTTTCCCAGGTTGT